>NC_138772.1:204912065-205217892 GCF_965119305.1 Pelophylax lessonae
TACAGACTACAGCTAAGCTGGATGCCAAAGGACATAGGTGGTTGGCTGCCTTGTCAAGCTACAGTTTCAGCCTGAAGTACAAGCCTGGGCCCAAGAATGTCAGTGCAGATGCCCTGTCCCGCAGACCTAGACTCCCTCCTCACCGAGAAGAAGAGGAGTGGGAAGAGATCCCTGGGCCGGGGGTAGGAGCCTTTTGTCAGATGTATGTGGTGGCCGAGAGTCAAGAAGAATTTGCAGAGCTAAGAGGGATAGACTCCATTAGCCACTCTCAGGAAACTGTGCCTGAGGTGTTCCATGCTCCAGTCATGCTTCAACAGTGGTCCAGTATAACCACAGAAGACAAGAGGAAGGCTCAAGCGCAGGACTGGTATATTGGTATAGTTATCAGAGCAATAAAGACAAAGAATCCTAAACTGCTGACTTCTCTACCTGTGAGTCAAAGAGAATTATACCGAAGAGAATGGAGCCGACTACATCTCAAAGATGGAGTACTCTATAGGGTCATGAAGTATCATGATCACCCTGACAGAAAACAATTGGTACTACCGCACAGATACCGTGGCATGGTCCTGAGAGCTCTCCACGATCAACATGGGCATCTCGGGGTGGACAAGACCTATGGCCTAGTACAAGATCGGTTCTATTGGCCTCGCATGAGGGAACATGGCGAGCAACATGTACAGACATGCAGGAGGTGTAGACCCTACCTGTGAGAGCTGCCCCTATGGGTCATCTGAAAAGTACGGGACCCATGGATCTTGTGTGCATGGACTATCTCTGCATTGAGAACGATACAGCAGGAATTGGAAATGTGCTGGTGGTAACGGACCACTTCAACAGATATGCTCAAGCCTTCCCCACTAAAGATCAAAAAGCTGTGACTGTAGCCAAAGTCCTTTGGCAGAAGTATTTTATTCACTATGAACTACCCAATCGGATACACTCTGATCAAGGTAGAGACTTTGAGAGTAAGTTGATCAAGGAGCTGTTGTAACTCTCCTGCGTTTTATATATAATGTGGATTTACAGCTGCAGAAATATTCCACTTCAGTAGTCATGTAGAGAAACGCTGAGACACCAATCCCAACTCCCAAGACTCATCATGTGTGGATAGTCTCAATTCAGCAAGTAAATACACACACTCAATAAGATGTTCCTAGAGTGACTTATATGTATAGTAATATAGTGATGATAGGCTGAAGAGACAGGTTGGGTAGAGATGGTAGATTAGCAGGTGAACATACAGGATAGACCAACCCAGTGCAAGAGCAGATGGTATTAGGCTCAAGAGCTAGCAATCTTAGTTAGTGCAGATGTAGTAATAGTCCTTAGTATGCAGAGCTAGATAGTGTAAGCTTTAGTATGAAGGTTATAGAGGTTTCCCCTGTGGGGTACTTATCACTAGTAGCAATGTAGTAGAGGAGAGGTTCGGCAAGAGCGGATGATCCGGTAACGGGATACAGGGATCAGCAGCGTGGTTCCAATAGCGAGGTATGCTTGCAAGCATGAGAGCTTCAAGGCAGATTATGCGGCGACACAAGACAAGGTAAGCATCAAGGCACATCTAGGCACACAGCAGGTTGAACGAACACATGTGAGTGAAAGCTGGTGATTTAAATAGCTGTTCAGTCCGACGCCTCATGATGATGTCAGCACTCTTAAAGGGAAACACACCTATATGTGCTTCATCTATCTAGGTAGATGGAACGCACCCGGAAATGATGTGATAGGAGGCACTGAGAGTGCCAGAACCTTACAGCTGTTGGACATGTTGCAGGTGCAGAAGTCCAGAACCACACCTTATTATCCGGAGGGCGACGCACAGCCAGAACGGTTCAATAGGACCCTCCTAGATATGCTAGGGACTCTCAAACAAGTCGAGAAGCGGTCTTGGAGTAAACATGTGGAAGCCATGGTCCACGCATACAACTGTACAAGGCATGAATCTACAGGGTTTTCACCCTATTTCCTAATGTTCGGAAGAGAAGCTCGATTGCCGATAGATGTCCGTTTGGGAGTGTCTCCTGATGGAACAGATTCAACTTCACACTTTCAATATGTGAGGAACCTCAAACAAAACCTTCATCGGGCCTATGAGTTGGCCACCCAAGCTGCAGCAAAAATGGAAGAACGGAACAAAAGAAGGTATGATGCTAAGGTGAGATATCAGGAGATTCAAGCAGGGGATAAAGTTCTTCTCCGGAATCTAGGTGTGCCTGGAAAACACAAACTGGCTGACAGATGGAAAGATACCCTGTTTGAGGTTGTGTCCAAACTGGAAGGACTACCAGTGTACAACATTAGGGGCCCGGAGAGCCGAATAAAGACTTGGCATAGAAACCATCTGCTTCCAATTGTGAATGCTGATGAAGAGGAGGAGAGTGGTGAAGAACTGAGGGAAAATCCAGCAGAGAGTCCTGGAAATGGGGCAGAGGAGACCCCGGGAACTCCCAGTGCAGAGGATCAGTGGTGGTCATCACCCGCTGAAGAAACACAGCGATTGCCTCCTTTAACTCCTGTGGGTTCACAAAGTTCTCCAAGGTTAAATCCAGAAAGTCCATGTTTTGTGCCTGGAACTTCGCTTAGAGACTCTAGTTCGAGGGCCGGAGTTGAAGTTCCACAGTTGATGTCCCAAGATCCTCTTCCACAGCGAGAACTGAGACACAGCACCAGAGTGCGGCAACCCCCTAGGGCCCTAGTTTATGATAATATAGGAGAGCCCAGTTATGCCCCGCTGACACAAGCGGCATCTAAAATGATAGACACCAGCTCTGGATGACTTCTTATCCTTCTGCTCAGGTTTTATCACCTATTAATGTCCTGGGAGGACTTCCTGCACAGCTCTGAGGAAGGAGGTCATGGAAGACTTCTAGAAGTTACCACATGCTCAGCCAGAGAAAGGACATGCGACTAGCTGTGAAAGACTGCAGCACAGAGATAGAACCCTGCTGAGAGAACTTACTTCACCCAAGACCACACCAGCTGAGAGAGGGACCCCTGGCAAAGACACGCACTGAGTCCAGACGTCTGCTGAATCCAGTGAGAGGAGACTGCAGCGGACTGACCTGGTTAATTGCCTGTTGAGGGTAAGCCAAGCCTCTCCCTGTATCACCCCAGGGCACCTGTCTCCTCACTCACAGTAAATACTCTGAGATCCAGAGTGGACATTGCACAGCTCAGGCTGCTTCAGTGACCCTGCGGAGCAGGACTTATAAGGGCCCCAACTCTCCTATGTGCACCAACGGCCATTAGGGTGAAGATAAGGGGGTGGGACGCAGGTGTGCTAGTGGGTGGGTAAGGAAAATCCACATTGCATTGTTATCCGTGTTACTCTATTGTATTTTCCCATGTATGTTGGTTCATTTGCTACTTACTATATAAAGTTAGTTCCAGTTAGGCTGTGTCAGTCTCATTGCACCAAGTATGTTCCCAGTGGGACCCCACATCCCTACCCCGGATGCCCCACTGGGTGGAGGCACTGCCGCAGACATGTACCCCAGCTCCCAGATAGCGGAGGCTCAGGATCCGCCTGTCAGGCATAGTGAGTTAACTAGGGTTAGGGACCCCAAAGACACTAGGGGGCGCCCTCAAAACCCCGTTACATATGTATCCATATGCTGTCTAGTTTTGAACTTTCATGGTTAAACTTGCCTAGAGTATATGAGGCCCTCACAAATATCTTGTGGCAGGGTTTGTTTTAAGCATATTAAGGATGAACTGACATGATTTGAAATCTCCAATACACTTAATAATCACCCTGTCCATATAAATCGACATTCACTTTTCAATAATACTACTAATAGAGGTCTCAATTGCAGAAATCTGTATCCCATTACACTCAATATTGAGAACACGTAAACCCTGCTTGTTGCCTCTCCTCTCCTTTCCTGGCCAGCCAACATCAGTGTTGCCAACCTACCAGATTGAAATTTACTGACATGACCTCTAAAATTTGCTGGCACAGCCAAGTTTTTATTGGCTTTTCCAAAATGTATAAATTTACAGTTTTAAGAGCAAATGTTAGGATTTGGGCTACAAAACAAACAAAACAAAAAGAGGCCAAATATTTTTTTAAAAAAAACCTCAATATTTTTTACTCTCTGCTATAAAACATATCCAATTAAAAATGTAAAAAATCTAATTTCTTCATCAATTTAGGCCAATATGTATTCTGCTACATATTTTTGGTAAACAAAAAAGATCCCAATTAGCGTATATTGATTGGTTTGCACAAACGTTATAGCATCTACAAACTATGGGATATTTTTATTTATTTTTACAATTTTTCATTTTTTACAAGTAATTGTGGCGATCAGCGACTTATGGTAGGGGGGTTTGGGTTTATTGTGGTGGACAAATCGGGCACTAACTGATGCTTTTGACACTTTTTGGGGACCAGTGACACTAATACAGTGATCAGTGCTGGAAAATATGCACTGTCACTGTACTAATGCCACTGGCTAAGAAGGGGTTAACATCAAGGGAATCAAAGGTTTACCTGTGTGCCTAGTCTGTAATTTACAGGAACACAGAATCCATTCCTTCTGTACTGACAGAATGGCAATCTGCCTTGTTTACATAGGCATACCTCCATTCTGTCTGTGTACCAAAGCATCGGCAGGTGTCAGGGGACATTGAGTTCTCCATACCCGATGATCAGCCTCCGGTGGCTCTTGCGTGCGCCTCAGACCCGGAGATTTCAGATTACATGCTAGGTACATGATCTGGCATAAAGTGGCCACCCTGCCGCAGTATATGCATGTTTGGTAGTTCGCAAGTGGTAAACAAATCCTCCTGCATAAGTTGTACCTGCAGTCCTCTCTTCTCTACATTCATTCAAAGTCCAGAATTTGTACAGGATCTCTAAACTTCAGAAAGTAGGGAGCAAACAAGTTACACTCTGCAGAGCACACAGGAACCGAGCTAAGGCTGTCAATCACGGGCCGTGTACTGGAGCTCTTCCCTTGTCACCTTTTTACCTTATGGTGTCAGGAAATTTTTCAGAAGTAACTCATGCAGATAGCGGAAGAACAAGTTAACATACAGAATGGCACTTAGCGCTCTGGACTGAGACAAGTACATACTTTAGAGGGATTTTGCTATGTTCATATTTCATGTCAAAGGTTTACAACCACTTTAAGATGTGTGAATAGGCTGTCTTATGCAGCATACAGCACTGTGCCCTAAACACAAGATACATTTTTGTGGTGAGGTGCATTGTGTTCAGATGCAAATGGGTCATTCAAAAAAATGACAATGTGGCTCCTGACATAAGAGGATGGTGAGGTTTATTTATAAAAGTAAAAGAGGCTTTGGAAAGTGAGCCTACAGGAAACCCTACACACACAGACCAGTATCTGCTTTTTGACACCCACTGGCACATAAACTGGGGCTAGGATGGCAAAAATTATAAAAAGTCTAAAGAAAAAAATCAAAGACATTCGGGGTGCTTTGAAAGTTTGTGACTATGCAGATTTGACTTTTGTTAAAACATGGAACCATCGAACAGAGGGGAGAACAGAACATGTGCAGGAAAAAGTTATCTAATATTTAGCTTGAGTGTCGAAAAAAAGAAGGCTCTTTATCAAATTGAGAATCTCTATGTCCTTTAGGCTGGGTTCACATTATTGAGATGGCAGATGCTGTGCAGATTACATTCGATGTCTGTGCCATGTGAATTCAGCCATACAGATTGCATGGCTAAATTTGCATCATATTCGCACCAAAATGGCGAAGGACCCTTTTTTGGAATCGGATCGCATGGGTGTTCTGATCTGGGGGTGTCATTAACTTTGTATTGACACCCCAGCAGTTCGCATAGGGCAGTGATAAGTGCCTGGGAGAGACATGCGATGCGGGAATCGCGCTGGTTCCCGCATTGTAATAGTGTGAACCCAGCCTCAAGCCAGCACTGGGGTTGATTTACAGTACTAAAACTGTAGAGGGTAATAGACTTTTTTTCATCACCTTTTGCACATTATATTTTGGACCTTTGTTTACATATTTATGGCTTCGGTATTTTACATCTTTTGGAACTTGGATTCATCATTTCACTCGTTGGATGGTGTGCAGTATTTATTCATGTATTTTTTTGCCCATTCACTTTTATTATTGTCTCATAGCTTTATTATGATTGTTTGCACATGCACCTAGCACATGCACTTTATATCTATTTTACATTTATATACTGCCATATATTTTTTTTTTTCACTGCTCTTCACACTATTATAGCGCAGCTCCATCCTGCTTTTAGATTATTCCTATTGTATATGGTGACACTACAGGGATTGACTGATTTAGATAGTGTTTATTATTTATTTTTTATCTCCATTATATACCTTACCTCTATTTTTACTTGGTAGAGCATTAGTTTATTAGCTCTATAGATCAAGATGCAAACAAAGCTGGCATACAGAAAGGTAGGAATCAGGTAGGTCTTAATCAAGTCCACCCTTTCCCTCAAGGAGAGCCTCCACCGCTTCCAGCATTTCACCTTGACATCAGCATCATTCAGCCTGGCTTCCCAATATGACTTATCGTAATCATCATGGCCAAACTCAATGCCTAATACTTTGACTTTCTGCTGAAGCCTCAGGAAGGTGTCTGGAAGTGCAAAGCTCTCACCTCCCTTGCTAATCCAAAAAACGTCACTTTTATCACAGTTGACCTTGGAGCCTGAAGCCTCGGAACACTGCTCTATCACTGAGACCACCTCCTGTGCCTCCTCTGTCCCAGAGACAAAGACAGAAACGTAATTAGCATAGGCTACAACCCTCAAGGGCAGCTCCCCAGTAATGCCCACCGGCACCCGGCACAATGATCCGCTCTCTAACCTTCTGACAAAGGGGTTGATTGCAAACATATATAGCAAAGGGCTCAGCGGACACCCCTGGTGCACCCCTGAACCAGCCCCGAAGGGCTGTCCATCCCAACCGTTAACAAAAGTCTTAAGCTCTCCAAAAAACCCACCCTCCAGATCATACTTGCCAAGGAAAAGCCAGTAGTAGTAGTATACCGCTTTTTTTTACTTTTAACTACAGGTAAGCCTATAATAAGCCTTACCTGTAGGTACAATTAATATCTCCTAAACCTGCACGGTTTAGGAGATATTATCACTGCATGCAGCCACTGACGAGTGCGGTGCATGCGCTCTGAAGGTCCGGCGGACCTTCAGAGCTCCTTGCCGGAAATTGCTGGAAAATTACTCCCACGTGCATGCGCGGGAGTGACGTCATCGCGGCTCCGGCCACTCACAGTGCCGGAGCCGCCGAACCTTGAAGAGACACCGAGGGATCATGTCCGCTCCCACAGCGGTGTCCGGGGGTCCGTGTCGGGGCTTCGTTCTAAGGTAATACTAGCTCATTATGCCTTTGTCTTGCAGGGTTTTTTTTTTTCATTACAGTATACTACCGCTTTAACTGCTGCGCTTTGTTTGCAGTTCTGGGCCGCTTCCCAGGTCCTCAAACACTAGTATGGGAGGACTGGTACTCTCCCCATCTGGGGATCCTCCTCCAGGCTCCTGCATCCACTCTGGCTATAGAAATCAATGAAGCTCCCTGGATCAGTAGGTTTCACTGGAGCCCAGGAGAGCAGCAGTAGAGCAGCCACACCCTTTGCAGCTTCAACTCTTCTGGGAAGGCTGTCCACAAGGTTTAGGAGTGTGTCTATGGGAATGTTTCACCATTCTTCCAGAAGTGCATTTATGAGGCCAGGCATTGATGTAGATGAGAAAGACTGCCTCACAGTCTCAACCTTTTAACTGCTAAATTTGTAGGAGATCATGTTCTGTTGAAAAACAACAGACATACTGGCTGGATCATCAGATAAAAAGGAAAGAAAGCCTGCAAATGAAAATGAATGCAGCCGTCACATCTAAGAATTTGTAAGCTGCAATATAATACATTTTTGCTTTTGGGGGTCAACGCAAAGTGAATGTTAGTTCAAAGTGTTAATGCAACTGCTCAATTATCAAAATACTCTGACCAAGTCAAGACCCCCGTTTGTGTTTATTCCCAACAAGGGGATTTCACACGATTCAACCCTAATCACTTCCTTATAAAAAAGGTCCCCATGTATTTCTTAAGAGGACTCTGTCATCATATTCTGGATATGCATGTTTAATAACTAACAAAGGAATTCTTTGGCGATATAGTTGATTTACTATAGCCTAGAAAAAGGAAAAACTCAAGGTAAACTTAAGTTCTCTTTTCTCAAATTTCCAGCATTTGTCACAAGTGTTATAAATGTATCCAGGTAAAGGCCCTGAAGGACAGTGATTTAGAGTCCACATTCAAGATTTGTTTTATTCTCTATTTTACTCAATATTTTACATTATTCATTTCAACCCCCTGAACACTATGTTCATGGTAACTATCGTTACGGAATCTTGACATTTTAATCAATACCCTCCAGAGAGAATTAAGGAATGATGCAGACTACTTGGCATGGCTTGTCTGGAAACTTTTTGATCAACTCAAAGTAATTTCTTTCTTTCTGCCTGTCCTCACTGACCCTGCCTTAAATTTTCTGGTTATATTGTCTTCAGAGTGTGCATGTCTGCTTTAATAAGTCAGTGGACATTTCACAATTTCATTTTGCTTTGATACTGCTTTTTGATTGTCTAAACTATTTTCTGAAACATTTTGGAGTTCATGTGTTACATTATATTAACACTGACTGATTTTATGCTTATGTTCATGGTATTACATCTTTTTTACATTCTGTATGAGTGGCTTGAATTAACACTTAAGCAACTTTGTAAATGTCTGATGATGATGATGACAAAGATTATTGATATTATTTTCTATATTATAATATATATATATATATTATAATAATATTTATAAAAATAAAATAAAGAAATAATAAAGTGTAACAATTTCTATTAATATAATTATTATTATTAGGGTTGAGCGGACACCTAGATGTCCGTGTTCGACGGGTTCGGCCGAACTTTAAAAAAAAGTCCGGGTCCGTGTCCCGGACTTTTACCGAACTTTTCCCGGACACCGAACCCCATTGAAGTCAATGGGGACCCGAACTTTAAGGCACTAGAATGGCTCTAAAACACCAAAGGAAAGGGCTAGAGTGCTGCAAATGGCAGCAAAACGTAATTAAGAGCATGGCAAGTGCTCTGCAAACAAATGTGGATAGGGAAATAACTTAAAACAACAAAAAAAAACAGAAAAATAAAACAATGTTCTTCTTCATCTCTGAAGGACGAGGCCCATATGGAGTAGGAGGGAGGTTGAGGTGGTGGTGGATGTGGCGGTGACATAGGCGTGCGCACAGGGTGTGCTGGGTGTGCCTGGGCACACCCTAATCACCTAGGGCACATAGCATTGCCAGTGAGGAGATGGGAAAGATCTCCCTGGGACCTGCTCTGCTCTATTTCTCCTTGCCTACAGGTACATGGCCCCGATACATTACTCTCCCTGCTGGCAAACACATGCATGTGTATTTCAACTTTGGGGTGCACACCTTAATGCAATAGGCTGCGCACACCTATGGGCGGTGTAGGTGGAAGCGGCGGTGGAGGAGGACCAGGGCCGGATTAACAGCATCATGGGCTTGGTGCTGAGGATTTTGAAGGGCCTTAAGGGCCGTGCCTTGCCATGCACCCAGAGGAGGAAGGGTGCAGCCATGCATGCCTAATTCAACATGGGATGCTGTCTCTGAAGCCCATAAACACATCCATGCATCGCCAACTGTCCCTCCTTGTCCGGCCTTCACGCTGTGTGGGGAGGTTCTGAGGGTGCTGCCTGGGGAAGCGAGCATAGAAGCCAGACTTCTGTGTTTACAAGTGACAGAAGAGCGGTAACAGTGAATATGGCCAACCCGGGGCCTATATAAAAGGTAGGGGCCTGGAGCTGCAGCTCCAATAGCCCCTACATTAATCTGGCCCTGAGGAGGAGGACGAGGTAGCCAACACTGCTTCTTTTCAAAAATTTTAAATGAGGGTACACCCCAAAAGAGTGAGAAAGAGCAAAAATGGAACAATGGGTGGGTAAGGTCGGTATCCATTGCTATTCTGCATAAGGTACGGAAAAGTCCCGTGGGATCCATGCCTGGTTCATTTTAATGAACGTGAGCTTGTCCACATTGTCTCTGGACAGGCGGCTGCGCTTGTCTGTTATAACGCCCCCAGCCGTGCTAAATACCCGTTCAGATAATACACTGGCTGCAGGGCACGCCAGCACCTCCAAGGCGTAAAGGGCAAGCTCAGGCCATGTGCCCAATTTGGAGACCCAGAAGTTGAAGGGGGCAGACCCGTCATTCACTACATGTAGGCGTGTGCACACATACTGCTCCACCATGTTGGTAAAATGCTGCCTCCTGCTAAGACGTTCCATCTGAGCTGCTGGTGCTGCTGTTTGTTGTGGCGTGCTGACAAAGCTTTTCCACATTTCGGCCATGCTAACCCTGCCTTCTGAGGTGCTGGCGGTGCCCTGGTTGCGTTGGCGACCTCCTCCTCCTCCTCCTCTGCCTTGTGCTTCCACTGTGGCCCCGCTGTCAGATGGGAATGCCAGCAGCATGGCGTCTACCAGCGTGCGCTTGTACTCGCGCATCTTGCGATCGCGCTCCAGTGAGTGAATTAAGGACGGTACGTTGTCCTTGTAACGGGGATCCAGCAGCGTGGCCACCCAGTAATCAGCACAAGTTAGAATGTGGGCAACTCGGCGGTCGTTGTGGAGACACTGCAGCATGTAATCGCTCATGTGTGCCAGGCTGCCCAGAGGCAACGAAAGGCTGTCCTCTGTGGGAGGTGTATCGTCCGTGTCCTCTGTATCCCCCCAGCCACGCACCAGTGATGGCCATGAGCTGGCCTGGGTGCCACCCTGCTGTGAACATGGTTCCATCTCCTCCTCCAGCTCCTCCTCCTCCTCATCCTCCTCATCCTCCAGAACTGTGCCCCTGCTGGACAATTGCGTCCCTGGCGTTTGCGTGTGCAGGAACCCACCCTCGGAGCCCCTTGCGAATGACTGCCCTGAAAGCCTTGGAAATGTTACCTCTTCATCCTCCTCCTCCTCCTCATCCTGTGCCACATCCTCTTCCATCATCGCCCGAATTGTTTTTTCAAGGAGGCATAGAAGTGGGATAGTTAAGCTGAGAACGGCGTCATTGCCACTGGCCATGTTGGTGGAGTACTCAAAACAGCGCAACAAGGCACACAGGTCTCGCATGGAGGCCCAGTTATTGGTGGTGAAGTGGTGCTGTTCCGCAGAGCGACTCACGCGTGCGTGCTGCAGCTGAAACTCCACTATGGCCTGCTGCTGCTCGCACAGTCTTTCCAGCATGTGCAAGGTGGAGTTCCACCTTGTGGGCACGTCACATATGAGGCGGTGAGCGGGAAGGCCGAAGTTACGCTGCAGCGCTGCCAGGCGAGCAGCAGCAGGGTGAGAACGCCGAAAGTGCGCACAAACGGCCCGCACTTTCTGCAGCAGCTCTGACATATCGGGGTAGTTTTTAAGGAACCTCTGCACCACCAAATTCAGCACATGCGCCAGGCAAGGGATGTGCGTCAAACCGGCTAGGCCCAGAGCTGCTATGAGATTTCGCCCGTTATCGCACACCACCAGGCCGGGCTTGAGGCTCGCTGGCAGCAACCACTCATTTGTCTGCTGTTCCATGCTCCTCCACAACTCCTGCGCGGTGTGTGGTTTGTCCCCCAAACAGGCAAGTTGTAAAACTGCCTGCTGTCGTTTACCCCTGGCCGTGCTGAAGTTGGTGGTGAAGGTGTTACGCTGTCCGGATGAGGAGGCGGTAGAGGATGAGGAAGTGGAGTAGGAGGAGTTAGGAACAGGAGGCAAACTGAAGCGCCCTGCAATCCTCGGTGGTGGAAGGACATGCGCCAAATTGCTATCCGCCTCAGGCCCATCCGCCACTGCATTTACCCAGTGTGCCGTTAGGGAGATATAACGCCCCTGACCGTGCTTACTGGTCCACGTATCCGTAGTTAGGTGGACCTTGGCACAGATGGCGTTGCGCAGTGCACACCTGATATTTTCCCCCACTTGGTTGTGCAGGGAAGGGATGGCTTGCCTGGAAAAGTAGTGGCGGCTGGGCACGACGTACTGTGGGACAGCCACCGACATAAGGTTTTTAAAACTGTGCGTCTCCACCAGACGGAATGACAGCATTTCAAAGGCCAATAATTTTGAAATGCTGGCATTCAGGGCCAGGGATCGCGGGTGGGTAGGGGGGTACTTCCTCTTCCTCTCAAGTGTTTGGGAGATGGAAAGCTGAACGCTTCCACGGGACATTGTGGAGATGGTTGTTGGTGACCCAGGTGGTGGTGTTGCTGACAGATCGTCTGTTTGCGGGGTGGCAGGTGCCGGTATCACTACAGATGTGGCTGGAGCGGCCGAGACTGCAGCAGAAGAGGAAGCAGGATGAGCCAGAGACGTTTCTTGGTTTTGAAGGTGTGTACTCCACTGCAGCTCGTGCTTTGCACTTAGATGCCTGATCATGCAGGTTGTGCTCAGGTTGAGAAGGTTTATGCCTCGCTTCAAGCTCTGATTGCACAGGGTGCAAACCACTCGTGTCCTGTCATCAGCACATTTTCTAAAGAACTTCCACGCTAGAGAACTCCTTTGAGCTGACTTTGGTGCGCTCGTTCCCTTGCTGCGTTGGGCAGTAGCGGGCGTAGTGTCTAGGGCACGGCCGCTCCGCTTCTGCACCCTGCTCCCTCTTCTGCTGTGCTGGTGGCTCTGTGCGACCACCGCCTCTTCCTCCAAACTACTCAGGTCACCTGCATGACGTTCATTCCATGTGGGGTCGAGGACCTCATCGTCCTCCACATCATCTTCCACCCAGTCTTCACCCCTGCCCTCCTTGTCGGTCTCCACAATGCTGAACGCCGCAGCAGTTGGCACCTGCGTTTCGTCATCATCGGAGACGTGCTGCGATGATCCTTGCATGTACTCATCTTGAGAAATAAGTGGTTGGGCATCGCTGCACTCAATCTCTTCCACTTCTGGGGCAGGGCTAGGTGGATGGCCCTGGGAAACCCTGCTGACAGAGTCCTCAAAAAGAATAAGAGACTGCTGTATGGCTTGGGGCTCAGACTGCTGGCCTGATTTGCAAGGGGGTGAGGTGAAAGACGGTTGGACATTGGCTGCAGGTGCCAACTCTGACCTTTCTGCAGTAGACTGGGTGGGAGACAATGTGAAGGAACTGGAGGCACTGTCAGCAGCAAACCAATCTACTATCGCCTCAACTTGTTCTGGCCTCATCACTTCTAGGGGCGTTTGATGCCCTACCAAATACTGATGCAGGTTCTGTCGCCTACTCACACTTGAGGAAGGTGTTTCACTTGTGCGTGTAGCTGGCACAGATCGACCACGTCCTCTCCTTGCAACAGGAGCTCTACCAGCAGCACCACGACCCAGGCCACGGCCCTTATTTGACGGTCTCCTCATATTTCTGTAATTTAAGATCTTGCCCTAGAAAGGTTTTTATTGAATAGCGGAATAGGAAATATGATCCAAAAAAGTGTATGTATCTCGCACGTACAAAACCACACTAGGCCCCAATTACTATTGTTTCTACCCCTAAAAGGATGGATGAGGAGTAGGAGGAGTATGGAACAGACAGCACCCTCAAATCTTCAGAAGTATGAGATGAACCCCAAAAACTTGGAAAGGTGGATCTCACACGTACCGACACAGACTATCCCGCAATTCAATTGATCCTCAAAGGTTTTTATTGAATAGCGGAATAGGAAATATGATCAAAAAAAGTGTATGTATCTCGCACGTACACAACCACACTAGGCCCCAATTACTATTGTTTGTACCCCTAAAAGGATGGATGAGGAGTAGGAGGAGGAGTATGGAACAGGCAGCACCCTCAAATCTTCAGAAGTATGAGATGAACCCCAAAAACTTGGAAAGGTGGATCTCACACGTACCGACACAGACTATCCCGCAATTCAATTGATCCTCAAAGGTTTTTATTGAATAGCGGAATAGGAAATATGATCAAAAAAAGTGTATGTATCTCGCACGTACACAACCACACTAGGCCCCAATTACTATTGTTTGTACCCCTAAAAGGATGGATGAGGAGTAGGAGGAGGAGTATGGAACAGGCAGCACCCTCAAATCTTCAGAAGTATGAGATGAACCCCAAAAACTTGGAAAGGTGGATCTCACACGTACCGACACAGACTATCCCGCAATTCAATTGATCCTCAAAGGTTTTTATTGAATAGCGGAATAGGAAATATGATCAAAAAAAGTGTATGTATCTCGCACGTACACAACCACACTAGGCCCCAATTACTATTGTTTGTACCCCTAAAAGGATGGTTGAGCAGTAGGAGCAGGAGTATGGAACAGGCAGCACCCTCAAATCTTCAGAAGTATGAGATGAACCCCAACAACTTGGAAAGGTGGATCTCACACGTACCGACACAGACTATCTCGCAATTGAATTGATCCCCAAAGGTTTTAATTGAATAGCGGAATAGAAAATATGATCAAAAAGAAAGTGTATGTATCTCGCACGTACACCACCACACTAGGCCCCAACTACTATTGTTTGTACCCCTAAAAGGATGGTTGAGCAGTAGGAGAAGGAGTATGGAACAGGCAGCACCCTCAAATCTTCAGTAGTATGAGATGAACCCCAAAAACTTGGAAAGGTGGATCTCTCTCACACGTACCAACACAGACTATCCCCCAATTTAACTGATCCCCAAAGGTTTTTGATTAAATAGCGGAATAGAAAATATGATCCAAAAAAAGTGTATGTATATCACACGTACACAACCACACTAGGCCCCAATTACTATTGTTTGTACCCCTAAAAGGCTAGATGAGGAGTAGGGGGGGTATGGAACAGGCAGCACCCTCAAACCTTCAGAAGTATGAGATGAACCCCAACAACTTGGAAAGGTGGATCTCTCTCACACGTACCAACACAGACTATCCCCCAATTTAACTGATCCCCAAAGGTTTTTGATTAAATAGCGGAATAGAAAATATGATCCAAAAAAAGTGTATGTATATCACACGTACACAACCACACTAGGCCCCAATTACTATTGTTTGTACCCCTAAAAGGCTAGATGAGGAGTAGGGGGGGTATGGAACAGGCAGCACCCTCAAACCTTCAGAAGTATGAGATGAACCCCAACAACTTGGAAAGGTGGATCTCTCTCACACGTACCAACACAGACTATCCCCCAATTTAACTGATCCCCAAAGGTTTTTGATTAAATAGCGGAATAGAAAATATGATCCAAAAAAAGTGTATGTATATCACACGTACACAACCACACTAGGCCCCAATTACTATTGTTTGTACCCCTAAAAGGCTAGATGAGGAGTAGGGGGAGTATGGAACAGGCAGCACCCTCAAACCTTCAGAAGTATGAGATGAACCCCAA
This sequence comes from Pelophylax lessonae, assembly GCF_965119305.1. Lineage (NCBI taxonomy): Eukaryota > Metazoa > Chordata > Amphibia > Anura > Ranidae > Pelophylax > Pelophylax lessonae. Next base: position 204,927,460 of record NC_138772.1, read on the forward strand.
CAACTTGGAAAGGTGGATCTCTCTCACACGTACCAACACAGACTATCCCCCAATTTAACTGATCCCCAAAGGTTTTTGATTAAATAGCGGAATAGAAAATATGATCCAAAAAAAGTGTATGTATATCACACGTACACAACCACACTAGGCCCCAATTACTATTGTTTGTACCCCTAAAAGGCTAGATGAGGAGTAGGGGGGGTATGGAACAGGCAGCACCCTCAAACCTTCAGAAGTATGAGATGAACCCCAACAACTTGGAAAGGTGGATCTCTCTCACACGTACCAACACAGACTATCCCCCAATTTAACTGATCCCCAAAGGTTTTTGATTAAATAGCGGAATAGAAAATATGATCCAAAAAAAGTGTATGTATATCACACGTACACAACCACACTAGGCCCCAATTACTATTGTTTGTACCCCTAAAAGGCTAGATGAGGAGTAGGGGGAGTATGGAACAGGCAGCACCCTCAAACCTTCAGAAGTATGAGATGAACCCCAACAACTTGGAAAGGTGGATCTCTCTCACACGTACCAACACAGACTATCCCCCAATTTAACTGATCCCCAAAGGTTTTTGATTAAATAGCGGAATAGAAAATATGATCCAAAAAAAGTGTATGTATATCACACGTACACAACCACACTAGGCCCCAATTACTATTGTTTGTACCCCTAAAAGGCTAGATGAGGAGTAGGGGGGGTATGGAACAGGCAGCACCCTCAAACCTTCAGAAGTATGAGATGAACCCCAACAACTTGGAAAGGTGGATCTCTCTCACACGTACCAACACAGACTATCCCCCAATTTAACTGATCCCCAAAGGTTTTTGATTAAATAGCGGAATAGAAAATATGATCCAAAAAAAGTGTATGTATATCACACGTACACAACCACACTAGGCCCCAATTACTATTGTTTGTACCCCTAAAAGGCTAGATGAGGAGTAGGGGGAGTATGGAACAGGCAGCACCCTCAAACCTTCAGAAGTATGAGATGAACCCCAACAACTTGGAAAGGTGGATCTCTCTCACACGTACCAACACAGACTATCCCCCAATTTAACTGATCCCCAAAGGTTTTTGATTAAATAGCGGAATAGAAAATATGATCCAAAAAAAGTGTATGTATATCACACGTACACAACCACACTAGGCCCCAATTACTATTGTTTGTACCCCTAAAAGGCTAGATGAGGAGTAGGGGGGGTATGGAACAGGCAGCACCCTCAAACCTTCAGAAGTATGAGATGAACCCCAACAACTTGGAAAGGTGGATCTCTCTCACACGTACCAACACAGACTATCCCCCAATTTAACTGATCCCCAAAGGTTTTTGATTAAATAGCGGAATAGAAAATATGATCCAAAAAAAGTGTATGTATATCACACGTACACAACCACACTAGGCCCCAATTACTATTGTTTGTACCCCTAAAAGGCTAGATGAGGAGTAGGGGGGGTATGGAACAGGCAGCACCCTCAAACCTTCAGAAGTATGAGATGAACCCCAACAACTTGGAAAGGTGGATCTCTCTCACACGTACCAACACAGACTATCCCCCAATTTAACTGATCCCCAAAGGTTTTTGATTAAATAGCGGAATAGAAAATATGATCGAAAAAAAGTGTATGTATATCACACGTACACAACCACACTAGGCCCCAATTACTATTGTTTGTACCCCTAAAAGGCTAGATGAGGAGTAGGGGGGGTATGGAACAGGCAGCACCCTCAAACCTTCAGAAGTATGAGATGAACCCCAACAACTTGGAAAGGTGGATCTCTCTCACACGTACCAACACAGACTATCCCCCAATTTAACTGATCCCCAAAGGTTTTTGATTAAATAGCGGAATAGAAAATATGATCCAAAAAAAGTGTATGTATATCACACGTACACAACCACACTAGGCCCCAATTACTATTGTTTGTACCCCTAAAAGGCTAGATGAGGAGTAGGGGGAGTATGGAACAGGCAGCACCCTCAAACCTTCAGAAGTATGAGATGAACCCCAACAACTTGGAAAGGTGGATCTCTCTCACACGTACCAACACAGACTATCCCCCAATTTAACTGATCCCCAAAGGTTTTTGATTAAATAGCGGAATAGAAAATATGATCCAAAAAAAGTGTATGTATATCACACGTACACAACCACACTAGGCCCCAATTACTATTGTTTGTACCCCTAAAAGGCTAGATGAGGAGTAGGGGGGGTATGGAACAGGCAGCACCCTCAAACCTTCAGAAGTATGAGATGAACCCCAACAACTTGGAAAGGTGGATCTCTCTCACACGTACCAACACAGACTATCCCCCAATTTAACTGATCCCCAAAGGTTTTTGATTAAATAGCGGAATAGAAAATATGATCCAAAAAAAGTGTATGTATATCACACGTACACAACCACACTAGGCCCCAATTACTATTGTTTGTACCCCTAAAAGGCTAGATGAGGAGTAGGGGGAGTATGGAACAGGCAGCACCCTCAAACCTTCAGAAGTATGAGATGAACCCCAACAACTTGGAAAGGTGGATCTCTCTCACACGTACCAACACAGACTATCCCCCAATTTAACTGATCCCCAAAGGTTTTTGATTAAATAGCGGAATAGAAAATATGATCCAAAAAAAGTGTATGTATATCACACGTACACAACCACACTGGGCCCCAATTACTATTGTTTGTACCCCTAAAAGGCTAGATGAGGAGTAGGGGGAGTATGGAACAGGCAGCACCCTCAAACCTTCAGAAGTATGAGATGAACCCCAACAACCTGGAAAGGTGGATCTCTCTCACACGTACCAACACAGACTATCCCCCAATTTAACTGATCCCCAAAGGTTTTTGATTAAATAGCGGAATAGAAAATATGATCCAAAAAAAGTGTATGTATATCACACGTACACAACCACACTGGGCCCCAATTACTATTGTTTGTACCCCTAAAAGGCTAGATGAGGAGTAGGGGGAGTATGGAACAGGCAGCACCCTCAAACCCTCAGAAGTATGAGATGAACCCCAACAACTTGGAAAGGTGGATCTCTCTCACACGTACCAACACAGACTATCCCCCAATTTAACTGATCCCCAAAGGTTTTTGATTAAATAGCGGAATAGAAAATATGATCCAAAAAAAGTGTATGTATATCACACGTACACAACCACACTAGGCCCCAATTACTATTGTTTGTACCCCTAAAAGGCTAGATGAGGAGTAGGGGGAGTATGGAACAGGCAGCACCCTCAAACCTTCAGAAGTATGAGATGAACCCCAACAACTTGGAAAGGTGGATCTCTCTCACACGTACCAACACAGACTATCCCCCAATTTAACTGATCCCCAAAGTTTTTTGATTAAATAGCGGAATAGAAAATATGATCCAAAAAAAGTGTATGTATATCACACGTACACAACCACACTAGGCCCCAATTACTATTGTTTGTACCCCTAAAAGGCTAGATGAGGAGTAGGGGGGGTATGGAACAGGCAGCACCCTCAAACCTTCAGAAGTATGAGATGAACCCCAACAACTTGGAAAGGTGGATCTCTCTCACACGTACCAACACAGACTATCCCCCAATTTAACTGATCCCCAAAGGTTTTTGATTAAATAGCGGAATAGAAAATATGATCGAAAAAAAGTGTATGTATATCACACGTACACAACCACACTAGGCCCCAATTACTATTGTTTGTACCCCTAAAAGGCTAGATGAGGAGTAGGGGGAGTATGGAACAGGCAGCACCCTCAAATCTTCAGAAGTATGAGATTGTGTTCACTGTACCCCACAAAGATTGAGTTCACTGCACCCCACAATGATTGTGTTCACTGCACCCCACAAAGATTGTGTTCACTGCACCTCACAAAGATTGTGTTCACTGTACCCCCCAAAGATTGTGTTCACTGCACCCCACAAAGATTCTGTTCACTGTACCCCACAAAGATTGTGTTCACTGCACCCTAAAAGGATGTTGTTCACTGCACCCCACAAAGATTGTGTTCACTGCACCCTAAAAGGATGTTGTTCACTGCACCCCAAAAAGATTGTGTTCACTGTACCCCCCCCAAAGATTGTGTTCACTGCACCCCACAAAGATTGTGTTCACTGCACCCCAAAAAGATTGTGTTCACTGTACCCCCCAAAGATTGTGTTCACTGCACCCCAAAAAGATTGTGTTCACTGTACCCCCCAAAGATTGTGTTCACTGCACCCCACAAAGATTCTGTTCACTGTACCCCACAAAGATTGTGTTCACTGCACCCCAAAAAGATTGTGTTCACTGTACCCCCCCAAAGATTGTGTTCATTGCACCCCACAAAGATTCTGTTCACTGCACCCCACAAAGAATTTTGTTCACTGCACCCCAAAAAGATTGTGTTCACTGCACCCCAAAAAGGATTTTGATCACTGCACCCCAAAAAGGATGTTGTTCACTGCACCCCAAAAATGATTTTGTTCACTCCACCCCAAAAAGATTGTGTTCACTGCACCCCACAAAGATTGTGTTCACTGCACCCCACAAAGATTGTGTTCACTGCACCCCAAAAAGATTGTGTTCACTGTACCCCCCAAAGATTGTGTTCACTGCACCCCACAAAGATTCTGTTCACTGTACCCCACAAAGATTGTGTTCACTGCACCCCAAAAAGATTGTGTTCACTGCACCCCAAAAAGGATGTTGTTCACTGCACCCCAAAAAGGATGTTGTTCACTCCACCCCAAAAAGATTGTGTTCACTGCACCCCACAAAGATTGTGTTCACTGCACCCCAAAAAGATTGTGTTCACTGCACCCCAAAAATGATTTTGTTCACTGCACCCCAAAAAGGATTTTGTTCACTGCACCCCAAAAAGGATGTTGTTCACTCCACCCCAAAAAGATTGTGTTCACTGCACCCCAAAAAGATTGTGTTCACTGCACCCCACAAAGGATTTTGTTCACTGCACCCCAAAAAGATTGTGTTCACTGCACCCCAAAAAGGATGTTGTTCACTGCACCCCAAAAAGGATTTTGTTCACTGCACCCCAAAAAGATTGTGTTCACTGCACCCCACAAAGGATTTTGTTCACTGCACCCCACAAAGATTGTGTTCACTGCACACCAAAAAGGATTGTGTTCACTGCACCCCAAAAAGATTTTGTTCACTGCACCCCAAAAAGATTGTGTTCACTGCAGCCCAAAAAGATTGTGTTCACTGCAGCCCAAAAAGATTGTGTTCACTGCAGCCCAAAAAGATTGTGTTCACTGCAGCTCACACACAGAAAAATGGATGTGGATCACTGACACCTGCCTATCTCCAATCCCACACCACACAGCAATATCGATTGTAGTTTGTAGAACACAGTTTCCCTAAAATTCAGCAGACTCTGTCCCTAACAGGATTGAGAAGAGATCGTAGATCAGGATTGAGTGCAGATTCACCCCACCCCCCACACAGCAATATCGATTGTAGTTTGTAGAAGACACTGACCCTATAATTCAGCAGACTCTATCCCTAAAATGCCTACAACTCGCCCTGCCTAAACACTCCGACCTGTCCCTCAATTCTATCCGGACACAAATGGTTTTTTCCTGCCTATCTTTCCCTAATCAGCAGCCAGCACATTGATGTGTGCTCTGTCCCTTAGCTAAGCAGCAGAATGACGCTGCTGCGGCGGCTGCCTCGAACTTATAAAGACTTGGTCACATGCTTCAGACGGCCAATCACAGCTACTAAGACATTTGCAGGCATGGCTGGGATGGCTTAAGGCACACCAGTTAAACGATTGTTGATTGGCTGTTGAAAGCCCGCCATGAAAAGAGCGCCAAAGCATGCAAAACCCGGAAATAAAACGACCGAACACGGATTTTTACCCGAACATACAGTAAAGTGTCCGTGTCCGTGTTCGGGTAAAAAAAATCCAATTATTCGGTACGAACACGAATAATACAGTCCGTGTTCGCTCAACACTAATTATTATGTGTCACAATGTTATAGAAATAAATTCAAGCTTTGTAAATACATCAGTTTGACCTAATATCATCTTCAGATCCAGATCCATAGCTCAGCTCAAGACTGGCCTCTCCTGTACATGGATAACCTGAGTGCCAGCTTGGTTGCTGAATCTGAGTTAGGTGCTTTCAGAGTCACGTCTTCTTTGACCTACCCTACCCTATCCTTTTTTTTTATTATTATTTTTTTTTAATTCTTTATTTTTCATAGGAACAAAAACAGGTCAAATTGACATCGGGTAAAGACAAGTGCCAGTCTCACATGAATACATAAACCTCAGCACAAAGGATCATTTAAAAAAAAAAATGAAACTCTTCCATTACATTCGCTTTTCTGCACACAAATCACTATTTGTTGGAGGCTACGCTAAAGAACAACTTTACTAAGACCAGAAACCTTCGAGATAATGGACAATTTGGTCAGAACAATGAAGTGTAACATAATGTATAGAATTCAATAGTCATGGATGGGGGGAAGGAGCAAAAGGAAGAGAGATAGCAAATGACAGAAATGGAACATTGCAGGGAGGAAACAAGGAGTGAGAGTGTGTGTGTGTGTGTGGGGGGGGGGGGGGGGTAGAGAGAGGGAACTGGAAGTTCAGTATATTCAGCAGGCTGTAAGCGCATTGGATTATTTTTTGCAAAAGATAAAACATCTTCACTTCATCTTCTATACTTTAATATAGTTCTACTATAATGTAGCAATCTCTTACGTTGTATTAACAGTCATTAAAATGCATTACATTAATCACTTTCTTACCGCATCATAGCCGAAAAATGGCTACAGCGCGGCTCTCTGTTTACAGGAGGGCATCCATGGATGTCGTCCTGTGAACGAGCTTCTCGAGTGCCCCCTGAGCATGCATCCGGAAGTAACTGTGATGGCTGTGGGCCTTGGACACAGCACATCACAGATCAGAGTAAAAAGTCTATCACATTGGCCATTTACCACGTGATTGCCGTGTCCAATCACAAACCAACACAGTTGTAAACTAAACAGGGTCAATCTGAGTTTCACAGGGAGTGGAGAGATGGAGTGTGAGAGAAGGAGACGTTTTGTGCTGGAGACAGAGCCCAAGACAGTGAATGATCTATTTACACTTGTTTATGGTGCCACACCGTGCCAATCAGTGCTACCTCATCAGTGCTGCCTCACAAGTACCATTTATCAGAGCAAATCAGTGCAAATCAGTGCCAATCAGTGTTACCCCATTAGTGCTGTCTCACCAGTGCCACTTATCAGTGCCTATCAGTGCAGCCTCATCAGTGTTGCCTCACCAGTGTAGCTTATCAGTGCACATTAGTGCCACCCCATCAATGGAGCCTCATCAGTGGAGTCTCATCAGTGCCCATCAGTGCTGCCCCATCAGTGGAACCTCATCAGCACCTGTCAGTCCCGCCTTATCAGTGCACATCAGTGTAGCTTATCAGCGCCACCTCATCAGTGCCCATCAGTGCAGCTCCATCAGTGCAACCTCATTAGCGCAGATCAGTGCCCATCAGTATCCATCAGTGCAGCCTCATCATTACCCATCAGTGCAACCTCAATAGCACCCATCAGTTCCACCTGATCAGCACCCATCAGTTCAGCCTGATCAGTGCCCATCAGCACCCATCAGTGCAGCCTCATCAGTGCAGATCAGTGCCCATTAGTGCAGCCTGATCTGTGCCCATCAGCACCCATCAGTTCCCCCTGATCAGCGCCCATCAGTTTAGCCTGATCAGTGCCCATCAACACCCATCAGTGCAGCCTCATCAGTGCCTATCAGTTCAGCCTGATCAGTGCCCATCAGTACCCATCAGTGCAGCCTAATCAGCACCCATCAGAGTGGTCTCAGCAGCGCCCATCAGTGCAACCACAATAGCACACCTCAGTGCATCCTCATCACTGCACATCCCTGATGTGCGTGATGTGATAGGTAGTCAGAAAATGTGAGTATTTTATGTCTCTTGAACGCCTGATGGTGCTACTTGGATGTTGGGCCTCTGCATCTGGCCATGCTGTGGAAAAGCTTCACAGATGTGGTATTGTCCTACTTAGGACGAGTAACAGTTTTGGGGGGCAATTGCAAGTATGCCTATGCTGTGTGAGAAATAACTAGTAATATGACTATTTTGTGTAAATAAAAAAATAATAATAATTTCTTAAAGCGGAGTTGCGGCCATGAAAAACATTTTTCAATAAAAATACCCCCGGAACAGTCAGGGCTAGTACATCCCACAATGGATAGCCTCTGTACTGTCCCATTTCGCACTTATCTGCAAGAATAAATACTCACCTTTAAAATTTCTTCTCCAGCGTTGCCATCTCGTATGTGGGCAGCTGAAGTCAGCGCGATCCTCTTCTGCGTCCTCTTCCGTGTCCTCTTCTCCCAGAATGCGCCGCACCGGCCCCACTCGTCACTTCCGGTGCGGCGCCGCATTCCTCCACAGCTTCTGGGCATGCCCAGAAGCTGTTTAGCAGGGAATGCGGCGCCGCACCGGAAGTGACGAGTGGGGCCGGTGCCGGCGCATTGATTCCTGGGAGCGATGACGTTCAGCTCCCAGGAATCATTGTAAACCGGAAGTGATGGCGCGGGCCGCGGCCACCGAGGGAGGAAGTGGAAGAAAGGTGAGTATATTTTTCTACAATAACAAGGTAAGTAAAAAAAAAAATCGTAACTATCCATTTCCTTTTCAGGTGCCGAAAAGCAAGCGGATGGATTTTGTGGCCGGAACTCCGCTTTAATTTTCAGAATTGTGGGAAAAAAATTAAACTTCAAAAAACACACCATGTCTCTTATTAAATACTGTCTACTTTCTAAAAAGGGTAATTTGGAGGGTATTTGTGCTGCTCTGACTGTGAAGGAACCGACCCACAGTGTGCTTGTGTGCTTCCGTCAGTATACCGCTTCTTCCCGTCTTGAACATCGATATCAGAGATTATAGCTGCCCTACATACAAGACTAGCCGACAATAGCTTGTATGAGATCTGGAACCGTTTATTGAACAAACTCACACAGAATTGTAGAAAAAAATCCTCTAAATGGTTGGGACTTTATAGGCACTTTGTATTTAAATGAGTAGAAAATTATGTATTAAAAACTGTATGTTTTATTATACATATGTTAAAAAAAACATTTCAATGGTTACATGTACAAAATTTACACAGGATACATGACAATGTTTACACAACACACAATGTGCAACATGCAATAAACTATCAATGCACCAACTATGAAAATAGATGAAGAAAAATTAAACTTCCTCCACCCGACGTATTTCAGAAAACAGCACTCTCCTTCATCAGGAGTATGGGAGGCGTCACTTCGCTGGAAGATAAATATATAAATCAGAACAAGTGTGTGCATATATATGTTGGAAAATTGATTCTAAGTATTACAACTGTAGTAAAAAATTTACAGCTAATCATATGGAATTGCATATGAACATTACACGTATCATTGCACATAACATTACACATAAAAACAAATAAGATCTGATGCTTCCGCCTGTACACCCAATCACTGACACGTCACATGACTATAATTCTTTGCTACCATACCACTTGTAAAGGTATGGTAGCGAAGAAATATAGTCATGAGATTTCTTACATTTTTGAAGAATTTTTAGGAAAATTTTGGATTAAATGTGGTCATGGGCCACACTTATGGAAAACAGGTATCACTAAGACCCAGGAAAAGAAACTCTGTCCTTTAGGTAAAAGGATAAATAAATGTCTTATAATATGTTGTATCAAAAAATGAAAAAATAAAAAAATGAAATTATACAAAATAACATGGAAATGTCTGAGGAGTACTATCACAAGCAGGTCCTGACTTACCCTACAGGTCCAATACTCTAGTAAACACACTCATATAGAGTTCAATAGTTCCTTGGGAGCAGTGGATGTCTGCAAGGTATTATAGCCACCCTACATACAAGCCTAGTCGATAATAGCTTGTATAAGATCTGGAACTGTTTATTGAACAAACTCACACAGAATAAACACCCCACCAGGTCAGGTGAGCCTGATTATATGATCATATGCAGATGAAATTGTATACAGAAATATAATTAACTTAACTAAGGAACAACCAACACAAACAGTATACTGCTTGGCCACTAGCAACTAATAACTGACAGTGATTTAATTAACATGCTAATTAACTCAGTACTTAAACCAGACTGGGTGACCAGACTGGCCGGCAACAAGGCTAAAACAAAGTACAACACACATTACCCTAAGTATAAACACGAGGCACCATATTAAACAGACAATAGCAGGAGACCCCAGTAGCAGACTGTCCAGCTACTTCCTACAAAAGTCTATAAGGCAAAGCTCATACAATGTTCCATCATTCTGTACAGTGGAATTAATGGATCATAGATTTCTTGAAGGATGTTGTGGATAAATATTACTGTCCCATTTGAAGTAATCCAACCCATATTCTCCATTAAGAGAGTGTCCATTAAGTAGTTGTCCATTTTCTCGGCCATCCTGAGCCCCTAATAGACACAGGGTGATTCACACATAAGAGGGAGCTGACAGGGATTTCCCAACCTCTCTAAGGTAAGTTGGGTTCCACGGGCCCCCAACCAAAGTGACTCCCGTCACACTAAAACTTCAGGGCCTCATGAAATGAGATAGGTAGTTAGTACATCAGGATTGATCAGTTTTCAATGATACTTAGCATAGCTTGTAGACTCTATAACTTTCACACAGACTAAATAATATACACTAATTTAAGGGTTTTTTTTTTTCTTAATTTTACACAATTTTTTTTCACTTAATAAAAAACCCAGTGGTGATTAAATAAAACCAAAAGAAAGCTTTATTTGTGTGAAAAAAATGATAAACATTTTGTTTGGGTACAGTGTAGGATGACTGAGTAATTGTCATTTAAAATTTGACAGCACTGAAAGCTGAAAGTTGGCCTGGTTAGGAAGAGGGTTTAAGTGCCCAGTAAGCTAGTGGTTTTTATGATGAAACATTTTATATTACTTTAGCCACTACTAGGTTTCTACTTTACTTTTGACTAATTATGCACTCAAAAATAAATAATTGTTTTCAAAAATGCTCATAAAGATTTACACTTTAAACTGGTTCTCATCCGCAACCTTCAGCTTTCTCTACACTGCTTCCATGAGCTTCTGGTCAAGGAGAGTGCACTCAGTACCTCCTTGAAAGTCTCTTGATTCCTCTTTTTAGGACTACAAGTCATATCTTTCCTATAGTTATTAACAAATCCAGCCTGACGTTGGTAGCGCCATTGCTCATGCGTGACCCATCATTTAAAAAAAAAAGAACTTGGGTGCCTGTGTAGTGCCACTGCTATTGAAATAAAAAAAATCCTCTGGCTGCCTGTGCTAACACCATTGTGCATATGTCCTCCATCCTTAAAAAAAAATCCTCTTGCTTGCAAGCACAGGCAGTGCCTGCATGTCAGGGTGGTTCCATAGGACCCTGTGAGTCAATGGAGCCACCCACTGGAAGTGCTGAGCGCAGACAATACAAGTCCTATGTTCAGGAGCACTATTGTGCATTTACATTTTCGGTTTTAATAAAACATTAAAGCTGAACTGAAGGACTAAACAACATCAGGTGGCACAGTGGTGTAGTGGTTAGCACTTTCGCCTAGCAGAAAAAGGGTCACTGGTTTGAATCCCAACCAGGACACTACCTGCCTGGAGTTCATATGTTCTCCCTGTGCCTGCGTGGGTTTCCTCCCACAGACACAGACATTAGATTGTAAGCTCCATGAGGGTAGGGATTGAAGTGAATGTACAATGTATACGTAAAGCGTTGTGTAAATTGACAACGCTATATAAGTACCTGAAGTAAATAAATGTTGGAATACATTGTTCATGTATTTTTGTACAACAACTTCAGTACATCAATATCAGTTTTCAGTAGATATAATCTTCAACTAGTAGATGGCAGTGTTTATTAGTTTAAGCTGCATCTATGTTTAAATGCTATGTCTTTTCTCTGTAAAAGTCCCTGTCTCCTGTCTGCAGTTAAGCAGGCAAAGCCAATGTGGACTGTGCACTGTCCGTTTTATAGGGCTATATACAGAATTCCTGTATTCCTGAACACAAAAACAGTGGGAGAGGCTGGCTTGTAAATGTTTGTTAAGTAATAATTGCAGAAACATCTGCCACTTTCCTTCACTGTCCAGTCACAGTTTGTGGGAGGGACAAGATCTGTAAATGCTACTTAACTGCAGCAAAGAAAAATCAGTTCCCCTGCCCTGCCAGTCAGGTCTTTGTTGGGTACAACAGCTCCCAAATGACTTGAATAGCAGTGTATTTAGCTGTTTGCCTAGAAGTCAGCTTTAAGCAGCACCACTTACCACTGTCACTTGATGTTTGGCACTGTTCCCTGTTTGCATCTCTTTAGATTTCTTCTTTCTTTTTAATGTAAATCACTAATAACCTTTAATATCCAATCAAATCATGGTGTACTTCAAAATTGCTACCAGACTATGACGACATAAACATTTTTTCAGGCCAAATCACCACGCCCCCTCTAGGGTCTGGGTAACTGTCACTAGAGTGAATATGTTAAACCAAACAGTTTATACATTGCTTACATGCTTAAAACTGACACATATTATAGAGAACAAAATGATTCAACCTTAAGATAGGATGTTTCCTCTTCCACTGGCCCAATCTTATCTGTTTCAATGGGATATGGTGGATCCAGGTACAGGAAAACCATAACTCATTTAAAGGCAAAAGACTAAGCTGTAAAAATCACGTAGTAATATATTAGCAATGTAAAACAAATAAATATTTTTATATGGCTGTAAAATCAAGTGCGTTTACTTCCACTGGCCCCATCTTGTCTGTTTCAATGAGATACAATGGATCCAGGTGCGGGTAAAACCATAACTGACTTGAAGGCAAAAGACTAAGCTATAAAAATGACTTAGTAAATTATTAGCAATGTATTACAAATAAATATTTTTTATGGCTGTAAAATCTAGTGCGTTTACTTCCACTGGCCCCATCTTGTCTGTTACGTAGTTACATAGTTAGTGAGGTTGGAAAAAGACATCAGTCCATCCAGTTCCGTTTCAATGGGATACGATGGATTCAGGTACAGGGAAACCATAACTCACTTGAAGGCAAAAGACTAAGCTGTAAAAATGACTTAATAAATTATTAGCAATGTATAAATAAGTATTTTTGTAGGGCTGTAAAATCAAGTGCGTTTATAACAATAATGTAACATTACACAGTAGCAGTCATCACCATAATGCATAACTGAAATAATTAAAGGCGTTCAATTCTACTTCCTTCAGCAGCATCCAGAAGAAAGCACAATAATATGTTGACAAACTTTTTTTTTGTTTAATGAAATTATTGTTTTTTTGACATAATGTAACAAATCAGAAGCAAGCATTATAGGTCATCCGCACAGGGGCTAAAGAATGATCAGGTATTACAGAGGAATCCAAAAGGAATACATACAGAACAATCGTAGTTGAAAACCTTCATGCAATTGGGATGATATTGAAGGATAATTAGTAATTAATAAAGATTTTGATTTTAATCCTCAGTGGTGAACAACCCAGATTGAGGATACATACCAGTGCATACCCTGCATTTTCATAAACACTACTGCACAATGATTAAAAAATAATGAATTACAGTATCTCACAAAAGTGAGTACACCCCCCACATTTTTGTAAATATTTTATATCTATATTTTATATCTTTTCATGTGACAAAACTGAAGTAATGACACTTTGCTACAATGTAAAGTAGGTAGTGTACAGCTTGTATAACAGCTTTCCCCTCAAAATAACTCAACACACAGCCATTAATGTCTACACCCCTGGCAACAAAAGTGAGTACACCCCTAAGTGAAAATGTCAAAATTGGGCCAAATTAGTAATTTTTCCCTCCCTGGTGTCATGTGACTCAGTGTTACAAGGTTTCAGGTGTGAATGGGGAGCAGGTGCGTTAAATTTGGTATTATTGCTCTCACTCTTTCCTACTGGTCACTGGTAGTTCAACATGGCACCTCATGGCAAAAAACTCTCTGAGGATCTGAGAAAAAGAATTGTTGCTCTTCCTAAAGATGGCCTAGGCTATAAGAAGATTGCCAAGACCCTGAAACTGAGCTGCAGCACAGTGGCCCAGACCATACAGTGGTTTACCAGGACAGGTTCCACTCAGAACACGCCCTGCCATGATCGACCAAAGAAGTTGAGTGTATGTCATCAGTGTCACATCCAGAGGTTGTCTTTGGGAAATAGACGTACGAGTGCTGCCAGCATTGCTGCAGAGGTTGAAGGGGTCAGCCTGTCAGTGCTCAAACCATATGCCGCATTAAATTGGTCTGCATGGCTGTCATCCCAGAAGGAAGCCTCTTCTAAACATGATGCACAAGAAAGCCCGCAAACAGTTTGCTGAAGACAAGTAGAATAAGGACATGGATTACTGGAACCATGTCCTGTGGTCTGATGAGACCAAGATAAACTTATTTGGTTGAGATGGTGTCAAGCGTGTGGGGTGGCAACCAGGTGAGGACTACAAAGACAAGTGTGTCTTGCCTACAGTCAAGCATGGTGATGGGAGTATCATGGTCTGGGGCTGCATGAGTGCTGCTGTCACTGGGGAGCTACAATTCATTGAGGGAACCATGAATGCCAGCATATACTGTGACATACTGAAGCAGAGCATGATCACCTCCCTTCGGAGACTGGGCCACAGGGCAGTATTCCAACATGATAAAGACCCCAAACACACCTCCAAGATGACCACTGCCTTGCTAAAGAAGCTGAGGGTAAAGGAGATTGACTGGAGAAACATGTCCCCAGACCTAAACTCTATTGAGCATTTGTGGGGCATCCTCAAACGGAAGGTGGAGGAGTGCAAGGCCGCTAACATCCACCAGTTCCATGATGTCATCATGGAGGAGTGGAAGAGGACTCCAGTGGCAACCTGTGAAGCTCTAGTGAACTCCGTACCCAAAAGGGTTAAGGCAGTGCTGGAAAATAATGGTGACCACACAAAATATTGACACTTTGTGCCCAATTTGGACTTATTCACTTAGGGGTGTACTCACATTTGTTGCCAGAGTTTTAGACATTAGTGGCTGTGTGTTGAGTTATTTTGAGTGGACAGCAAATTTACACTGTTATATAAGCTGTACACTCACTACTTTACATTGTAGCAAAGTGTAATTTCTTCAGTGTTGTCACATGAAAAAAATATAAAAAAATGTTTATAAAAATGTGAGGGGTGTACTCACTTTTGTGGGATACTGTATATACTAGGTATGCGTTCCGAAATATGTGCAATAAACATATAAGAAATCATTCATGAAGATCAAATAAATAGGACTCACAGAAACCCATTTACCTGCATACAGTACTTCATCTGCAACTGTTCAGTCATATTACAAATAACGTTCATAAGTTCCAGGCAACTAACAATGTTTGCTGGGGAAAACATTGGTATTGGAGGCTACCGCTGAACTCCCTAGGCCTTAAAACCATTCCCTCGATGGGATCCCCTTTATTTCCAAGTGGGAGACTCGGTAGTGATGAAAAAGTTTTCAGATATTAAAAACAGCACTTCAAGACATCTGAATTACTGTCTGCATAACAAATGGTGCTCAAGTGTAATTATTAGAGTTCCTGCATGACTTATGAATTGCTGTGGGTTCAATAATGTTATACTATTTACAAAAATTAGCTTTTCAGTAAAGTTCAAATTTTAATAACTTTCAATTAAAAGTGGACAGCCTTCCACATCACTTCCTGACCCACCCAGTTTTACTGGTTCTCCCATTTCAATCGACTACAATATGTACAAAATTCTTCAGCCAGAATCCTGACTAGGTCTGGTACAAGTGATCATATTACCCCTATCCTGGAGTCCTTGCACTGGCTACCTGGTTTTGCATAGACTTTAAGATCCTCTTACTCACTTATAAGGCTCTACATGGCTTGTCACCCCATTATATGTCTGCACTTTTATTAACTAACCACTCCCCCGTAACCTACTCTCCTCAAATTCTGGTCTTCTGTTTGTCCCCCCTAATCACCCACACTCAATAGGAGACAGAGCATTCTCCAGCTATGCTCCAAAACTCTAGAAATCACTTTGAAAGAACATCAGAGAATCATCTTCTCTAAACTCATTCAATCCAATCGTAGAAACTTTTTCTTTGTCTTTAGACAAACTTTCACTTAATTGGCCCTTTTTCCTTTGTTTAACTTGTGTATTTCTTGTGTTTTCTTTGTAAAACTCTTTGACAAGCTACCTTTTTTAGGGCGCTATATAAAATAAAGTTTAATGTTATAATTCAACTCACAGCCTTCTTTATACTGCACAGGAGCTCTATATGTTACAATAGCACTTGAAAATAAAAGTGAACAAGTATAGATACCTAAGTTCAAACCCCAGATCAATACTAGTAATCATTACACACTGCCTGTAAGTCTCCCACTCAGTGGCGGCTGGTACATAGGGGATGCAGGGGCGCCGCCCCCCCCCCCTAAAAGGCAACAAAAAAAAAGTGTTCCTTTAATTGCAGCGGGGCGCCGGACAACGCTGCTGCTATTCAGAGGGTGGGTTTTTTGTCCTCACGTGCTATTTTTTATTATGCTTATTGGCGGCCCTTTAGAATGTGCTCGGGGCGCAGAGTGATGCGCCCGAACACTCCTACTCGTGCTTGCCATCCTATGATTGGACGTCCGACATCATAGGGGCGGTGCTTGGGCATCACTGTCACTGTCTCCTTCCCGCCTGAGCCGGCCCAGTCTTTTGTCTCTGCTGCAGCTTGCTACAGGAGGACGCCGTCGCTGAGTGAGAGGAGGAGAGGACCCAGAGCCACAGCGTTCCCATCCCGACTCCGAGTCCCGACCCCTGCTGTGAGCCTCAGCCTGACTGTCTTCAGACTTCAGTACTGTAAGTGACTTTTCACGTTTCAGCCAGAAAATAGCATCTTGTCTTATTTTTTATGTTCTAACATACTGGCTGCACATCCTTGCTCTGATTGGCTTCCTGATAGTGATACTGGTGGAGGAAGTTGGTGCATTGTGTTTTGGCAAGGCTGCTTGTAGACTCTACATGAGGCTCATAGGATAGGGAGACAGTTATCACCCCATAAAAGAAAGTGCCTGAACAGGGACTTTCATGGCAGCACTATTCTGTATTCTTTTATTGAAATCAGCATTTTTAAGACGATTGAAAAATACTTTTGAAACTACACTAATTTATTAAATCTTGTATAAGAATGTATGAAAAAAACAAAATAATAAATTGTGAAAGCAGCCAGCACAGCAAAAGACACTCAGTGTAAATTATAAAGAAAAATGTGCAGCGCTAAACCATATATGTGTATAATGGGTATGATACATATAAAAGGGACAAAATTGGTATAACAATAATTAGGAAGTAAGTAAAGAAAAAGTCCAAGGTGATGTGGTAAGTCTTTAATACGTAATCCAGGTGAATTCTCAAAACACTGTGAATAAAATGTCCACCACCAACAACAGGAGGGGGCTTTTTAACCTCATTTTTTGCCGCAAAGCAATGCCTATTACATTTTTCTGTTTGCGCCCCACCAAAAATGTTGAGCACCAGCCGCCATTGCTCCCACTGGATAGCAATTTAGATATACAGAGAGTTAGATGATGGGTAGGGTAGGCAGTGCTGATGAACAGTTCACACTTATAAGATTCCAGATATCACATGTTGTGTCTGTGTCTGTCACATTGCTGTGCACATCACATGCGGTGTCTGTGCCAAGGAAATTCAGCCATACTGTTTGTATGGCTGAAATCACATCACATTTGCACCAAAATGGTGCAGGGCTTTTTTGTGATCTACAAGGGAATCAGGTTGCATGGGTGTTCAGACCCATAAGATCCAAATTCATCAAGTTTTACAGTTCGCACTGTGTTCTGCAAACCGATTTGGGGGTGTCATTAACTTTACATTGACACCGCAGTGGTTTGCAGAGAGCAGTGTGAACTGCCTGAGAGTCTGATGCACTGCGAGAACCTGCACAGGAATCGTTGTGGTTCCCGCATCACATAAGTGTGAGCCCTATTATGTTAGCAATATAGCAGCTTGAACTACACAAGGGCAGTGAGGGTACCAGTCACCCTGATGAAGATAGTGGAGCACCAGGTTTCTGTCCCCTGGACAGGAAATGAAATACAGAGAGCCTCCAAACAATGACTTTGATGAAGAATTATGTTTTACCTGTACATGTATACCTGTACATGTCCCTGCCAGACATGTAAAGATGAATTTATCCCACCTTAACTGAAAGACTGAGGTTACCTATAGGGTTGGAAAGAACCTAATTTAGAGAGGTGAGTTATGCAGTCTGAGCTGCTTTTTTATTTTCACAACTGCTGAATGACCTTGAGTTGGGCTTTCTCACAGTTGCAGACATTTTTGAGCACAACATCCTTCTCTAACTAATAGAAATTATGCAATGATGCTTCTGTTTTTGCAGTAAAAGGAAAAAAAGGCACCATTTTCTGCTGTTTCAATTGCAGTTCCACTGCCTCTTTATGGTATCACCCACTTCCAGATCAGTAAAAACAAGTTAATGTGAACACTCTGGATCCCTAGAGGGAGAAGTGGTATGCAGAACTAAGAACCATCTAGTAAATACCATGAACCCTAAGTTATAGGTTTTCCTTCTTGACACTCCAAGTTCCAAGCCTTCAGGTTTGACTCACTGAAATTTATAAATGTACAAAGTGAAGATGGCCAAGGCTGAGTGCTGAAGGGTTGACCAGTGTTCAGCCTGTGAACCAGCAATCAGGATCATAAGAGCCATATGTCAAAGCAGGTGGTAAACAGATGAACAACAGAATCCAGAGGGCAGGCAGAGATGTAACCAAAATAGCAACACAAATTATAGATCAAGTACTAAAGCTTCACAAAGAATCATCAAGAACATTTTTCTTCAGGCGCTGTCACGGCAGATTTTGCTGATTAGTGACATCACAAGCAAAGACTTTCCTGGACCGCATTTGCTATACCATCCAAAAGATGCTGGACTAAAGACAGAGAAGATGAGTGGAACTATTCACTTTTAGGATGGAGCTGGGCACACAACAATAGGTTTACAATGTTCAAAGCCCTTATTTTGCTCCCAGGGGTTTTTTTTTCATCCTCTTAAAGTGATTGGAAATCTATTTTTTTTTTCAATAAAACAAACCTGTTATACTTACCTCCTCTGTGCAGTTGGTTTTGCACAGAGCAGTCCAGATCCTCCTCCTCCCAGGTCCCTCTTCGCCTCTCCTGGCCCCTCCCTCCCTTTGAGTGCCCCCAGAGCAAGCAGCTTGATATGGGGGCACCCGAGCCGAGTCACAGTTCTGTGTATCCATTCAGACATGGAGCTGCGGTTCGGCCCCGCCACTTCTCTCGCCTCACTGGTTAACTGACTTTGAGTGACAGCAGTGGAAGCCAATGGCACCACTGCTGTGTCTTAGCCAATGAGGAGGGGAGTCCTGGAGGGCTGTGACAGTCGTGGACATCGCTGGATTAAGAGGGGGTTCAGATAAGCATTAAGGGGGCTGAGGGAGTCTGCTGCACACAGAAGGTTTTTTTATCTTAATGCATAGAATGCATTAAGATAAAAAACCTTCTGATTTTACAACCATTTTAACTTCTGAGACACTACAAAGAGGAATGGTTGTTCATAAGCTTGGGTTTCCAGTAAAAGGGAATGCATATAGAAGCACAATTTAAAATTGAGAAGTTGGTCAAAATTACACCTACAGACATTATTATATGATTGCTTCAGAATGAACTGATGTCTGTTCATATCTGTGTAAGCCCCACTACAACATTTAAACTTTACCATCTAGTAGTAAAATGTAATAAGTATCTATAAAAAAGCACCTCCTAACAGAGGCAAACATTCATGGTGCTACACAAAAACTGACAGGTATCCTAATCAATGTAAGGGCAATGAAAGTAAAGTCACTAGTAACTGACAGAAATTTACAGAAACTAAGAGTAGTGATGCATTTTGGATCTGGCCATGTGCTACGTGCAAGTAACAGACAAAGTGCTGAAGCATTTAGTGAATGGACTGGGAATAAGGTATATTTAAAGTGATTGCGAAAGAAAATATTTTATGAAAAAAATACCAAACGTCATACGTACCTGCTCTGTGCAGTTGGTTTTGCACAGAGCAGCCCCAATCCTCCTCTTCTCAGGTCCCCCGTCAGCTCTCTGGGCCCCTCCTCCTTGTCGAGTGCCCCCATAGCAAGCCGCTTGTCTCTCTGCATCCATTGGGTATGGAGTTTGTGACTTAGCCCTGCCCCCCACTCCCGCCTCTCTACCTGTGATTGACAGCAGAGGGAGCCAATGGCTCCTGTTGCTGCATCTCAGCCAATCAAGAGGGAGAGTGCCGGAACAGCCTTGGGTCTCTTTCAAATTGCTGGATCAAGATAGGGCTTAAGTAAGTTCAAAACATAAAAGTGTTGCGCTTCATTCCTATTAATGTGTAGACATAAACAACAAAAAATGTAAACAAAATATATTGTGTACACAATTTGTTTAATATTAAATGTTTCAAACATGCACTATAGGTATAGTGTAGTCCATAGCTCATACATTCCCATATGCAATGAATATTTTTAAAAATTCATGATCAATGTTCTTAATATAATTAGGTGCTCCAAAAAGTGCTCCAACAGCAAAAAGTGATCTGCCACCTCACTTGTGCCGCCCCCTCTTGATTGAAGGCTCACCTCATAAGATGGGACCCCACAAATAAGCTAGGTCAGAAGGCGCCTGTGAACCACCCTGGGTTCAATTAGTACCATGTAGATCTCACAGATGCTCTGCTTACACTTATGCCGATCCCCCGGCCAGATGTGATGACACATGAAATGAAAGGGCTTCAAATAGTAATTATACCATTTTTAAACTGCCTTTATTAGTACTATAAATTGAGTACTCACATATTTTAGGTGCTTCCAGCGCACCAAATTGTGTCCAACAAATGTTAAAATCAGCATCCAAAGCCACACAGCCGTTACAATGATCAGACTCCTAAGCCTCGTATGAACCTGGCTGCCTTCACCGTCCTTGACCCTCCCATGAGCAACTAATTGGATTAAGGACATTGATTAGGATTATATCGAAATAATCACTGCATATGGGAATTCATGAACTATGGACTACACTATATCTATATTTCATGTTTGAAACATTTATTAACATAAAATATTTTGTTTAACATTTTTTGTTGTTTATGTCTTCACATTAATGGGAATGAAGTGTGACACTTTTATGTTTTAAATTTGAGCTAGCACATTTAATGGGAGTGTGATCAATGTCTGCAGCTGGTTCCACAACTCACTATCAAATTTGTAGTGGTGAACACGCATGGTAGCTCGCGAGACTCTTTCTGCATAATTCGGGCTTGGTGGACTGAGAGGGGAGCTGCACACTGAAGGTTTTTAACCTTCATGCATAGCATGCAAAAACCTTTAGCCTTGACAACCACTTTAACCACTTCAGCCCTCGAAGGTTTACCCACCTTAATGACCAGGCAATTTTTTGTGATACGACACTGCGTCACTTTAACTGACAAATGCACAATCGTGCGACGTTGTACCCAAATAAAACTGATGTCCATTTTTCCCAAAAATGTAGCTTTGTTTTGGCGGTATTTGATCACCTCTGCGGTTTTTATTTTTTTGCGTTATAAACAAAAAAAGACTAACAATACAATATTGTTTACTTTCCGCTATAAAACACATCCAATAAAAAAAATGTAAAAAAAATTTAATTTCTTCATCAATTTAAGCCAATATGTATTCTGCTACACGTTTTTGGTAAAAAAAAAAAAAAAAAAAATTTCTAGTAATGATGGCGATCAGCGACTTTTAGCAGGGCTGTGACCTTGCGGCAGACAAATCGGACACCTAACTGACATTTTGACACCTTTTTGGGGACCAGTGACATTATTACAGTGATCAGTGCTAAAAATATACACTGTTACCGTACTAATGACACTGGCAAGGAAGGGGTTAACATCAGGGGCGATCAAAGGGTTAAATGTGTCCCTAGGGGGTGCTTGCTAACAGTGTGGGATTTCTCTGACTGGGGGAAGACAGAGATATGTGTTCCTGCTTAGCAGGAACACAAGATCTCTATCTTCTCTCCTGTCAGAACAGTGATCTGCGTTGTTTACATAGGCAGACTGCTGTTCTGCCTCTCTCGGGAACGATCTTGGATGACCGGCGGACAGCGGGTCCACCAAACCAGCTGATTGGCTCCACCTCTGTCCAATCAGCTTGTGATCGTGCCTCTGGGGGCGCGCGCGCCCCCTAGTGGCTATTGCACAAAAATGACATACAGGTATGTGATTTCGCCCAATATAGTTGACCTGCCACAATACATGTATGTTAGGTGGTTAAAGAAAAGGTTTAAATAAAACTTGTTATAAGAGAAACATGAAGTTTGGTTTTGCTGACTTCTTCTCTATATATTAATTATCTGGCCGTTACTCTTATCCACTGGATGTAATACTTTCTGAGTCCCTGACATGGAACAAGTATGCAGATAAGGGCTTCTGACTTTTTTTCAGCTCTCTCGATCTTCATACTTGTTACAAGTCAGTGACTCAAAAAGTACAGTATTAAAGCATCTGCCTTTGAAAAAATTATTAAAAATCAGTTGAAATAACAGCAAAAAAAAAAATACTGATCTTCTGTACTATCACCCACAAAAATTCCATGTCTGTTTACATTTGCCTACCCATAGACGTAAGCTATGAGAGCGCAACTACTGTGTATGTGCTAGATAAAGCGCATGACATAATTCGCTTCATCTTGTGTACATGCCTAATGACACTACACGCATCTGTTGGGGGGAAAGAAGCTTTTTTCAGATGCCTGTAGTGTTTTATGGCGCATGCCCGAGATGAAGTGCATGATGTTATGCAATTAATGCCACGCATGCACAGTATCACTGACATTTGTAAAATGCCAGTATGGCAACAGGGACCGCATACCGCACAGAAGCAGGGAAAAAATAGATAAGTATAAAGAACAAGTTACAAGGATACACAGTGAGGGAAAAAAGTATTTGATCCACTGCTGATTTTTTTACGTTTGCTCACTGACAAATAAATTATCAGTCTATAATTTTAATGGTAGGTTTATTTTAACAGCGAGAGACAGCATAACAACAAAAACAATTCAGAAAAATGCATTTCAAAAAACGTATAAATTGATTTGCATTTTAATGAGTGAAGTAAGTATTTGATCCCCTAACATTCAGCAGGACTACTGGCTCCCAGGTGTCTTCTTTACAGGTAATGAGTTGAGATTAAGAGCACTCTCTTAAAGGGAGTGCTCCCAATCTCAGCTTGTTACCTGTATAAAAGACACCTGTCTGCAAAAGCAATCAATCAATCAGATTCCAATCTCTCCAACAATCTCTGGGTGAAAGTGGTGCTGGAATGAAATTCATCACTATTTTCAGGTTTGCCAAATTTCAGACAACATTTACCTAACCCTTGGCCAATAAAACAAAACAGGCCCACCCCAAGTACTTATGTCAGAAGACTATAAGGACTGTAATTACTGAAATTACTGGATTATATTCTTGGGTGAATATTCGGAGCTGTGTTAATTATGTAAAAGTACAATCAGGAAAAAATACTAGAAATTACACTATATTACCAAAAGTATTGGGGCGCCTATACATGCACATAAACTTTAATTGCATTCCAGTCTTAGCCCATAGGGTTCAATATTGAGTTGGCCCACCCTTTGCCGCTATAACAGCTTCACTTCTTCTGAAAAGGCTGTCCACAAAGGTTTTGGAGTGTGTCTATGGGAATGTTTGACCATTCTTCCAGAAGGGCATTTGTGAGGTCAGGCACTGATGTTGAAGAGGAGGCCTGGCTAGAGAGAAGGCCTGGCTTGCAGTCTGCGCTCTGATTCATCCTGAAGGTGTTCTATCAGGGGGATGTGCAGGCCAGTCAAGTTCCACCACCCCAAACTCGCTCATTCACGTCTTTGTGGACTTTGCTTTGTGAACTCGTCCAAATCATTTGGTGGAGGGGGGATTATGGTGTGAGGTTGTTTTTCAGGGGTTGGGCTTGGCCCCTTAGTTTCAGTGAAGGTAACTCTTAAGGCTCAGCCTACCAAGACATTTTGGACAATTTCATGCTCCCAACTTTGTGGAAACAGTTTGGGATTGGCCCTTCCTGCTCCAACATAACTGCACATCAGTGCACAAAACAAGGTCCATATGGACATAGATGAGCGAGTCTGGGGTAGAGGAACTTGAGTTCTGACCTCAGTCATGAAGCCTAAAACTCAAGTAAGTAGTGACGCTGTAGTGGGAAGCAGAGGTTAGTCACTAGAGCTGATAAATGGTGTGTCTATCATTCTGCTCTCTGCTGTGTTTATTGTTTTTTATCCACATCAAGCAAGATGGCACTGGGTCAGGTCCTAGTTCATTCAGACTTGTTTGCTCAAATCTAAAAATAAATGATCAGGTTTACTACTTTTTAGCCAGACTGAAAATCAAAACTGCTTTTCCAGCTAACCATTATTTCATGTAGCTTGTGATGACTGGAATGTTGTGGAGGCCTCTCTTGCACCTCCTACCCAACACTCCTGAAGATGTAGACAGAAAGTGTGAGGGCACGGAGTGGCACGAGTGCCGGAGTAGCTGGCTAGTGAAGTCTGCTCTTAGATGGCTGAAGCTGGGGTGGTGGCTAGGAAATAAGGGACTGAGTCAGCAGGCAGAGGAAGTTCAGGAAGCAGGCCAAGGGCAGTAACAGCCGGGCAGCCCAGTACAGAATCAGCACACAAAGACGAGTCCAGTAAACAGGCTGAGATCAGAGAGATCAGGTGAACAAGGGTAATGCAGGAGCAAAGGCGAAGTCCAGGAGAAAGCCGGGCCATACACAAGTACAAGCTGAATACCAATCAGCAACTGCTTGTGGTGACAGGCCATTTGAAATAGGCAACTGGTCGCCAAGTAAGCATGCTAATTCATATGCGCACATTCGTGTGTACATGTGGGAGTCCACGCACAATGAGCTAGAATAGAGCATCTATTGCCTCTTTGCCTAGAAGTATTAGCATGTGATCAATGCACACATGCACAAATATGAGCATAAGACTGCACTGGTTTTCTAGTGCTGGGAATCTGGTTTACCTGATACTTTAGTAGCCTACATGCTTTTTTTCAACTTCTCCATCAATGGGAGTTGTCCCTTGCCGCTCCTTCCACTAGTTCTAACATCTCTGCTGCTTCTTCCTGCTCTCCTCTTCTCTCATTGGTCCCTACTTCTGATGTAACTTCTGATGTAATTTCTGTGCATGTTCATATTTTCCTGGGAACCTGACTATATTCTTAACATTTTACAGATGCCAGGAATAAACCAGGGTGTACTCCACTGTGTATAGAATGAAAGAAAATGTTTGTTTTTTTAGAAGAGGAAACTAAGAGCCGGTTCACACTGGGGCGATTTGTCAGGCGACCTGGTCGCCTGACAAGTCGCCGCGGGTTGCCTGCCATAGATTAGCACAGGACCCGTTCTAATAGGAGCGACACAAGTCGCTCCGACTTAGAAAAAGGGTCCTGAGCTACTTTGGGGTGACCTGGAGCGACCTGCATTGACTTCAATGATATGAAGTCCGTGCATGCCGCTCACAGGTCGCCCCTGTAAGTCGGGTCGCGCCTATGTGAACCGGCTCTTACAAAGATTCTTCTGCTAAGAACAGAAAAAAAAAAAACCTCTTGCCAATTGTTTTATGTAACATTCAACAAGTGCAGTAGTAACCCTTATCAACTAATTAGCATTCATACTCATACTTCTCTGACTAAAACAAAGAAAATTCAGATCGATTCTGCACTTAGACATTAGCACCTAAAGTAGATGTAAACCTAATCACTTAAATCTCCTTTAGGCTTTGAAATGTTAATTTAATTTCAATAGGGCTGCTGGCTTCCCTGTCCTGTAAAAAAAAAAAAAAAAATAGTAAAAAAAATAAAATAAAATAACAATTAAACATTGTAATAATTCATTAAAAATAAAATTGTAAAATAAAATAATTGCAAACATTTTTACCATTTTTAAAATAAATTATAATTTTTTAAATGTAAAATACAATTAAAAAGTACTAATTCACACAAGTTCACTGTTATGTTTTAATTATTTTAGTGTATTTTTAGTGAAAATATTGTCTTGATATATTCGGGGGGAGGAGGGGGGGCCTGCCAGGTAGGCTGTATAAGGCCCTGTGATTTCTAATAGCAGCCCTGGTTGTCATCACCATCATTGGAGTGCATGCACATAGACAGGAAATGACTGCAAAGGGGCCACATGAGGTTAGAAGCACTTAAATGCAGCAAAGGATAAAATTAAGGTGAAAATAAATGTTTAATTTGAAAAAAAAAATGTCAAATTTAATAATGATACATAGTACCTTTTAATCTACATTTATTTTGGGTAAAAATATTTTTTGTTTTCCCTTCATATGTTCACTTCTACCCCTAAAAATGACATTCTTTTTTCCATTTCATTTTTAAGTAATTATTTACAAACCTAATTTCAATAAGCTACGTGACCGTTCCCAAATAACTATGTTCCAAAGAAATAAAAAACAAAAGCACAATTTAAAACAAATTATTGTGATGCATTTTTAATAATGTGTTCACCCATTTTTTGCTTCTGATAAAATACTGGCCAGCTTGTAAGACATCAACAATGTTTTTCTATTAAACTAACCAGCAACATAATTTAAGACGTTGTAGAGGTTAGAAAAACAAATGTGGCAAAATTGCAGCTATTCGTTTGTCATCTGATGTTATTTTAAGGGCTGGACCCATTTATCTCTAATGCATACGTGTGAATACATTTTAGGTTTTGTGCTAAAATTATTACTTTTTTGACAATTATAAAACAAAAATCTGCTACTTGACCCATGTGACCGAATTTATATTAAAGATGGATGTCCTTAATTATAGTAAATGTGTTCTAAATGTAATCTTTCATTTAAATACTGCTGAAAAATGGAAGGCATGGATACTGGTCAAGGATTAAATTAAATGAGCAATAAAGATAGAAAATGTTAACTAAATGTACCCAATAATCTGAATATAATTTAAGCACTACTATTCATTATCTTGTCACAATATTTTGTTTTGTTCTCATATGTGTCTTATAAAAGAAATAGAAAACATAGAAAATATGTCAAAATGTATATATTTGAAGTGAAAATACTAGTGGATCTATTGAACTGATTATACAGGACTGAGGACATAAATATAAAAGGGGGACTTAGTGCCGGTTCACATATATGCGATGTGGGAACCCTGCGAATCCACTGCGGGTTCCTGCATCACCTTCAACTCGCAGGCAGTTCACACTGCCATATGCGAATCGCTGGGGGTTGTCAATACAAACACGACACCCCCAGATCAGTTTGCATATCACAGTGCGAACTGTCAGTTCGGACATGAATCAGATCGCATAGGTGTGAACAACCATGCAATCCGATTCTGGTGCGGACCCAAAAAAGGGTCCTGTGCGAGGTGTGTCTGAATGAGGTGCAAATTTAGCCATACAATCTGCATGGCTGAATTTGCATAGTACAGACATTGCATGTGATTTGTAGAGCAGTGTGCTCCGAATCACATGCAATGTCTGTCATCGCACATATGTGAACCAGGACGTAAGAGGAAATGGATTTTATATAATGGTTAAGTGCATTTAAAGTTTTCATGGTAAAGTAGATTTGCAACCTTAAGCCCTCGTTCACACTGAGATTGTGCAGTGCTGTATCTTGGCCTAGGCCAACAAGGCCCAGGCCTAGGGCAGCACTTTGCAGGGGGGCAGCAAAAAAGCTGCATCCCTCACGAAAAAAAAAACAGCCTCTTCCTTGCTCCCACACAAAAAGGGTCCCCGCTGGCTTGCACCACACATTTAAAATAGTGCCAGTCTTTTGGGCAAATTGGGCAGGGTCCAGGAGGCAAATCAGTCTGGCACCCCCATAAATCTATCACACTGCTATCTCCTGGTATGATAATACCGGCCGGTAAAAATATTCGGACAGACCGCAGGGCGCCGACCACTCTTAATACAACTGGCCTGACGGCCGCCAATGCTAACAAGTGTGGCACTGCAGCCTAATGCTCCACCTACCCTCCTCCGCCCCCAGGTATGGCGGGCATCATGTCAATAATATAATTTCATTTCTTTAAACATCCTTTTCCTTGATCAAGCATATTAAATTGCATCATATACGATTAAGACTTTTAATTGTATATGATGGCAATAATATTTTGGACCTGCTCACCTCCATATGTGCTATCACAATATGTCACTGGATTAGTAAGATTACTCTATCTTATAAGATATTTGAACTTGTGTTTGCTGCCACTGATTATTTCACTTATTTATATAATGACTATGGACTTCCTAATCATTATACAAGTAAGTAAAATAATCCTATGATTACAATCAGTGGCAACAAACACATGTCCAAATATCCTAAAAGAAAGGAGTGCACTGATGGGGCTGCATTGATAATCAGCAGTGATGGGCACTGATATGATACACTGATAGGCTGCACTAATGGGCATTCATAGGCTGCACTAGTGGCCACTGATTGTGCTTTACTGATGGCCACTGACCACTGATGAGGCCGCACTGATATGCTGCACTGATAGGCAGTAATGAGGCTGCACTGGTGGTTACTGATGAGGCTGAACTTATGGGAACTGATGAGGCTACACTGATGGGCACTGATAGACTGTGGTTGTGGTCTGTGGTTTACAGATAACCGGGCGTGTCATAAACACAAAGGGGTGTGGCCTTTGCCAGAAGGGGTGGGTCATATTTAAATTAGAGGGTGCAAAAGTTTAGTCAGGCCTTGGACAGCACAAAACCTTAATACACCACTGAGTCAGTGTCAGTGTAAGTTTGCATGTCAGTGTAAGTTTGGGGGATGATTTGACAGACATCTCTGTGGGTTCCTGCACAGATGTCTATTAAAAATCGCCCCCAAAGTCACCAAAAGTATTGCAGAAACTACTTTTGGGAATCGATGTCGCACTGAATGAGACGGTGCCGTTGCAGGCAAAAGGCCCAGGGCTTAAAAAAAGTTAGCAGAATGAGAGAACTTTTTATCACACAGATAAAATGTATGCAACGTCATACTTTCTACTGCGTAAGCTGTACGGCCGTGCCAAAATTATGGCACTTTCTAACCGCTAGGTCTGTTAAGATACAAGCCGATGATTTTAGTGTAGTGTTTTTAAATGACAGTTAAGCTAACTTTACAAGTCCATACCCAACACATTTAGATAGCATCCCCTAGAGACACACTAAACCTTTTGATCGCCCCCCTGGTGTTAACCCCTTCTCTGCCAGTGTTATTAGTACAGTAACAGTGCATATTTTTAGCACTGATTACTGTAATAAAGTTATTGGTTCCCAAAAAGGTATCAAAAGTGTCAGTTAGGTGTCCGATTTGTCCGCCGCAATGTCGCAGTGCCTCTAAAAATACCTGATCACTGCCATTACTAGTAAAATAAATTAATAAATCAGAATGCAATAAAAATGTCCCATTTTTTGTAGACGCAATAACTTTTGCATAAACCAATCGGTATACGCCTATTAGGATTTTTTTTTTTTTTTTTTTACCAAAAATATGTAGCAGTATACATATTGACTTAAATTGATGAAGAAATTTGATTTTTTACATTTTTTTTTGAATACGTTTTATAGCAGAAAGTAAAAAATATTTTTTTTTTTTTTTTCAAAATTGTCGCTCTTTTTGGGTTTTTAGCGCAAAAAATAGAAACCGCAGAGGTGATAAAATACCACCAAAATAAAGCTCTATTTGTGGGGAAAAAAGGACAACCATTTTGTTTTTGGTTAAGCATGGCACATCAGCGCAATTGTCAGTTAAATTGACGCAGTGCTGTGTCACAAAAAATGGCCTGGTCTTTAATCACTTTACGACCGCCCACCGCAGATATACTTCGGCAGGCAGCCGCTCCTGGCAAAGCGACATAGGTATACATCGCTCACTCTCAGGAGGCTAGGGGCGAGCGTGCACCGCCGCCAGTGCGCTCCCACTCCCGCTTG
Organism: Pelophylax lessonae; assembly: GCF_965119305.1. Taxonomy (NCBI): domain Eukaryota; kingdom Metazoa; phylum Chordata; class Amphibia; order Anura; family Ranidae; genus Pelophylax; species Pelophylax lessonae. Next base: position 204,957,577 of record NC_138772.1, read on the forward strand.
TCAGTGGGGAAGCCGATGCGTGTGTCAGGCGGCTCCAATTGCCGCCTGACACCCGCGATCGTTCTCTCGTTGAGAGAGAAGAATGGTCAGCTGTTGTAAACACAGCTGACCGTACTTCTCCCTGGAATGATCATAGAGCCCATGTGATCCTTCTATATTGGATCACATGTCTCTATGGTCATTTCAGAAGCCCCCCCCCAATGTTAGAATCACTCCCCTAGGCTCACAATTAAACCCTTGATCACCCATAATGTCAACCCCTTCCCTGCCAGTGTCATTATTACAGTAACAGTGCATATGTTTAGCACTGATTACTGTAGTAATGTCACTGGTCCCCCCAAAAGTGTCAAAAATATCAGTCAGGGGTCCGATCTGTCCGCTGTAATGTCGCAGTCCCGCAAAAAAACGCAGATTGCCGGCATTACTAGTAAGAAAAAAAAACAATAAAAATGACATACATCTTTCCTGTAGTTAGTAGATGCGATAAACCTTTGCGCAAACCAATCAAAATACGCTTATTGCAATTTTTTTTACCAAAAATATGTAGCAGAAAACAAATTGGCCTAAAATGTTAAAAAATTTTGATTTTAAAATTTTTTTTTTGGAGAATGTCATATAGCAGAATGTGAAAAATATTGTTTTTTTTTTCAAAATCGTTTTTTTTTGTTTATAGCGCAAAAAAATAAAAATCGTACAGGTGATCAAATACCGCCAAAAGAAAGCTCTATTTGTGGGAAAAAAAGGACGTAAACTTCGTTTTGGTACAGCGTCGAACGACTGCGCAATTGTCCGCTAAAATAACGCAGTGCTGAATCACAAAATAGGGCCTGGTCAGAAAGGGGGCAAATCCTTTCCGGTCTTAAAGTGGTTAAGTGAGAAACCAGCAGTACTGTGCACCCCTTACTCATTCACATAGAGGTAGATAAGTGAGAGAAAAGCATATTGTTATACCTTTTTGATGAGCGCAAACCACTCCTGTTGATTTTTTAAGAAATCCAGAGCTGCCCTGTTTCCTGTACACATTTCCTCCAGGTTCCTGTCTTGAAATACAAAATAATTAGTAACTATTTTGTGGAGATGAAAACAATTGCAAGTGTTTAGCAAAAAAAAAAAAAAAAAAAACAGGGCTTGCACAATTTAGTCCACAAAAATGTTTTATTTTTTATTTTTTAATTAGCCCACACATAAATAGATATTTTTCTTTAGCTGCACAATCTCCAGAAGATTTTACCTTCATAACCAGGCCATTTTTTGCTAGTCAGCACTGTGCTAATTTAACTGACAATTTCATCACCACTGGGTTTTTTTATTTTTGGGTATATAAATAAAAAAATTTAAAAAATACTGGGAATTTAGAAAAAAAATAAAAAATAGCACATCTTTCTTTTTTGGTAAAAATAACTCAAATCATTGTATATTATTTAGTCTGTGTGAAAAGTTACAGGGGTTGATTTACTGGAGAGTGCAAATCCTGGTGCAACTCTGCATAGAAACCAATCAGCTTCCAGGTTTTATTGGCAAAGCTTAATTGAGAAAGCTAAAGTTAGAAGCTTATTGGCTACCATGCAGAGCTGCACCAGATTTTGCACTCTCCTGTTTTAGTAAATCAACCCAATAGAGTCTGCTATCTATGGTGTATATTTGAAAATTGATTAATACTGAAGTACTGACGGCCTATCTCATTTCTTGAAGCCCTAAATTGCCAGGACAGTACGAATCACCCCAAAATGACCCGCTTTTTGTAAAGTATTCAGTAAGAGGAATGGCAAGTGTTCAGTAAAGGCCCGTACACACGTACCGATCGTCGGCATACAAACGTCGGTGGACGAAGGATCTGCCGATTGTACGCGTGTTAGTATGGTGCCTCCGACAGATGTCTGCGCACAATCCGCGGACAAAAGTCTTTCTTGCAAACATGAAAATTTTTGTATGCCGACACCAGAACGGACGATTGTTCGCCTGTCAGTACACAATTCTGCCGACACACAGCTACAAATCCCAACACGCATGATCAAACCAAATGAGTTCCCGGAAGAATTTTCTCTAGTAAACTCAACATTTTATTCAGAAAGAACTTTCGGCTCGCGGAAGTCCAAGAAATAGGTGAAATGCGGAGCACATGCTCATCTTGATAAATGTGAGAAGAAGGAAGATGCTGCTCATAATGCCATACTTTTCTAATAAAAAGGCATGTGTTCTGTTATGATGAAGATAATGTTTGTCTATTCTATCTGTTCTATCAAATTTTATAATTAAATAATTTGAACTCTTCACCATTATTTTTGTATTTTCACACCAAAGATCTAACTATTGATATGACCCTTTATTCTTGTATGAATTAATGTCTAAAACATATTTTTCAGGTTATGCACAATATTAAACATGTTAACAAATTCAGATAGGCCATTTTTTATTTTCATTTTCTTTATTTTTTGGATCTCAGCAAAAAAAACCAAAGCAAACATCAATACTTTCCGTATAATAAACTAAACATAAAAAAGGTCCATTTGGACAAAATTAAACTAGAAACTGGCAAACAGGGGTAAAATAAATAATAGGGGGTTACACAAATTAAAGTTGCTGGTAACTGTAATCAGGTTGCCATGAGGGCAGGTTTGGATCCTGCTGGCCATATTGCCACTGGCCATGTGGCATTTGGCGAGGTGGTGGGTGTTGTGGAGGTGGAGGTGGAGGTGGAGGTGGAGGGCACGGGTGCTCCTGGCATGCATGGCTGTGCTCAGTAAGTATGCCGTTTTCAGCCTTTTGCAGCACATCAAGAATAATTTTTCTGGCATACTGACACTGCCTGAGGTCCACCTTATCCAAAATTTTGGCAGTCATATTCCCGAAGGACTCATTTGCCTCCGGTTTCCTACGGAGGGCTATGGTGGCCTCCTGTATGAATTCATCTGTGATGTCGTCGATGTGTTTCCTCTTTTGCCTCCGTTTGGCAGGAGGAGGTGGTGGTGGAAATAGTTCCGCAGGCTCCTCAGGCTCCTCAGGCTCCACAGGCTCCCCAGGCTCCTGGCTGCAACCTGGCTCCTCCTCAGTGACACTTCCCTGTTGATGAAATGAACAATTGATTAGAATGTTATAGTGTATATAAAAATGCATGTTTGTTATATTATTGTGAACAAATAGCAGACTTTACATACAGTGGCGTATCTAGGGTCTCCAGTGCCCTTGTTGAGGAGCTGTATTTGGCAACAACCCCCCCCCCCCAAGATCAATGTAAAACTGTAACCCACCCCCCCAAAAAAAAATTAAAGGGCATTAAAAGTTTCTAATTTGCCCCTTGTTTGCCCAGTGTAGAGCTCTCTAGTGGGCAATCATTGTCTCAGGTGTGAAAAAGAAAGAGAGGGTTGAGAGATAGAGAGAGGGAGAGAAAGAGGGGGTGTGAGAGAGAGAGGAGGGGGGTTGCAGAGAGAGAGAGGGGCCTGAACTTGCAGAGGGCTTGATGTAGGGCATTGAGGGTGAAGCAGTGCAGGGAAACAGGAATAAGGAAGCCACTTGCCTTGCTGACCCAGAGTGAGAGACCAGAGACATGGAAGCAAGGATGGATGGATCATTTGCAGGAGCTGTTAGTTTTGTATTAAAAAAGGTTGAGCCAGAGGAATGCTGAGGCTACAGCAGTGTTTGTTAGGACCAGAGGTGTGCTGGGGATGCAGCAGTGTTTGTAAGACCGGAGGTGTGCTGGGGATGCAGTGAGAGGCAGTCTCAGTCTCCTGGTCTTTTGGCTCAGCTGCTCTCAATGTTTTACACCTGCATGAAGCAGCTCTCAATGTTTTACACCTGCATGAATCCGCCTGCAAACTGGGGGTTCTGGGGTGTGCAGGCTGAGTGGATTGTTAAAATAAACAATAAAACAATGCCAATGTTTTTGTGACCCACCCCCCTTGGCCTGCGCCCCTGGCGGTTGCCTGTCATGCCAACCCCTTGCTATGCCCGTTTACATAAAGGGTCAATTATGGTTTAGCTTATAATTTTGTTACATGATTACATTTTAGCAGACAATATATTGTGAAATGCCAGACCTGAGTAAAACTCTCCTCCAGGAAATCCTCATCCTGGCTTGGATCAACCGACACTGAGCCCTCTGCCGATGTAGAAGGCAGTGTTGAAATTGACGGCCTGGATTCCATGGTGTCTGCCAGGAATCGCATGTTATCATAGTACCACAGCCGTGGTACATATACATTCCGTGCCCCTGCTCCAGACTGGGTGGAATCTTCAATTTTTTTTAACTCCCGCCTGTAGGCAGTGCGAATACTGTTTATTTTTTTGCGTATATACTCAAAATTTGCCCCAGGACAGACGGGCTTGTAGAAGGCCACCAAATGTTCCATGGCCTGTTTTCTGAGTTTTCTATTTTTATAATCTGCGGACTTCACTTGCCACAAACACGGCAGTTGCCTGAACTCATCAATGAAACTGATGAGAAAGTTGTGGGTGGTGTAATTGTCCACCATATTGCAGGACAGTATATGCCTGCAAGACACAAAACAACACAAAACATATTAAAATAGCATGTATTTTGGCACATAATAAAGAGATTCCTAATAAAAGCTGTATAGGGCCCAAAACACACACTTTCTATTAAAAGAGTCGTACCTTTGTTTGTGGGGAAAAGTCGTGATTCGCCGCTCGATCGTGCTCCAACTCTCGATATGTCCGCTAGCGAATCGTCGGCCGAACGATCTGGCGTCCTTTAAATACAGCGCAGGCGTCAACTCCTCCTCCAGTGGCGGGCTTGTGCAGGGGTGTGTACGTGCCGAAGATCAGGCCTACATGCGACACTCACACCTGAAGCAGTGGAAAAATCTTGTAATCAAGAATAATGTCTCAACAATCTGGGAGCTCAATTAGTGTGGGCCGAAGTGATTGGGCCACCCGAAAATCAAGGGCTACACCCATGTGAAAGCCAGAAATGGTGGAGATGGTCTCCATTTTAGAAAAAATGGATTACGATGGCAAGTTGGCAAATTACGATCGGCCCAATGCCAGGAAAGATGGCATCATGGATAAGGTGGTGGCCTGTTTGGTAAAAAAATTCGGTGTGGAGCGATCGAAAGATCAGATTAGGAAACGGTGGTCTGACCTGAAACACCGTGAGCAGGATCAGCTTTCCCAAATCCATAGGATTTTGAAAAAAAGTAAGTTTTATTTATTAATTTTTTGTTTAATCATGCAATATGTTTTTTATAATTTTGTGTATGTTGTATTAACATGTCTAGATTATAATGTCTATGTAAAAAGTTAGATTACTCATTTTAGTTGTCATGTCGTGATTTGATCGATCTATTGTTGATGTTTTAGTATATGACATTAAAAGTCAGGAAGCCATAGTTAAAAATATATGTATTGTGTTGCAACGAACGTTCTTTCCTGCACGAATCTTCTCAGCAAACATTCCTATTAATCACAGATTATTATTCAAACCTTTAAATAGGAGAAAAACGTAAACTCCGTGCCAAATAATGGGAAAGGAGGAGGAGAGGTTTGGCAGCTCCATCGGCAGTTGTGGAAGAAGAGGAGGACATGGGCCCAGATGGTGGCACAGATTCCACTAAAGGTAATTGGTTCCTATGCACTGTCAAACATTAATGTACCATATTTTTCGTAGATAACCATGTACATGTCTTCATATTTGTTACTAAAAGAGCTATCAAGCAGGGCACCATGTCCTAACAAATGTACCTCTTGTGACTTTTATGATATGGCCAATGTTTTGTATTATGTAGATGAAGACATTATGCCGGAAATTATCCTTGTGGAGCCAACAAGTGACCAGACACCAGAGCAACAAGAAGGTTGGTAGTCACAGATTTTTGTGTAGTGGGATCATAGAAATATGTGTATTTGCAATGATTGTTTAACCTTATATTCTTGTATTCCCTTACAAATTTACATTGCAGATGTTGCGTCATGCCAGGATGTGGCATCCCCAGCCATGTCAGAACCCCGATCTCCTGGCAACTTGGCAAGCAGCATGGAAGCCACTTCCGAAAATGTGGAGGATCCAGGACCAAGTGTCCAAGAGCCAATTGTGTGCCCACGTAGGTTTTTTCAGAATGATTTTTATCAGTGTTATTTTTAGCCTCCAATTTACAACACTAGTTCCCTATGGGAGCCTCTTTATTTGAATGGAAGTGGCACCGTAAGTCGGATCAGGATGCTCTGACTTGCGGGGCCACTTGCGCTGTGAAGATTTTTGAGGGGGAAGTACACAGACAAATTGAAGAACCCACCGTGGGTGTCCACCCCAAGTTTACAACCAGGCCTTTTGTGTGTGGTATTGAGTTTGAGGGTATGCCCACAACAAAAAGACAGCGTGGGTTACCCCCAAAACCCCTACCAGACCCTTATCCAAGCATGCAGCTTGTCAGGCCAGGAAAGAGAACGAGCAAGCGGACCAAACACCCCCTGGACCACAGCAGGACACATGCCCTCAACATGGGGGGGTTTTGTTGCTTTGGGCCAGGGGGCCTCTGCACCACACACACAAAAGCACCTTGCTCCCATGTAGAGGAGGACAAGGGCCTCATCCCCACAACCCTGTCTGGTGGTTTTGGGGGGTCATGCGGCCAGGGGGTTCCTAGGACTTTGGAAGCAACCTTTAACAAAGGGTGGCCCCCAGATCCCAGACCCCAATCCCTATGTGAATGGGTATGGGGTACATAGTACCCCTACACATTAACCACATAAATGGAAGTGTATGTGAATAACGACAGGAGACGTTTATGAAATGTTCTTAAATATCTTCATCCGGTCTTCTCCACTCTGCTCTTTGGATCTTCTCCTCTCCACTCTTCTGCTGTCCAATCTTCTGCTCTTATGTTGTCTGCTCTTTTGCCCTAGGCTCTTCTTCTTCCTCCTGTCCTCCTCCGATGCTGTTGCCGTGCATTCTGCCCGTCTCTGGTCTCTGCATCTTAATATATATACATTACGACCATGCCCTCACAATGACGTCATCATGCGTTCACACCCCTAATAAATCTATAGTAAGCTCAGGAGACCGGCAGAATCATCAGCAACAGCATCGGAGGAGGACAGGAGGAAGAAGAAGAGCCTAGGGCAAAAGAGCATAAGAACAGGGTAGGTATTAACTCGAGAGGAATTTAAGATTACCTGGACACCAAATGTTTCTCTATTATTATGACCTCATGTAGGTGATTCACATTGACTCATTTTTTTTTATTTTTTACAGACCATGTTTTACATAGTTGCACATTAGCCAAATTGACCCGTGAGGCTCTCCAATGCTGCGCAGACCTGGAACAAATAAAGGAGACTGCAACAGCATTACAAATCAAAATGCGCAATTTTGTGGACAAGATTGGCAAATTTTAAGCCACAATTTTACTACGTTTTTAATGTTTGTATTGGGATGTTCCTGATGTTACAAATTTTTGATAATGTTTTATGGCATTTTAATTACACTCAGATGTTAAAGAGTGTACCCAAGTTTGGGAAAAGCACTTTACAACACCCTAACCCTAACCCTAACCCTAACCCTGTGAATGTTTGATACTAAAACGTTTTTACATTCAACAATGTGTGTTCAATTCTTTATTAGACTTTCGTTGGGGGGTTGAGGTCTAAAGCTGTGTAAAGAAGCACTAAATGTATGATGGCTGTCCTATTCCCATATTTACATGTTAATGAAAGCATTTTGGACACTGCCATATGCGAGTTGCTGGAGGTGTCAATGAAATGTTAAAGATACCCCCAGTTTTAACGCATATCACAGTGCGATCTGACATTTCACACAGGATCGGATCACACAAGTTTGAACGACTGTGCGATCCTATCCTGATGCGGCTGAATAAATGCATCATGTGCGACTTTTGTGCGAGTGCAGTGCGAATTGAGCCATACAAACTGTATAGCTGATTTTCGCATGAACATCTGATCGCATGTAATAAAGGAGCAGTGCGCTACGATATTACATGCCATCAGATGTGCAGTGTGAATTGAGACATACACTTTGTATGGCTACATTCGCACTGAACACGCATACAAGTCGCACATGACCCTTTATTTCTGATGTATCTGGATTGGATCGCACAGTGCTTAACACTTGTGGAATACAATCCTGTGCAAAAAGTAAGTGGCGGGTCACCCTTATGCAATGCTGGAAGGCTGCAAAGTCGCAGACTTCCCGCATCGCATAAGTGTGACTCAACACTCAAGGTACTAGCAGTCCTAGGATTCAATATGGCATTGATATTGCCAGTAGCAATCAGTGTAGGGAGATCAGTGTAATCTATAGTGTATTGCTTGTTCGTTGCTCTAGTTCACTTTCCATTACCTATATATATAACACTTTGAGATGAACAATGATCAAGTTTCACATAACACTGACATATCCTAACATTGGTGGGCAGTGAGAAGGATGTCATAAATGAACACAACATAACAGGTGTAGGTACTTTGTTAATACCCTAATGTATTATATGAAATATATAGTATGGGCAACTTCTGGACAATGAACACCAATGTAAGGTGACATTAGATGAACCTTGGGTGTGACCTAGTTCTCAATGTGACAGGGTTTGTGTACATTTTGTGGGGTGCAGAAGGCCCTTGTATTTACACCACTGGCTAAAAAATAACACATGGCCATCATCACTTTGGATCAGCTGGTGAGAGACTACAGTCAAGAAACACACTGATGAATGTATTAACCCTTCCAAAGTCACACATATATAACACATGATTAACCCAAATAATTGTGTTTGGCATATGTGCCCAAATGATTATAATCCACAATACAGAATCATTGCAATTTTTGTTTAATGTGTTGAAAAATAATATATCTCTGACATTTATCTTGTGTGTCCAATCTTTAACAAGATTAATGGGTGTGTGACAGTGATTGCTGCCAGGACACAGCTCCTCTCCCCACGAAATAGTCCAGATATTCCTGGCGGATCTGACGGGCCCTGTGTGATGCCAATGCTGACCGTCCAACTTCCATTGACGTCATGGACTCCACTTGGTTAGAAGGTTGGGCCTCTCCACTTGTACCTGGCATAGCAGGGTCAGTATCCAGTTGCTGCAATACATAATTTTGTGCATTCCTGCGTAGGAAGTTGTGCAAAATGCAGCAACACAAGACCACATTATCCACTTTGTACAGTGCCAGGTTTATGGACGTCAGGAATATCCGGAACCGGTTGGCCATTATCCCGAAGGCATTCTCCACAACTCTGCGAGCTCTGGACAACCGGTAGTTGTAAATCCTTTGGTCTGGGGTGAGGTTCCTCTGAGGGTAGGGCTTCATGAGATGCTCCCCAAGCGCAAAAGCCTCATCTGTGATAAACACAAAGCTCATACCCTCAACAGTTTGCTCCCTGGATGGCAGGTTCAGAGTGCCGTTCTTTAGACGACGAGCGAACTCCGTCTGATCAATAACTCCCCCATCCGAATTGCGGCCATTTTTGCCAATATCCAAAAAAATAAACTCATAGTTTGCATTAACTATGGCTAGCATGACTATACTAAAAAAACCTTTATAATTATAAAAAAATGTGTCGGAATTCGGAGGGGGGACAATGCGGACGTGCTTCCCATCAATAGCACCCCCACAATTGGGAAAATTCCACTTCTCCAGAAATTGATCAGAAATCTCCAGCCATTGCTCTGCGTTTGAAGGAAACTGTGGGGAAAAAATAAAAAAAATAAAATTAGTGCTTGAGCACATCACATTATTAATTACACACACAGTTGTCTGTTAAATGCTTATGCAACTTGCTAAAAAAATATACAACAGGAAGGCAAAAGTTTGGATATGGGGATGTAACATCTACATACATTTATTTTCAACCTCCTATTGTTCTTATATTGTAAAGGGCCATACACACTAGAAGATTCTCTGAAGACTTTTTCGTGCAGATTTACCTTTTCTATGTAGTGCAAGGGCCTACCAGATTGCATAGGATTTGAAAGTGTTTGTTGGACCTCATATTATTTGGTTTTGGTAAATCGGAAGGATAAATTGTTCTGACAATCTTCTAGTGTGTATGGCCCATTATACTCACCAGCTAGAGCTGAGATTTACAAACTACGGCCATCCAGCTGTTGCAGAACTACACATCCCATGAGGCCTTGTAATTCTCTGACATTCACAGACATGACTAGGCATGATGGAAATTGAAGTTCGTGAACAACTGGTGGGCCATAGTTTGAAGACCTCTGAACTTGAGCTTTGGTATATGCTGACTTTGAGATTTAGCATGTGGGTGGGGGATGGGTAAGTAAAACTGGGCATTTATACATCAATAAGGGCTTGTGGTCAGTGAAGGTTTTAACATCATTACATAAACATACAGAATCATAGGTGGGAATGGATGGACTGATGTATTTTAGATAAATCATTAACTAGGTACTAAAACATTGGCCAAGGAATAATTGTTTGAGGGAAAGCAATAAAATTAGATAAATTCGACATACTGTTAACAGGCATTGCGTTTAGGGACACATAGGAGAGAATGGTGGAGTGGTTAGTGGGTAATTTTACAAATGGTTAAAGATAATCTACATCTTTACTACTATGTGCATGCGGACAGAGGGTAGTTTACAAATAATGGCCTGTGTCAATTGCTGTACATCCAAAAACATCATAATTCGGGTGAAACTAGTAATACATGTAATGTAATGTAAAAAATCAAACATACCTTGATATAGTCCTTCTGCAAGACCTTGATGATGGCAGAGCAGGTCTCAGGGATGATGATACCAAGAGCTTGGGGGGAGATGCCTGTGGTGAACTTCAGATCCTGCAGGCTTCTCCCTGTTGCAAGATACCTCAACGTCGCAATTAACCTTTGCTCAGGAGTAATTGCAAGCCGCATACAAGTATCCTGCTTCAGAATATAGGGGGACACCAGGGCAAGAAGACGGTAAAAGATGGGATCCGTCATCCTCAAATAATTCCTGAAGTCATCAGGATTATTTTCCTGGAGCTCCCTCAGCAAGGACATATGAGAAAATTGATCACGGTTAAGCAACCAATTTTTCGTCCAGGAGGTCCGCTTCTTCTTCCTATTGCTCGTACGTCGTCTCAGAGCCAAAACTCCAACACTAACGACAGCAACGGACGAATTCACGGTCGCCATAATAAATTCTCGAACGATGTCTCGGAAAATAGCGAAATGTCGTCAACCAAACAAATGCTACCGAAATCAGCGCGAGATGCCCAGAAGGGTCACGGCCAAACACTCACTTCCTCTTTTGTAGCGGCGAACGTGCGTGGAACGTAGTGACGTCATTTTCTGTCGGCAGACAAATGTCCTGGGCAAGTTTTGAGCACTTTTCAACAGACAAACAACAAACACACCAGCCGCGAACATTTGTAGGACGTTCTGTCGGCCGACGATCGGTACGTGTGTACGGGGCTTAAGAGGAATGGAAAGGTATTCAGTAAGCGGAATGGCAAGTTTTTTGAGATTGTCATTTTTTGTTACAATTTTCTTTTTTTAAATAAAGAAATTAAATAAAATGTGGTGTTTTTTTTCACAATTTGCTTTTACATACTGTCACCAGTGCAGTATAGCATCATAATATGACTGGTGTGGAAGTGATCAAGGATACTGACAGTTAAAACATTTTTTTTTTTCTTAACTTTTTACTTTTTTTTTTTTACATTCTTTTTACTGTACTGTCATCAGAGTAGTTCAGTGTCACCATCGTGGCACTGTACTACTCTGGGAAGGTGATCATGGATTTATTTTTAATTTTTTTTAAAGATTACTGTTATTAGAAATAGTTTTAACTGCCATGGCTTTCATTCATGACAGTTAAAACCAGCCATTTATGACAGTTTTGCTAACATGTATTCATGTGATCTCTATGATTGGTCATAGTGATCACATGATGCCCCAGTCAGGTCCTGAGTACTGTGATCCGCTGTATCCATTAATGGGATCACACCAGTGTGCATCAGTGCGAATGTGCTGAGAGACTTACCAGCACGTTGCTTGGCCCGGAGCTGACACTTGTCCATAGTAAATGTACTGTGGGTTGGCAACAAGTGGTTAAAAGGATAAAGCATGGGAAATGTGCATGTATTGCAACAATGCACTTCTCATGTTTTTTATTTCAGTTTTGCCTTGACTTACTGTACACTTTACAAGACACAACTAGGTCTTCCGGTACATTTTTTGCATTCAATCTTTTTTTTCCAGGGAATTCCCAATAAAATTTAGAGGTTACCTATGTATTGTAATCTAAAGCTATTCCATATTTTCTAGTGAGAGAAAAGCTTTTACTTAGAATGTTATTTACAAGTGATTGGAGGAGAAGGAGTATATGCTGGCTCTTGCCCCTTTAGGGGTCAATGTAACTGTACTCTGGCAACATTGAGCCAGTTAAAACAACAGTTCTTTAAATGCAATCATCATATGTATTTTTTTGCCAACAAATGTCGGTTTTGTAGTTTCACTTGTGTGTTTGTTTTAACTCAGTTGCAGTTAATTAAGATGCTCTGTTCATTATTGTGAGCACCTGATTTTAAATCCTTGGTTCTGATTAATTAAACACTACCATGAAGCTACTTATGCTAGTATGCTTCCATGCTTCACATCTGCTTTGCTTGTTAGGAAAAAATCCATGTCTTTCCTAGTGTTATGATACAATGAATGCATTCTCTTAAATGTAGAAAATATCTTTAAATACTTTTCGACTGAAGGACATTCTCATTACGAAATACAGTTTGCAAGGAAGTTTAAATTTTGCCAAAATAAAATGTAACACCCCTCCCTCAATTCTCGAGCAGTCAAAACAGGGAGATGTAACATGCATACTGTGGCTGAACTCCTTTTATTATAGCTTTGGTCTGTCACAAATTCTTCAATATAGTGCCCAAATATCACATACTGCAAACTAGTTAAAGCAGTATTAAACTGGAAAGCAAACATTTATCATGTGCAGCTTGCCAAATCTTGGTTGTAATTCAATTAAAAATGTGAAACTCATATATTATATAAATTCATTAGACGCAGAGTGGTAAATTCAAGCATTTATTTCTTTTAATTTTGATGATTTGGGCTTACAGCTAGTAATATGCTTGGATACAGCACTCTGTGAACAGCCAGCTTCTTCAGCAATGACAGAAAGTCAAAAAAGGTCATTGCTAAAGAAGCTGGCTGTTCACAGAGTGCTGTTTCCTTGTGAAGGGTGTCAATGACTTTCTTCTGGACAACTGTCAAGTCAGCAGTCTTCCTCGTGATTTATGTAACCTTCTGAACCAGACTGAGAAACCATTTAAAGGATCAGGAAATCTTTACAGGTGTTTTGAGTTAATTAGCTGATTAGAGTGTGACACCATGAGTCTATATTATTGAACTTTTTCACAATATTGTAATTTTGGGTTTAGTCATAATCATCAAAATTAAAAGAAATACATTATATATATATATATATATATATATATATATATATACATACATACATACATACATACATACATACATATATACAGTACAGACCAAAAGTTTGGACACACCTTCTCATTCAAAGAGTTTTCTTTATTTTCATGACTATGAAAATTGTAGAGTCACACTTCAAGAGGTAGTCACCTGAAATGGTTTTCACTTCACAGGTGTGCCCTATCAGGTTTAATAAGTGTGATTTCTTGCCTTATAAATGGGGTTGGGACCATCAGTTGTGTTGTGCAGAAGTCAGGTGGATACACAGCTGATAGTCCTACTGAATAGACTGTTAGAATTTGTATTATGGCAAGAAAAAAGCAGCTAAGTACAGGAAAACGAGTGGCCATCATTACTTTAAGAAATGAAGGTCAGTCAGTCCGAAAAATTGGGAAAACTTTGAAAGTGTCCCCAAGTGCAGTCACAAAAACCATCAAGCGCTACAAAGAAACTGGCTCACATGCGGACCGCCCCAGGAAAGGAAGACCAAGAGTCACCTCTGCTGCGGAGCATAAGTTCATCCGAGTCACCAGCCTCAGAAATCGCAGGTTAACAGCAGCTCAGATTAGAGACCAGGTCAATGGCACACGGAGTTCTAGCAGCAGACACATCTCTAGAACAACTGTTAAGAGGAGGCTGTGTGAATATATATATATATATATATATAGTATCTCACAAAAGTGTGAGTACCCCCCTCACATTTTTGTAAATATTTTATTATATCTTTTCATGTGACAACACTGAAGAAATGACACTTTGCTACAATGTAAAGTAGTGCGTGTACAGCTTGTATAACAGTGCAAATTTGCTGTCCCCCTCCAAATAACACAACACACAGCCATTAATGTCTAAACCACTGGCAACAAAAGCCAGTTTAGCTCCCCGTTGTCTTGTGACTCATTAGTGTGCGAATGGGGAGCAGGTGCGTTAAATTTGGTGTTATGGCTCTCACTTTCTCATACTGGTCACTAGAAGTTCATCATGGCACCTCAAGGAAAATAACTTTCTGAGGATCTGAAAAAAAGATTTGTTGCATACAGCGGTTTAACAGGACAGGTTACACTCAGAACAGGCCTCACCATGTTTGACCAAAGAAGTTAAGTGCACATGCTTAGCGTCATATACAGAGGTTGTCTTTGGGAAATAGACATATGAATGCTGCCTGCATTGCTGCAGAGGTTTATGGGGTGGGGTGGTCAGCCTGTCAGTACTCAGACCATACGCCGCACACTTCATCACACTTCATTAAATTGGTCTGCATGGCTGTCATCCCAGAAGGAAGCCTCTTCTAAGGATTATGCACAAGAAAGCCTGCAAACAGTTTGCTGAAGACAAGCAGATTAAGGACATGATTACTGGAACCATGTCCTGTGGTCTGATGAAACCAAGATAAACTTTTTTGGTTTAGATGTGTCAAGCGCGTGTGGCGGCAACCAGGTGAGGAGTACAAAGACAAGTGTGTCTTGCCTATAGTCAAGCATGGTGGTGGGAGTGTCATGATCTGGGGCTGCATGAGTGCTGCTGGCACTGGGGAGCTACAGTTCATTGAGGGAACCATGAATGCCAACATGTACTGTGACATACTGAAGTAGAGCATGATCCCTTCCTTCAGAGACTGGCCGCAGGACAGTATTCCTACAATATAATGACCCCAAACACATCTCCAAGATGACCACTGCCTTACTAAAGAAGCTGAGGGTAAAGGTGATGGACTGGCCAATCATGTCTCCAGATGTAAACCGTATTAAGCATCTGTGGGGCATCCTTAAATGGAAGGTGGAGAAGCGCAAGGTCTCTAACATCCACCAGCCCCATAATGTCGACATAGAGGAGTGGAAGAGGACTCCAGTGGCAACCCGTGAAGCTCTGGTGTACTCCATGCCCAAGAGGGTTAAGGCAGTGCTGGACAATAATGGTGGCCACACAAAATATTAACACTTTGGGCCCAATTTTCACATTTTCACTTTGGGATGTACTCACTTTTGTTGCCAGCGAGTTAGACATTAATGGCTGTATGTTGAGTCATTTTGAGGGGACACCAAATTTGCACTGTTATACAAGCTGTACACTCACTACTTTACATTGTAGCAAAGTGTCATTACCTTAGTGTTGTCACACGAAAAGATATCATAAAATATGTACAAAAATGTGAGGGGTGTACTCACTTTTGTGAGTTACTGTATATATATATATTGAAATAAATATATAGTGTTGCGCAAATAAAAAATTATTAAATTAATTAATTTGTGCTTAAATTATTAAAAACCCAAAATATTATATATTTATTTCAATTAAGCACACTATTATGAGAAGTGGAGTGTCTGCGGCAAATAACTGATCGATTTAGAGCCTCAGGGCCGCTCGCAGGACTTATTCCTTATACTGTATATATATATATATATATATATATATATATATATATTCACAGTAGATAGATAGATAGATAGATAGATAGATAGATAGATATAGGCAATATATCAACCTACAGTGCTAGGCTTATCTTTTTATTAAAATCAGAAATTCTATTTTCTATGTTGCAAAAAAAATGTCCTGTAAATTATTAAAATACAAAGCTAAAAATAAGTTAAAACACTGCAGAACTCTACAAACAGTACATCAGACTTAGCAGTCTGAAACAGCATTTGTGAAGTTATTTCATGCATTTCTGGGTGAAAGGAGGAGTATTGGGAAACACACTGTGCTGACCTTTGCTTCTCATTCAGGGTCACAGAAGCACATGTAGCTGTTGATCATTATTTATTTATCTGCAAGAGTTCAGAGGAGACGTGCAGAGAGCTAATGTAACAAATAGCCGCTCAAGAGGGGAAAAATAACATTAGTAGTAAAACTGCGCGCAAAAGGGAAACCCTTGTTACTCTAACCCAGATCATCTGCATGTTTTTCATTTCTTCAGGGAAGAAAATGCTACATTAAGAGACTCAGTGTTATCTGTTAAAAAGTGTGAAGGTTACAAGCTGGATATGATTATTTGGGTAGCTGTGATTTTTATTGCGGGTGAAAATGAAAACCTTCATATTTAATTGTGTAGAGCAGTAGCAATGCAAAATGTTTTTGTTCCCTTTTTCTTAGGCATACTGTACTATATGCACACACATAACTCAGAATCCTTTATTTTCATTTGGACACCCAGAATACACTTCTTTTAATTTGCTTAGTATGACTCCTTTTATTATAGCTTTGGTCTGTCACAAATTCTTCAATATAATATACTAATATATTCAATATATATACTGCAAACTAGTTAAAGCAGTAATTAATTGCAAAGTTAACATTTATCTTTGAGAAACTTCAGAAATGTACTGTTTCCCACTGTGGCAAATACAATCCTAACTACAGAACGAGGGTGCATCTACCCATGCACCAATGGCCACTAAGTCCAAAAGTAAGCTTTATTAGAACTTTATTAAACATGTATATCAAAGCTGTATGTGTGCTTATTACTTAAAGAGGGGGGTAAATTAACTCCAAAAATGAATAAATACTCAATCAGTTTAATGTAGCTGTCCAAAAAAGAAAACACGAAAACTCAATCCCCAACCCTCAATCCCCAATGAATTCTCAAAGTGATTGTAAAGTCTAATTTTTTTTCTTTGTAATAAAATAACAAACTTATTATACTTACCTACTCTGTGCAGTTGGTTTTGCACAGCGTAGCCCAGATCCTCCTCTTCTCGGGTCCCTTTTCTGTGGTCCTGGCCCCTCCCTCTTGTTGAGTGCCCCCACAGCAATCAGCTTGCTATGGGGGCACCCGACTCGAGCTTCAGCTCTGTGTATCTATTCAGACACAGAGCTGTTGTTTGGCCACGCCCTCTCTCTATCTTGATTGGC
The DNA here is from genome assembly GCF_965119305.1 of Pelophylax lessonae. NCBI lineage: Eukaryota > Metazoa > Chordata > Amphibia > Anura > Ranidae > Pelophylax > Pelophylax lessonae. The sequence continues at coordinate 204,974,856 of NC_138772.1, forward strand.
TAACTGAGTTTGATTAACAGCAGTGGGAGCCAATGATGCCTCTGTTGTGACTCAGCCAATCAGGAGAGAGATTCCCAGAAGGCTGAGGCACTCGTGGACAATGCCTGAATTGAGAGGTGGCTCAGTTGAGTATTGGGGGGGCTGAGGGGAGCTGCTGCACACAGAAGGCTTTTTATAGAATAGAATACATTAAGATGAAAAACATTCTGAATTTCACAACCCCTTGAAGAGTATAAGATATAAACAGGGAATCACAGACTCAAGACCCATGTCCCTGGCAATCAATCTCAGAATACAAATATAAGTGATCATCTAATAATGCTTTGTGCTCTGATCCTACTACATTCCAGGTTTCTCGTTTACTAGATGCGAACATCAAGGGAATAAGGTGCAATAATCATAAAGGGAAATGATTTATAATTCTCTTTCCTCCTGTGCCCAATTTGACAGAATAATCAGGACTATCCTATGAGATACAGTACTTCTCAGCTAAATTTCAAAATGATATACCCAACCCTGAAATAAAAGACTCAGCAATGCATGATGATTGCATTGGTCAGCTCCAAACTTACAACTGTTAACCACACATGCAAGTAAAAAAACACAATTAATTCTCAGTCTCCTCTAAATATCCAAATTTTTTTTTTTTTGCTGTGAATAGAGTTACTTTTAGAGAGTGGCTATGTTCATTCTCTATGACACCATAGTATGTAGGAATGAATCCACCCTCTCTTGCTCATTCCTGAAATGGGCTTGGGACTATGAACTATGGGATATGTATCGTGCATAGAGCAATGCACATGACTACTGCATGTTCCAAACAAACATAGGTGGAAACAGGGAGGTTTAGGAGTTCCCGAAAGATGTTACAAAAGGGCAGAAAAACAGTAGGAAATGAAAAAATAATTCAGGGCTATTAAGTAATGCTTGGGTATTAATTTTTTTGGCGAATAAGGATATTCTTTAGTGTGACTTTAACCACTTGCCATCTGCTCACTAGAGCTCTACTGCGGCAAAGTGGTTCGTTATCGTCTGGCGACGTAGACATACGTCGCCAGACACTCCCCTTTCTCGGCGGCGCGTGCGCGCCGCCGGAGGCTCGCTCCCGCTGTATTCAGTCACCGTGGGAGTCGGGCCAGGGGAGGAGCAGCGGCGATCGCCGCTGCTCTTCCCCGATCGTCGGGGATCTAGTGTGGAGATCCGCCTGCTTGTGTAAACACAAGCGGGCGGATCTCCTAAGTGACAGGCAGTGACAGATTGCAGGGTTCAGCATAGCTGAACATGCGATCTGTCCCTGTGTCACTCAGTCACCTCCCCCCACACACGTCAGTAAGCACCAGGCATACATTAACCCCTCCCTCTCCAATAAAATTAACCCCTTCCCTGCCAGTGTCATTTTTACAGTAACAGTGCATATATATAGCACTGATTACTGCAGTAATGTCACTGGTACCCCCAAATGTGTCAAAAATGTCAGTCAAGGGTCCGATCTGACCGCCGCAATGTCGCAGTTCCGCAAAAAAAATTGCAGATCGCCGCCATTACTCGTTAAAAAAAAAAAAAAAAAAAAAATGACAGAAATCTTTCCCTTAGATAGTAAACGCAATAACTTTTGCGCAAACCAATCAAAATACTCTTATTGTGATTTTTTTTACCAAACATAGGTAGCAGAAAACAAATTGGCCAAGAATTTAAAAAAATTTGGATTTTTACATTTTTTTGGGGGGGAATTTCATATAAAAAAAATGTGAAAAATATTGTTATTTTTTCAAAATGTACGCTTTTTTTTTGTTTATAGCGCAAACAGTAAAAATCGCACAGGTGATCAAATACCACCAAAAGAAAGCTCTGTTTGTGGGAAAAAAAGGACGTAAATTTTGTTTGGGTATGGCTTTGCACGATCACGCAATTGTCAGTTAAATTCGTACAGTGCCGAATCGCAAAAAGTGGCCCAGACGTAAGACAGCGAAATCCTCCGGTGGTAAAGTGGTTAAAATGATTATAAACGTTTGTTTTTTTTTAATCAAAATAACAAACATGTCATACTTACCTGCTCTGTGCAAGGGTTTTGCACAGAGCAGCCCCGATCCTCCTTTTCTGGGGTCCCCCCGCTGTTACAAAAGGGCAGAAAACAGTAGGAAATGAAAAAATAATTTGAGGCTATTAAGTAGTTATTGCGTATTGATTTTTTTTTTGGGAGAATGTAAAGAAAAAGGGGTTCAAATGAGCCCCTTTTTCTAGATGGGATGGCGACAGGCTTAGTTAGGAATAGGAATCCCATTTTAGCTAGTGATAGGGGTTGCTGGGCAGAGTTAGTTAGTTAAGGCAGTGTATGGTCAGAATAAGCCCCAATCACAGTGGGGCTTATTCTGTAGCTAGGGAGAGTAGAATTTAAACTAGTTTAGGCCGGTCCTCTTCCCGCCTTTTGAGCCTGCCCAGGGGCTATTTAAAGGGGGGCTCAGCGCCTGAAGCATCACTTACCTCAAGAGAACGTCGTGGCAAGTTGAAAAGTTTTGTTCCAGCTCTTCTGTCCAGATGAGTCTCATCCGCCAGCTGATCGAGAGGGCCGGTGAAGAGGGTTCCGAAGATTGGATCCGGCGCTGCCTGGCCATGTCTTCTTCTTCGTCTTGCCCGGCGGAGCCTCTACCCGCTGCTGTTCGTGTCCCGGCTTCGGTGTCTTCTGGCGGATCCCACGGTGAAGCGGATGTCGTCGCCGGGTCAAGTGGTGGAGCGGATGTCGTCACCGGGTCAAGTCTGCGCGAAGATGATGTCATCGGGTCAAGCGGGCGCCCGGAAGCCGTCACCGGGTCGGGAAGCGGACCGGAAGTTGTCGTCGCCGAAGGTCGGAGGGCATTTCCAGCACCGGAGCCGGCGGAAGAGGATCGTCCTTCGGTCGGGAGCAGGCGCGGCGCGTCGAAGACTCGCGGAGAAGAAGCCGTCCCGGTGAAGAGGAAAAGGGCGCCCCGCCGCCGCTAGTCACCGCCCGCCGCCCGGAAAGAAGCATCCATCGTCGGGAAGGAGACGCCGGTCGTCCGCGGAGAGCCGCCCATCGCCCGAAGGGAGCCGCCTATCGAACGGAGGGAGTCGTCCGTCGCCCGGAGGGAGTCATCCGTCGTCCAGAGGGAGTCGTCCGTCGCCCGGAGGGAGCCGCCCATCGTCCGGAGGGGGCCGCCCGTCACCCGGAGTGAGCCGCTCGTCGCCAGGAGGGAAGGACGATCCGGCTCGGCATCGTACCCCGCCGGTGGGCTGGTCGAGGCCCCGGCGCCGTCACAGCACCCGGTTCCGGATCAGCAGCAGCAGCGTGGCGTTCGTCCCCCCGTTCAGGGGCCAGGTGAGGCGGCTAATTTTTTCCCTCCTCAGGTGCCCCCCCATACTTTGGCTGCTCAACACGTCCTGGATCGGGACCAACCGTCCACCATGTTGGACCAGCAGGCTGAGTGGGGATACGCACAAGGGGGGGTGGGTGTGCCTCATTTGGCCACAGCTACTGCCATGTCTGCAGTCTTGAATGAGTTCCTCAGGGAATTTAAGCAGGTCATATCTGCTGCCCCCAAACAGATTACTAGTGGCACGGTGCCCGCAGGGGGGGGGGAGTTGGCTGTATCTAGTGCGTCTGCTGACGCTCGGGTGCAGACCTCTTCCCCTCTGGACGTGTGGGCGCCATCTAGTGGCCTTTTAGGAATTAGCGCGGTACCAAATCCGCCCTCTAGTTTGGTCTCTCCTATAGCTGATCCTCCTGCTTCTGTCACCCTGGCCAGGACTCAAAATCTCCCTGAGGTATGCCTCAGGGAGGCGTTGACTTGTGAAATGTCCCCTCTGGGTTTTCACCTATCCGAATCTGTGAAGGAGAAAATCTGGAGTGGTTTGTATGTTGACATGCTTTCTTTGCTGCCTTCAGCTAAGGAGTTTGTCTCTAAAGGTGACAAGAAGGACGAGGAGGAGCGGAGACGCCCAGTGACAAAAATTTTTTATAATTGGTTACAGGCGTTTTTTATCTATGCTGCTGTGCTCTGTGAGAAACACCCTTCCAAGTGTGTTGGTCTTTTCCAGCATTTGGACATTGTGTTAGAGGCCTATAAAAACTTTGGCGGGACGGCGTGGTTCTCTTATGATGTCGCCTTCCGCCAGAAGCTGGCTGTGCAGCAGCATTTAAAGTGGGGTGTCAAGGATATCAGCCTTTGGCTGGATCTGTTGTTACCTCAGAAGCCTTCCTTTGGTATACAACCGTCTACAATTACTCAGCAGCCTACCCCTTCTCATTCCTTTCGCAAAGGGGTCTGTTTCAGTTATAACGATTCCCAGTGCAAATGGCCTGGGAATTGTAGATATAGACACAAATGCGCATTTTGTGCGGGTTCCCATCCAGTTGCAAAATGTTTTAAAAAGATGCAGAGTTCCCAACCTGCAGGGGGTTTTTCAAAAAGCAACAACCCCGGTGAAACTGTGCGCAATGCTTCCGTGGCTTCTGCGATACCCCGACAAGGTGAAAGCCACGTTGGTAATTGAGGGTTTCACTTGTGGTTTCTTTTTACCCGTTTTTAAAGGCGCGGGTTGCACTCTGGTTAAAAATCTGAAATCTGTTACTTACCTTGAGGATGTGGTCGCTGACAAAATTTGTAAGGAGTTGCAGGCAGGTCGGTTTGCTGGCCCTTTTGAATCTCCTCCTTTTCCCAATTTTCGCATATCTCCTCTTGGCATAGTTCAGAAGCGGGAACCTAATTCCTATCGTCTCATCCATCATTTGTCATTCCCCTTTGGGGAATCTTTGAATGATGAGATCAGCGAAGACGACGCTTCTGTGCAGTATTCTTCATTTGAAGATGCCTTGGTGGTTTTGCGAGGTCTGGGAAAGGGGGCATTGCTGGCTAAGACGGATATTAAATCCGCTTTTCGCTTGCTGCCAGTCCACCCCGCTTCCTTTAACTCCTTGGGGTTTTTCTTTTGGAATCAATTTTTCTTTGATAGGTGCCTTCCCATGGGCTGCTCACTTTCTTGTTTTTACTTTGAGTGTTTTTCCACTTTTCTAGAATGGGTTGTGTCCAGTAGGTCGGGCTCTTCTTGTCTCGTCCATTATTTGGACGATTTTTTGTTCATGGGTAGAGCGGGGTCCTCTGATTGCTTGCATTTGCTTGAGACATTTTTTGACATTTGTGAGCAGTTTGGGATCCCCTTGGCGCATGAAAAGACGGAGTGGCCGTCTACTGAGGTTCAATTTTTAGGTATACACATAGACTCGGTTTTGATGGAATTTAGGTTGCCCCGGGAGAAGGTGGAAAAATTAACATCTTGTTTGTTAGCAACGATTCGCAAGAAGAAGGTTACTTTGAAGGAGATGCAGTCCCTGTTAGGGCTACTGGCTTGTGCTTCTCGGATCATCCCTCTGGGAAAGTTATTTGCCAGGAAGCTCTATGCTGCTATCTCGGGACTTAAATCACCTACTGCGCACGTCCGCTTGTCCTCGGATGTTAAGGAGGATATGCTGGTTTGGGTGCAGTTTTTGATTTATTTTAATGGCAGGGCGGTGTGGCAAGATGAGTTTGTCACCGATAAGGATTTCTGTCTCGCCACAGACTCAGCGGGCTCGGTGGGTTTTGCGGCCATTTGGCGGACTCATTGGTGTGCTGACTCCTGGCCTGACAGATGGAAGCAATTGGGCTACACTCGCAACAGCGTGCTGTTGGAGCTTTTCCCGATTGTTGTGGCCCTGGAGGTTTGGGGTTCACATTTCCAAAATAAGCGCATTTTGTTTCGGACTGATAATAAAGGGGTAATGTTTGCCATTAACTGTTTATCTTCTAAATCTCCTCCTGTTGTGAATCTTTTGCGGTACCTTGTATCCCGTTGTTTGAAATTAAACATATGGATAAAGGCCGCCTATGTGCCTGGTAAGGATAACGATTTGGCAGATTCTTTGTCTCGTCTGCAGATGGAGCGATTTTTTCGACTATTTCCAGACGCGGATCAGGTGGGTTGTCGTTACCCGGCACGGCTATGGGGCATTGTATAGATCTGGTTGCGCTTAATATCGCAAGTTCTCTGGCCCCCCGCTACCCTAGCCGGATATCAATCGGCATGGGATCTATGGTTGGCCCATCTATGTTCCATGGGTGAATCTCCTGATAAATTTTCTGAACATTTAGTTTTGTCTTTTTTGAATTTTTTGTTTTCCAGGGAATATTCATGGTCTCATGTCAATAAGCTTCTTGCTGGTGTTTCCTTTTTCGCAAAATTGCAGAATCATCCGCCCTGCTCTGCCTTTTTTGCTGTACGACAGGCTTTGAGAGGCTATAGGAAGGCAAACTGGCGCCCTGATAGCAGGGAGGCGATCACTCCTCATATTTTGGAGCAACTTTGTTTAGCAACCGAGCGTGTTTGTTTTTCGCCTTATGAATCTACACTTTTTAAAGCGGGGTTTTCGGTCATGTTTTTTGGTGCTCTGCGGATTTCGGAGCTCATACACGACGTGAATAGCGGTTCCGGCTTGCTGTTATCCGATATTGACCTTCGCGAGAACGACGTCGGCATTTTGTTGCGTTTTTCAAAAACAGATCAATTAGGCGTGGGAAAATGGATTCATTTGCACCAATATCGTCATTCTGCACTGTGCCCAGTTTTGTTGTTGCGCAGATTTTTGGCAGTACGGTCATCTGCTGTGGGCCCCTTTTTTGTTCATCAGTCGGGTAAAGCTTTGACGAAATTCCAATTTAATGCCGTTTTGCGCAAATGTTTGCTATCTGCTGGCCTGGAGCGTTTACAACTGTCTTCACATTCCTTCAGGATTGGTGCGGCCACTGAAGCCGCCAGGTTGGGGGTCAAAGCTCAGGCGTTGAAAGCAATTGGTAGATGGAAGTCGAATGCTTATATATCATATATTCGTCCTAACAATTGTTGTTGATTTTAGGTTCTGTATGCCTCTCGGTATGGATCGTTGGCCACTCCTTTGTTCATTGGGCCCGTGCCAGAGCCAGAAGACGAGTTTACTCGGAGAACATTGGTTTGGATTCACGCTTCTATAGTGTCCATTGGTTCAGTAAGAGGGGCATGTGTTGGGCTGAACTGTTACCTGAACTTAGTAGACTTATACAGGTCTTTTCCCCCCCTGATGTGATGGTCATTCATCTGGGCGGAAATGACATTGGGAAGTTTAGGTCCTTGGATTTAGTCTTTAGGATTAGGGATGACCTAGTTTATCTGCGTTCTGCATACCCGGGTATGCGAATTGTATTTTCTGAGATTGTCCCCCGGCTTGTCTGGTTCAAGCACCCGCACCTTAAACCATTGGAGAAGGTGCGGAGGCGGATCAACAAAGCCTTAGCTAGATGGTTAGGCTCTGCAGGCATTCTGTCTTTCCGGCACTTTGAGCTGGAAGGTGGTATCGCCGGGCTTTACAGGTCTGATGACGTTCATCTTTCGGATATCAGACTTGATATCCTTAATACCAATCTGGGTACTTGTGTTGAGCAGGCCGCGCTGTGGGGTTGTGACAGGAGGGCTTAAGCCTCCTGTCTGTTGGATAATTTGGTTTTGATATTATAAATTTTTGGTAACCCGGATCTCAGTGATCTGGTTAAAGTTTATTGATTTTATGTTAAATTATTGATACAAGTATTAAAACGGCCGCGGCCTTTATATTTCCAGATTGGTGTTTCAGTCTCTTTATTTTAGTTTAAGCTAATTAGAGTATAAGAAAAAAGTCCTGTCTGCTATCCCATGTAAAGAAAAAGGGGTTCAAATGAGCCCCTTTTTCTAGATGGGATGGCGACAGGCTTAGTTAGGAATAGGAATCCCATTTTAGCTAGTGATAGGGGTTGCTGGGCAGAGTTAGTTAGTTAAGGCAGTGTATGGTCAGAATAAGCCCCAATCACAGTGGGGCTTATTCTGTAGCTAGGGAGAGTAGAATTTAAACTAGTTTAGGCCGGTCCTCTTCCCGCCTTTTGAGCCTGCCCAGGGGCTATTTAAAGGGGGGCTCAGCGCCTGAAGCATCACTTACCTCAAGAGAACGTCGTGGCAAGTTGAAAAGTTTTGTTCCCCTCCCTCCCCTCCCCTTGGCTGTCGCGGCCAGTTTATACTTGTTAGGTCATCTTTGCGTGGTGCAAAGAGGGACTTTTTCTTGTGGTTATCTATATTTATTTGTGATGAGTTTGATTGGATAATTTGGTTTTGATATTATAACTTTTTGGTAACCCGGATCTCAGTGATCGGGTTAAAGTTTATTGATTTTATGTTAAATTATTGATACAAGTATTAAAACGGCCGCGGCCTTTATATTTCCAGATTGGTGTTTCAGTCTCTTTATTTTAGTTTAAGCTAATTAGAGTATAAGAAAAAAGTCCTGTCTGCTATCCCATAGAGATATTCTTTAGTGTGACTTTAAAACGATTATAAACCTTCAGTTTTTTTCAACCAAAATAACAAACATGTAATACTTACCTGTTCTGTGCAAGGGCTTTGCACAGAGCCGCCCCTATCCTCCTTTTCTGGGGTTCCCCGCTGGTGCTCCAGTCCCCTACTTTTAGGCTTGTGCCCCCAGGGAAAGCCACTTTCCTTGGAGACACCTGTGCGTGTTCATTTCCAAGCCACCCAGTCTGTGTCTATTAACACGGACTGGGCGACTCAGCCCTGTCCACCCCCCCCCCCCCGCTCCCTTGTCCTGGCATTTGATTGAAAGCAGCAGAAGCCAATGACTGTCACTGCTATCAATCTGCCCAATGGGGAGAGAGACAGTGGCAAGAGCCGCTGCTCTCTTGCACGTCGCTGAATTGGATCGGGCTCAGGTAAAAATAAGGGGGGGCTCCTGCAGTACAAAAAGTTTTTTACCTTAATGCATAAAATGCATTAGGGTAAAAAAACCTTGAGGCTTTAGAACCACTTTAAGGACCTTTCCAGTCCAAAGTTGCACAAAATTGCTTCAAGGACTCACACCAGAACAAAAGTAATTTACTAGTCTCTGTCGAATCAGGTCTATTGTTAGATAGAATTCTCCGCTCTTTTAATCAGAAGAGCTTTCCGAAGGGGGATCACTCTTTAGAGCAGTGTTTTTCAATCTTTTTTCAGTTAAGACACCCTTTAAAATTATAGACAATCTCAAAGGCACCCTTTGAATTTATGGACAGTCTAGAGGCACCCCATTCTAAAATGTAAAAAACTACTCTAATATGGTAATAGTTTTACATAATGGAGCAACATTCACATGTACGACACCCAACGTTAGAGGTGATGTTTTCTTCCAAAGAAAATACACTTCTGCGCACTGGTACTGACTAGTACACCAATGTTTCTCTTTTCCCTCAATTTCTCTCCATCAGTCAGCTAATGTGACTCCATTGCTGAGGGTGCACAGGAGGGTCAAACAAGGATGATGTGTAGGCAGCAGACATCCTCCTTATCAACTGACATCATTGGTTGTTAGGATGCCAGTGTCTAGAAAGTTGTAATGGTGCATAATGGAATTCCATGGCTTTGTGTAACTAAAAGGCAGGCCTAATCTGCCTGCTGGCTTGCATACAATTTTTGATAAATTTTTAGGCATTTTGCCAAGGCACCTCTGGAGAAATCTCAAAGAACCCCAGGGTACCTGAGCATCCTGGTTGAAAAAAGCCTGCTTTAGAGGACACTGCATGTGTAAATGAGCCTTCATTCTAATTCTGATAAACTTAATGGCCAGCCCAATGGCCAACTAATGGATCTTACATGGCGAACTGACAATACTGCTGACAATTTCAAAGTAGTGTCTTTAGTGTTGACAGTCGGAAACAGGAAGTGAAGTTATTGCAGGATCTCCAGGTAAGAAACTTTGTAACAGTTTACCAAAAAATAATTTGCTGAAGAATTCAGTATACAGGAAGGCGTGATGTGAAACATACTGAAAATAGATTTAGAGCCCATTCAGACTAGCGCGACACGACTTTGGGGGGCGACCTGTGAAGTCGCGTGCACCAATGTGAACCGCGACTTCGGCGCAACTTGCAGAGACTTCCCATAATGGAAGTCTATGCAAGTCGCCTCCAAGTCGCCCCAAAGTAGTACAGGACCCTTTTTCTAAGTCGGAGTGACTTGTGTCACTCCTATTAGAACGGGTCCTGTGCTAATCAATATACTGCGACCAAGCGCGACTTGTCAGGCTGACAAGTCGCCTGACAAGTCGCGCTAATGTGAATGGGCTCTTAGAGTTTACAAGCAACTCATTTACTAAATGAAATAAATAAATAAACATTGTACCTGCAAAAATCATCCTCCCTTTTGAGAATCTAACACTCTTGTGTCCCCTGCACCACCTCACTGGTTTCTCCTGCCACCCCTTAAGTTACTACAGGATTAAGAAGTGATGTAGGGGAGGCAGAAGGAAGCATTGAGTAAAGCAGGGGGACTCATAAGGGTCGGTTGCCTTAGAGACTTCAGAAGAAAAATTATATTAATCAGAGTGGCACTTAGTGGTGCTATCAGTGGAAGTGGTACGTATTTACCTTCTCCTTTGCAGCTAGAGCTTTTATTTGCAATTTCTTTTTTTTTTTTAACAGCGTTACTTTAATAGTGAAAACAAGTTACATTTTTACAAAGGGCTAACTCCAAGTGGATTAAAGATTTCACAAAATAGCAAAATTCTGCTTTGAACTGTGAGTATTCCTGTCACATTTCTAAAATATTATAGGAAGTATCTGCATTCAGCTGTCCTCAAGGTGTATATGGACATGCATAGGTCATCATTGAATTATGTCAGACAGTAGTCCTCCTGTCATTACCTTGACAGATATTTCCAACAAACAGTTATAGGAAAACATCATCCATTTGCAGTCACCACGTTGGATAGTTTTGCAAAATGCTATTTCACCTCTACTCAAAAATATGCTGGAATGGTCTGTGTGTGTTTTCATAATCAAACCTTGGTTGATGTTACATAGTTACATAGTTAGTCAGGTTGAAAAAAGACACAAGTCCATCTGGCTCAACCAATAAAAAAAAAAAAAATAGTAATCAAAACCCAACCATACAATCCCATATACACAATCCTATACCCGCAGATGATCCAGAGAAAGGCCAAAAAACCCCAGCAAAGCATGATCCAATTTGCTACAGCAGGGGAAAAGTATTCCTTCCTGATCCCCCGAGAGGCAATGTGCTATTCCCTGGATCAACTTTACCTATAAATATTAGTACCCACTTATATTAAATCCACCCAGGACCCATGCTTATGCATTTGTTAGGAAAAAAAAGACTTTACCTTTCCATACAAAATGCTTTATGTTCTAGTTTTCATAATTGGTCAAAAATCATTACTGTTTTTAAAAGCAGTCTTGCAGCTGAGTAATATGTGAATGCATATAAACCCACCAAGGTCAGATTTTCTTATACGTTGGTTGGTTTGACTATAAAATTGCAGCCGTGCAATTATGTTTAATATACCTAACCACAAACAAAATAAACAACACTAAAGGCCTAAGTCACTGTTCACACCTGAGCATATTTCAGCACGTAAAATGCTCATCTCTGAAGTCTCAAAATAACCAACAAGCAAAATCCCATTCATTTCAATGGCCCCTGTTCACATCTGAACGTTTTGTCACCTGAAGCAAAACGCCTGAAGCTCAAAAAAGTACATGAGCTTCTTTTTTGGCAGATTACAAGCATTTTTGTAACATGTGAATGACTGCCTCCAAAACCTGCAAAAGGTGCCTAAAAAAAGCCCCCCCCCCAAGAAAAAAAAAAAACCTGAAAAAAGCCCAAAAAACGCCTGAAAAAAGCCTGAAAAAAAGCCTAAAAACGATATGCTCAGGTGTGAATGGAGCTCAAAATATTGTCACTATAAATGAATGGCTGGATGGTTGATGACTTCCTATAGATGAACTTTTAACATGAAGTGTTTTATGAAAAAAAAAATGAAATATGACAACACCATGTTTGCAGCTGCATTGAAGGCAAACATGATAAAAACAGCTATTTTGAATGGTTAAAGGGACATCCTAAATAGCAAGCCAATTATCTATGTTTCTTCTCTAAGACAGGCCCTAAAATAAGCCACGGGGAAATAAAACACTAAAAGAGAAAAATTAGACGGATCAATGTGGCCACCATGAAGCAAAGTTCAGGCGTTTCATAATTGTTGGACTTACTTTTGGCAAGAATTGATAAACTACTTCCAAACTAAACTAAAACCAAAAGCTTTTAGCAGATTTCAGTTCTTTGCTAAATCCTTAACATTGTGCAACTCTTCAATTCTGTTATAATGTTTAAACAGTCATTTATAGTGAATTTTGTAGTAAACTGAAAATATATTAATTCTATCTGAGTCTCCCAACCCAAAACAGTTTCAGCTGTAATTAGTAATTAGAAATTTCTGTTTATAAAAATGTTATGAAAACTCCCATCAGAAAAAACATAGCAGGGGTATAACCAACCTGTATATCAAATCAACATAACTATGTTTAACCACTTTACCACTAGAGCATTTTGCTGTCTTACGTCTGGGCCACTTTTTGCGATTCGGCGCTGTGCGACTTTAACTGACAATTACGCGGTTGTGCGACGCCGTACCCAAACGAAATGTACGTCCTTTTTTTCCCACAAACAGAGCTTTATTTTGGTGGTGTTTGATCACCTGTGCGATTTTTACTTTTTGTGCTATAAACAAAAAAAGAGCGTACATTTTGAAAAAATAACAATATTTTTAACATTTTTTTATATGAAATTCCCCCCAAAAAAGATGTAAAAAACAATTTTTTTTTTAAATTTTTGGCCAATTTGTTTTCTGCTACCTATGTTTGGTAAAAAAAATCGCAATAAGCGTATTTTGATTGGTTTGCGCAAAAGTTATTGCGTTTACTAACTAAGGGAAAGATTTCTGTCATTTTTGGTGTTTTTTTTTTTAACGAGTAATGGCGGCGATCTGCGATTTTTTTTGCAGGACTGCGACATTGCGGCAGACAGATCGGACCCTTGACTGACATTTTTGACACTTTTGGGGGTACCAGTGACATTACTGCAGTAATCAGTGCTATATATATGCACTGTTACTGTAAAAATGACACTGGCAGGGAAGGGGTTAATTTTACTGGAGAGGGAGGGGTTAATGTATGCCTGGTGCTTACTAACGTGTGGGGGGGGAGGTGACTGTGTGAGCCAGGGACAGATCGGATGTTCAGCTATGCTGAACACTCCGATCTGTCACTCCCTGTCACTTAGGAGATCCGCCCGCTCTGTGTACACAGGCGGGCGGATCTCCAAACTGGATTCCCCGACGATCGGGGCAGAGCAGCGGCGATCGCCGCCACTCCTCCCCTGGCCCGACTCCCGCTGTGAATGAAAACAGCGGGAGCGCGCCTCCACAGGGGAGGAGTCTAGCGACGTAGGTCTACGTTGCTAGACGATAATGAGCCACTGTGCCGCAGTAGCAGCACAGTGGCTAGAGGTAAAGAGGTTAAAATACATATAACAATAATTAAATCAACATAATATATAACAATGGCACTGGATAAAATATATGGCATTAGTAAAAAAAAATTCCTAGACAATTAAGGAATATTCATAGACTACTGCCATATAGTATACCCAACACTGCTTAATTCTTCATTGAATTTAGTCATTTCTTTCTTTAGCATTCACTTCATATATTTGTCAGAATATATTTGAGAGACCTGCAGGATAAGTTCCTCTACCTAACACTAATTATTTTTCTTTATGTATTTTGTTCTTAACTTTTTTAGGCATCATACTAAATAGTTGTGGCCCTCTACCAATAAATAGTCAAAGAAAAAAGAATTAATCTAAATTAAAGTTACGTATGTACATGAATAAAAAGATGAAAAAAATAATAAGGAAAAGTATGTGTATTTTGTTTTTAACCTTTTTAGGCATCATACTAAATAGTTGTGGCCCTTTTTTTCATCTTTTTATTCATGTACATACGTAACTTTAATTTTAATATAAGATATATTAACTTTAATTTAGATATAAACACAAATCTGTCATGCAAAGTAATATGCATTCAGATTCAGATGTTTAACTACCTCAATACTGGGCACTTAAACCCCCTTCCTTCCCAGACCAATTTTCAGCTTTTAGCGCTGTTGCATTTTGAATGACAATTGCGTGGTCATGCAACACTGTACCAAAACCAACTTTGTGTCATTTTTTCCCCACAAATAGAGCTTTCTTTTGGTGGTATTTGATCACCGCCAGGTTTTTTTTTTTTTTGGTGCACAAATAAAAAAAGACCGAAAAGTTTGAAAAAATAGATACACTGATGGGGTGGCACTGATATGCAGCACTGATGGGCACTGATAGGTAGCACTGATATGCAGCACTGATGGGCACTGATATGTGGCACTTATAGGTAGCACTGATATGCAGCATTGGTGGGCACTGATAGGCAGCACTGATGGGCACTGATCGGTGGCACTGATAGGTGGCACTGATGGGCACTGATAGGCGGCACTGATTGGCACTGATCGGCACTGATGGGTGGCACTGATGGGCACTGATAGGCAGCACTGGTGGGCAATAATGGGCACTGGTGGGCGGCACTGATAGATGGCAATAATGGGCACTGGTGGGCAGCACTGATAGATGGCATTGGTGGGCAGCACTGAAAGGGAGGGCACCACTGGCAGGCTCTCTGATTGCCATCCCTGGTGGCCATGGTGGGCATCCCTGTTGGTCATGGGTGGGCATCCCTGGTGGCTCTAGTGGCACCCCCCCCCCCCAGGGCTGCACTGGTAATCAATGTTCTGATTACCAGCACAGACCCCCCCTGTGACCAGTGTGTAATTAGAAAAACTCACTGATCCCCCTGGCTGCAGCACAGATCATCTTCTTCTCCTCACTGACAGGATCTGTGTGAGGAGAAGAAGAGTTTAAAGCCGTTTCAATGGCTGTATTTACATTACATGACGGCTGTGATTGGACACAGCGTCATGTGATTAGGAGGGCCAATCACAGGGCCCTCCTGCCGCAACTTGTTGCTCTGTGTCCGAGGGACACAGGCACATCAAGATCGCGCCCCTGTGCGTGCCCGCGGTGGCGCGATCTCGCTCCTTCTGAAGGATGTTCCGGAACGTCCAATCAGAAGGACGAGACCTTCCACCCGGCCGTATATGTACAGTGGCCGGGTGGGAGGTGGTTAAAGAGGTTGTAAACCTCAGACATGAAATACAAACAACCTATCTCCCTCTACAGTGTGTACTTGTCTCAATTAAGAGCACTAAAGCCTAAAATACTAAGACTAAATAGGTAATTTTGGTTGTTCCGTTTCCTTACAGGAAAACCGATCTAAATAAGGCACATAAGGAAGCACCTTTGGAGTGTGATACAACTTTTGTGTACCAAACGACACAGCCACGTCCGTGGCTACATCAGCTGCATCTCACACACTGCAGTGATAAGTGCTTCTACCTCCGGTTTTTCATTCGCTGCTGTGACCATGGAGGAATCATCCTCATTATCAGATGGATCAGGGGTGTGATATTAAATCCCCCTGGATGGGCTGCGTCCACTGCGGCATTAGGCTCAGAATCAGATGAGACAGAAAGCAGGGGAAGGCGGGGGATGCTTCCTCCTGGGCCTTTGCCCACACGCCACTTCCACTCGGGACTCTAAGGACTGCAGGAATGCCGTCAGTGCATCCATGGGAAGCTGGGGTTCTGAGGGACCTGCCACTTCCAGGAGGGGGGTCAGTGGGAGAGATGTGACACTGAGGCTCCATAACGAAAGGAAGACCTTGCAGTACAAAAACGATCTTTTGGCACCACTATCAGCAGAGAACAAGATAACAGGGACCCCAAAAGACTTACCCAGCATTACCATGGACGCTATCCCTGTTCATATGTCCCGGGCACAGGAAGAGGAAACTAATGAGGAGTAGGAAGAGGAGGAGCTTTGGCATCCCCACGAGGCTTCAGTTGTCTCTAGCATCTCCCAGACTAAGGGAAAATGGCCCCCATGACATCATCCAGCTACACAAACATGGCCACCAACCAGAGACCAGCCAGACCAAAGGAAAATGGCCCCCGTGACATCATCCGTCTGCACAAACATGGCCGCCATGCGGAGACCAGCCAGACTAAGGGAAAATGGCCAGCATCAGCTACAAACACTAAAGCATGCTGCCAGGATCTTTCTTGCACCCTCTGCAACACTGCACCCTCTGCAACGCTGCACCCTCTGCAAGGGGACCCCCCGAAGGTAGAACACACAATTAGGGGAGACTCTGCTGTGTACTCTGCACCGGTCTCTGTACTGGGACCCCTCTGCACAAAACCCACACTGAAAACAGCAGGTCATGAACCTAGGGGTCTCCTACACTGGGACCCTTCCAGACTACATGGGTGGTACACACACTATCCCAAGACTCTTACAGAGTGGGGCTTAGCGGGGGGGACCCCAGGGGTCTCTGCTGCATTCTTTCCCCTGGGATCCCCATCAGACTCTAGGTCCAGACAGGGGGGAATAGGAGTGGGGGAAGCCCAGCTCAGTGAGGGATTTAAGCATGGTAGGAGGGTACCTGCAGGCAGGTCTGACCGTCCCTGAAGGTTACCTGCACCCACCCCAAAGAAAACCACCAAAAGGGGAGAGGGGGGACTGTACCTACCCTTCCATGGTGCTGGTAATCTCCAGACAGAACTCCTCACTACCGAAGTAGGGGAGCTGTCGGCCAAGGGACCACTGTGACTCAACACAGACAAACAAAACAAAAAAGATGTAAAGAAGGAGAAAATTGCTAGGACCGGAGATCCCAGCCCAGAGTCTAGATCCTTACTTACTTACTGTCTGACCAGACAGGTTAAAACTGATTACCTAGAGCAGAGGGGGGGGGGGGGGGGTTATATACCAGCTGAGGACAGCCCATGGGCATAGCCAGGTGTTTTTTGTTCTTCCTAGTCCTACTCCTGGAGGAGGCAATATAACCCACTAGCTATGATTTATGTGGAGTGCTGTGTCAATTGATGAACTAAAGAGAAATACACATTTCTACATATACCTGGTGCCTGCACCTCTGAACTCCACTATGATCACTAGAACTAGTCCATCTGAAATCATCCATTTAACTGACTCACCACAGCTCTCACTGGTTCCTTCTTCTTACTGTATGTCACCACCTGTGTTGGTTTCCCAGTAGACTTCGGGGGACTAGTTCTAGTGATCTTTGTATAATTTAGATTCCCAGGCATTTTGAAAACAGATTAGATCTCAATGGAGAAAAATATCAGGCTGGATATCTATACTGATATGGACTGGGTAATGTGTAAGAAACATAGGGATGCCACATCATTTGATGGAAATTAAAATGATCAACCTACAGAGGGCTAAATTCAAAGACACCCCAAAAATCAAAGTGAAAATATGATGGCTAGGCTAGTGCATTTTGCTGAAATTTTATTGCAGCAACACAAAATGATTCTCAGTAGTTTCTATGGCCCCCAGGTGCTTGTATCCATGCCTGACAATGTTGGGGCATGCTCCTTTTGAGACAACGGATGGTGTCCTGTGGTATTTCCTTTCAGCTCTGGACCACGGCATCAGTGAGCTCTGGAACAGACTAAGGTGCAACCTGGTGGCATCATAGGGACCAAAACATAATGTCCCAGAGGTGTTCTATTGGATTTAGGTCAGGCAAGCATGGGGGCAATTCAATGGTATCAATTCCTTCATCCTTCAGGGACTGGGTGCATACTCTTGCCACATTAGGCTGGGCATTGTCGTGCACCAGGAGGAACCCAGGACCCACTGCACAAGCGTAGGGTCTGACAATGGATCCCATTACCTAATGGCAGTCAGGGTGCCATTGTCTAGCCTGTTGAAGTCTGTACGTCCCTCCATGAATATGCCTCCCCAGACCATCACTAATCCACCACCAAACCGGTCATGCTGAACAATGTTACAGGCAGCATAACGTTTTACATGTCTTCTACAGACCCTTTTACATCAGTCACATGTGCTCAGGGGGAACCTGCTCTCATCTGTGAAAAGCACAGGGTGCCAGTGGTGGACCTGCCAATTCTGGTGTTCAATGGCAAATGCCAATCAAGCTCCACGGTGCCACAGATGCCACAGGGCTCACTAGAGGATGTTGGGCCCTCAGGTTACAATCCTGAAGTCTGTTTCTGATTGTTTGGACACCAGTTGCCTTTTGGAGGTTGTAATACTCATCCTGTACCTCCTTGCGCAGAGGAGCAGATACCGGTCCTGCTGATAAGTTAAGGACCATCTATGCCCCTGTCCAGCTCTCCTAGAGTTACTGCTTGTCTCCTAAAAGCTCCTTCAATGCTCTTGAGACTGTGGTGGGAGACACAGAAAACCTTCTGGCAATGAAACATATTGATGTGCCATCCTGGAGGAGTTGGAATGCCTGTGCAACCTATATAGGGTTCAGGTATAGCCTCATTTTACCAGTAGTGACACTGATCCCAGCCAAATGCAAAACTAGTAAAAAAAGATGAGTAGGAAAAAATTTTTTAGTGGCCTCCACCTGTAAAATCATTCTGTTTTGGAGGTCGTCTAATTGTTACCCATCTAGTGCCCTTGTTAATTTCATTAACACCAAAGCAGCTGAAACTGATTAACAACCCCATCTGCTACTTAACTGACCAGAGCAATACCCCAGGAGTTTATTTGACTTGATGCTTTACTCTGATTCAAATGTGTTCCTTTAATTGTTTTGAGCAGCGTATATATACAGTATATATATATACTGTACATATAAAGTTTTATTTATTTATGTAATTATTTATTTTGCAACATGATTCTTTTAAGTGCCTAGAATATAGCATTTGGTAATAAAAAAGGGCCTACAGCAAGTACGCAGACCAGGAAAGTTCGAAAACTTTTTAATATTTGCATGCTATGTCAGGGACTCATAATATTGAAACATACTTAGAACAACAGCAATGATGGTGTCCAAAGTTTTCATGTAATGTTTTTTTTTTTTTTTTTTATTTCAATAGAAAGCAGTCCAGTTCTACAAAGCCATGTCAACTTATCTTTTATGAGCTACTGTGACATGTATTTACAATCACAATGATGATCCTCATGATCAATAATTTCCCTTTAGGATTAATAAAGTATTCTGATTCTGAATTCTTCTTTACTCAAATTGATAACCTCTATCCTCTACAAATGGGGAAAAGATGCTGTGGAGCCTCCTTTAGAACCATAAACAGTAAAGAAGACCTCTTGATTTTGTTCAGAGCATTGCATCCTAAAAACAGTCACATGCACCCCCGTACCTGAAAATACTGGGAATGGCCAACAACTGCTGTGGAGAAATGGAGTGGAGAGGCAGGTTTAAAAGTTATTCATAGCACTAACTTTAATGTGCATTTAAAGCCAACATATTTTGTTTATTTTGGAGACAGTAAGGAATGAATAAACCCCCCCCCCCCCTTTTTGCTTTCTGTGTTCCTACGGGGGGAGATCACTTCCTGCCCTGTGGACACAATAATTAGTGACTGGAAATCTTAAGGGCCATACAAACTATAAGGTTTTCTGAAGACTTTTTCCTTCAGATTTACCTTTTCTATGTAGTGCAAGGGCCTGCCAGACTGCATACAAATTGAAAGTGTTTAGGTTTGACCTCATATTATCTGGTTTTGGTAAATCTAAAGGAAAAAGTCTTCAAAAAATCTTATAGTGTGTATGGCCCATTACCAAAGTGAGTGAAATCCCCTCATAGACAGTTTTCACAGGACTAGGTGTCCCTGTTGGAAGATTTCCTCTCTCTTGCCTTTTCTTGGGACATCTTGCTCACTCCTCACTTTGAGTCCTGGGTACAATGGCCACAGGACAAATAAAGAGCATGAATCTTTCATTCAACAAAAATCTGACCAGAGTTCTAACCCTCCCTTCCTCTATCCAAAACAAACATAAAATTGGATATAAATACACTTTAAAGTGTGAGTTCACCTTCAGCATGATTTTTCTTAAAGACCTCTATGCAATTGAATTTCCTAAGTTAATAATTGGGATGAAAAATTAATGTCAATGAGCTTATCCTTTACGTCTCCTCGCATCTGATCCACTATGATCTGTTTTTGTTTGTAAGCATTGGTGTTAATTTATTGGGTGTTACACTAGAGTCCTGTCTATTGAGATTCTTTACATATTTTGACTTTAAAAAAGAAAATATGAAAAATGATGAGATCTGTAAGAAAAATAGAAACTAGATTTACCATTTCGTATATTTTAAAAGATTGAGGATTCCTACATGTATGCGCTCTGTGGTTGCATCCTTTAAGAAGCACACACCTATACACAAAAAGTGTAATTATTCCTAGAAGTACTATAAAGTATCCTGGAGCATTGTGTGTGCTGTTAGCATTTTTCTTTGCTCTTAACCGGTTGTCGACTGCGCACAGTATATTTACTGCGGCAATCAGCCCCGGCCAGGCAGAGTGACGTAGATCTACGTCGCTAGCCTGTCACCGGGTTTTGAGCCAATAGCGGGCGAGCGCGCACCCGCTAAGGCGTGCGCCCGCCTCGGCTCGTTCATAGAGGAGTCCGGGCGTGTGACCGGCGGACCCGATGTCCGCCGGTCACACTACGATCGTCGGTAGAGCGGGAGAAAGGCGGACGGCTTATGTAAACAAGCCGCCTGTCATTCTCCCCTGTGTAAAAATGGAGATCAGACGGTTCTACTATGTAGAACTGTTGATCTCTGTTTTTACAATAGGAGACCTGTCCCATCACAGTTAGAATCACGCCCCTAGGACACACTTAACCCCTCCCTCTCCAATACAGTTAACCCCTTCCCTGCCAGTGTCATTTTTACAGTAACAGTGCATATGTATAGCACTGATTACTGCAGTAATGTCACTGGTACCCCCAAAAGTGTCAAAAATGTCAGTCAAGGGTCCGATCTGTCGCAGTACCGCAAAAAAAATCACAGATCGCCGCCATTATTCGTTAAAAAAAAAACCACCAAAAATGACAAAAATCTTTCCCTTTGTTAGTAAACGCGATAACTTTTGCGCAAACCAATCAAAATACGCTTTTTGCGATTTTTTTTTACCAAACATATGTAGCATAAAACAAATTGGCCGAAAATGTTAAAAAATTTTGATTTTTACATTTTTTTGGGGGGGAATTTCATATAAAAAAAAGTGAAAAATATTGTTGTTTTTGCAAAATTTTACGCTTTTTTTGTTTATAGCATGATCAAAAATCACACAGGTGATCAAATACCACCAAAAGAAAGCTCTGTTTATGGGAAAAAAAGGACGTGAAATTAGTTTAGGTACAGCGTCGCACGACCGCGCAATTGTCCATTAAATTCACGCAGTAAAAAATCACAAAAAAACCCCTGGTCAGGAAGGGGGTAAAATCTTCCGGGGCTTAAGTGGTTAAACAAGATATTCCAAAAAGACTGCTTTCTTCAAAATCACTTTGCTTATTTATACTTTTAACTGTTTTGAGGGGATATGTTTCTTTAATCCATGTATAGGCTTTCTCTGTGCTGTAAGCATATCCATCTCTATTTAGTTTACCACCTTTGCTGGCAACTAAACTTCTATGTAAAGTTTCAGTTTAAGCTTCTAGTATAAACTGAAGCTGTGGTTAAATGTCAAGCATTTTCTAGCTTTTCAAGTGGGCTCCTCTTGTGTCGCTTTCTCTGTCCGTGAGAAATAAGTAAACCCAATACTCATACAGCCATTTGACTGTATTTATTTGTCTCAATTTCACTTTTCACTTTCAAGGGGAGTATTGACCCCCTTATCTAAAGATCTAGCTGTAAAAAAAAAAAAAAAGATGTAGGAAAGAAAAGAAAAATAACTGCTTCAATATCAGCTAGCCCTTCCACAAGACTTATCTTGCTGAAGTGACAGGCTGTTTATATGTTTAGTCTGCATTTTTACAGAATCTTTTACAATTTCCCTTCTTTTTAGTAGCTCTCTTAACATCTCACATCTGAGAAAGATAAAGATGAGTACTATATTTATTTATTTAGTAAACTAATGCATACCATGCATTTAATAGCATTCATGATAGGTACTTTCTTCTATTGCATGCTTAACATGAAACAATTCTAACATTTAGGCTACATTCACACCTGAGCGTAGCGTTTTTCGCGCGTTTTTTACCGCGATTTTACAGCGATTTTTGCGGCGTTTTTTACCGCGATTTTACCGCGATTTTTACCGCGATTTTTGTGCAGGCGTTTTTAGATTGAATAGAGATCAATGGAAAACGCCTGTAATCTGCCCAAAAAGAAGCTCATGTACTTTTTTGAGCGTTTGGCGTTTTGTATACAGCGTCAAAACGCTCAGATGTGAACAGGGGCCATTGAAATGAATAGGATTTGTCTTGTTGGGCGTTTTGAGAGCTGATCCTAGAGCAGAAAAACGCCCCAAAAACGCCCCAAAACGCCTAGATGTGAACGGAGCCTAATATCATTCTCTTTACAAATACATTTGTTTTTATTTGCTATTTATATCTGTTCTTAGTTTGTTTGTTTTTTTCATTTAGATTTTTTTTTTTTATTAAACTAATCTTTATATTTTGTATAAAATGGAAGTGCTTAATCCTTATATCCCGAACACATAGAATGCGGAACTCCAAATGCTGACTCCAGCTTATGCCAGCTCACTTCCAATAGGCTATTAATAATAGATAGTCGGCATCAAGAAAAGTTCCAGTGTAAAAAAAGTAAAAAACATTATTGATACTTGAAGCTAAAAACACAGCCCTGTACGAAAACTCTTCTAGATTTTTTTGGTATGTCCCAACGCATAATGCGGCTTTAATTTTTTAAAGCGGCGGATTCCTATAAAAAAGACATAGAGAGCAAAAAAAAAACATTGTAAGATGTTCTTACCCTTTTCAGCGCTGCTAAAAAATATATTTTTAACGTTGATCCCTTTGAAAACATTTCAGATCACAATAGCTGGAGGAAGTCCCCTAAAAATAAATGATACAGTTGCACCAATTCAGCATTTAGCTATTTCTATCCCATTACTGATCTGTTAAAGCAAGAGTCACCAAATTTTCCAAACAAAGGGCCAGTTTACTATTCTTCAGACTTTAGGGGGGTCGATAGTGGCCAGTGGGAGCAGAACATTTCTTGGCATCATTGGGGGAAAATAATGACTCCGTTTTGGTAGTAGTGGGAGTAAAAAAATGACATAACATCCTGATGTCAGTAGTAAAGGAATAATGCCCCATCATTGGCATTAGTGATTGGAATAATGGCCTTCATTGGTTTTAGTGGGAGGAATAGGGCCCCGCTATTGGTATTAGTGGAAGGAATAATGCCCCATCATTGGTATCAGAGGTAGGAAATATTCCCCATAATTGGTGTCAATAGGAGGTATTATGTTCCACTGTTGGTATAAGTAAGAGGATTAGTGGCTCACATCTGTGGCAAGAAAAGTCCTACAGTGGCAGCAGTTTGGAGACCACTGTGTTAAAGAGTACATACATATTCAAAGCATATGTTGTAAACAGGTATAAAAATAAGCATGTACCAAGGACAGGAAAAGTTTAGACTTTGTAAAATGGTGGAAGCATTTGTTTTTCAATGTGATGTTTCTCTCAGAATCTTCTAGAAGAAACATTGGTCATATTGGTCTAGTAATAGTCACATTCAGCCATCTATTTCAGTTGAATGTGATTAACTACTACTACATACACTATATTATCAAACGTATTGGGGCACTTGCCTTTAAATGCACATGAACTTTAATGGCATCCCAGTCTTAGTCTGTAGGGTTCAATATTGAGTTTGCCCACCCTTTGCTGCTATAACAGCTTCAACTGGGAAGAGAGGGTGTCCACAAGGTTTAAGAGTGTGTCTATGGGAATATTTGACCACTCTTTCAGAAGTGCATTTGTGAGGTTAGGCACTGATCTTGGACGAGAAGGCCTGGCTGACAGTCTCCGCACTAATTCATTCCTAATTCCTCATTCGGGTTGAGGTAAGGACTCTGTGCAAGCCAATCAAGTTCTTCCACCCCAAACTCCCTCATCTATGTCTTTATTAACCTTGCTTTACGCACTGGTGCACAGTTATGTTGAAACAGAAAGGGACATTCTCCAAACTTTTCCCAAAGTTGGGAGCATGACATTGTCCAAAATATCTTGGTATGCTGACACCTTAAGAGTTCCCCTTACTGAGGAACCAAGCCCAACCCCTGAAAAACAACCCCGCACCATAATCCCCCCTCTACCAAAGACACAGAAAAGCAAGTTTTGGGGTGGAGGAACTTGACTGGACTGCACAGAGTCCTGACCTAAACCCAATAGAATGCCTTTGGGATGAATTAGTGCAGAGATTGTCAGCCAGGCCTTCTCATCCAACATCAGTGTCTGACCTCACAAATGCGCTTCTGAAAGAATGATCAAACATTCCTATAGACAAACTCCTAAACCTTGTGGACAGCCTTCCCAGAAGAGTTGAAGCTGGTATAGCTGCAAAGGGTGGGCCAACTCAATATTGAACCCTATGGATGCCATTAAAGTTCATGTGCATGTAAAGGCAGGTGTCCCAATACTTTTGACAATATAGTGTAAAGCATAACCTAAATAAATGAAAACCTTCACAAGCAAGATTCTGTGTAATCCACTTTACTTCTGCAATTATCAGTGGAGTGTCCTTTTTTGTCCCACCATCTTGTTCACAATTATTCATTCAACATAATTTTTCATCCACAAGTTTTTATTTGGACAACAAGTATAATTTCCAGTTCTTTGGGCAATAACCCCATTTTCTGCATTCTTTTTTGTTCCCATAATTGATTAATGTTTGTTTTTAAGTTTAGTTTGTGATAGATTTGAGAGCAGCAAACACATGTATCTGCTACCCAATCCATAGCAAGCTTTTTTTATGCTTGGATTCTTTAAAAAGAAAAAAAAAGTAGGCTTTTGTGTCAGGGAGTGGTATTTTGGGGTTTTCATTTCTTTTGGCAGTATATTGTTTTTTAATTATATTTATAGGGCGTTTCGTTAAGTTTGTGGTGCTTAAAGCTCAGCACTTATTTGTTGCTAACCAACTGTTCCTGAGGCTGCCTTTTGTTTTCAGCAAATCAATGCATCATTTGAAAGTTAGAGGAAATAATTGCAAAAAGAGTGTAATAATAATAATTAAATAATAATAACATTAGGCATACTCTGTTTAGGCCTATTCTCCTTGATAAAAACTGTTCTGTTGCTGGCCAATTTTACACTGCTTTACCATGATCTGCAGTTTCTTAACTCCTAAAACATCTTTCAGTGCCCTGTTTATCTTTTACATTTTGCATTTTGACCTATTCCTGAGCAATAATTTATAATATGCAGTATCCAAATTCATGTAGGAAGAAACCTTCTTGTACCCTTTGTTTCTAATGCAGTGCAGCCTAGTCTTGCTCATTAACACTACCCTGTCCCTAGCAAATTTTGACACTGCTGAGCTAAATATTTTTTAATTTGATAGTCTTAATTTTTTAAGAACAGTCATGGCTCTGCTTTATGTCTCCAGTACATTTCAACAATTTTCTTTAACCACTTAAGCCCCGGAAGATTTTACCCCATTCCTGACCAGGGCCTATTTTGCGATTCGGCACTGCGTGAATTTAACAGACAATTGCGCGGTCGTGCGACGCTGTGCCTAAACGAATTTGACATTCTTTTTTTTCCCACAAATAGAGCTTTCTTTTGGTGGTATTTGATCACCTGTGCAATTTTTTGATCATGCGCTATAAACAAAAAAAGAGCAACAATTTTGCAAAAATAACAATATTTTTCACATTTTTTTATATGAAATTCCACCCCAAAAAATGTAAAAATCAAATTTTTTTAACATTTTTGGCCAATTTGTTTTCTGCTACATATGTTTGGTAAAAAAAATCACAATAAGCGTATTTTGATTGGTTTGCGCAAAAGTTATTGAGTTTATTAACTAAGGGAAAGATTTTTGTAATTTTTGTTGTTTTTTTTAACGAGTAATGGCAGCGATCTGCGATTTTTTTTGCGGGACTGCGACATTGTGGCAGACAGATCGGACCCTTGACTGACATTTTTGACACTTTTGGGGGTACCAGTGACATTACTACAGTAATCAGTGCTATACATATGCACTGTTACTGTAAAAATGACACTGGCAGGGAAGGGGTTAACTTTATTGGGGAAGGAGGGGTTAAGTGTGCCCCTAGGGGCATGTTTCTAACTGTGCAGGGATGTGGCTTTACATGTAACAGCAGAGATCAACGGTCCTACATAGCAGGACCGTTAGATCTTTGCTGTTACACAGGGAAGAATGACAGGCGGCTTTGTTTACATTAGCCGCCTGCCTTTCTCCCTTCACAGCGGAGGATCGCGAGTGACTGGCAGACATCGGGTCCGCCGGTCACACGCGCGGAGGTGTCCGTGAACGAGCCAGGGTGGGAGCGCACCTCCGGCGACGCGCGCTCGCCGCTATTGTCTTCCAGGCAAGTGACATACCGGTACGTAACTTTGCCTGGCCGGGGCTGACCGCCGCAGTATATGTACTTGCGGCGGTCGGCAAGCGGTTAAATAAAAATGACCTGCCACTGGCACCTTTTTAAACTGCTTTATCACCTACATTTTCCTAACTTTCAATGAGAGTTTGAAATAAATTGACCAGTGGTAGGACAGTTTTGCATAGACGAGAGCAGAGATAGCCTCAGCAAACTTCTGCCCAATTTATGTTCATTGGTCAAAGAAGGCTTATTAGCACTTGAAGAAAAATCAATGAATCACCACAAACACTACTTGAAAAGAAGTGATGCTGCTGTAACCCAAGATAATTTAAAAACAAAAAAACATTTTCACAACCAAAATATCCACTGCTACAGTATCCAGTATCCAGTAGCTGAAGCGGTCCCTAAAAATCACGCTGTTTCTTAACATCCAGATATATACAGCTTTAAGGCAACCTTCAAACTTGTAGTTTAAGGAATGTTTCTTTTTTTTTTATAACCAAATTTTTATTGAATTTTTGAAAAAAGGGTAAGTACAAACGTTGTAGTAGCATAATAAGGAAGAAAAAATTATCACAATGGTCACAGATTCGAAACAAGAAACATGAACATAATAACATGAACATAATAACAGGTCGAGTCATGGCACTTCAGGTGAACCTTGCCGGTGACACATGAGTATGTTGAGCCCCCACCATGTGAGGACCAAACATTAAGGTACGCCGGGCTCCGACTACCCCAAATGGGAACCAACTGTAGTCAGGACCGGGTACAACAGGGGGAGTATTATGGGTTGAGGTCAGCAATGAATAACTTGTGGAAGGCCAATCGGTGGGGGCGCTACGAGAGGGGGGATCATGTACCGGCAAGGTTCCACAAAAGGGAGAAGAAAAGGAACAAAGCCCAAGAGGAAAATGGTTTGGTAAGTAGGTGGGCTTCTGATGCAGAAATCGTGGGAGTGTCCCCAGTCCGTGGGGATGCATTGTATGTCCCAAGCAGGATAGAGTTGGGGTGATGTAGGTTTTCCGGGGGCGGAGTTCATGAAACAGTTAGATCGAGACCATTGGGGATTCATAGGTTAGCACTCCTATTATCAGAGAGCCAGGGTGCCCAATGTTTGTAGAAGGGGGTGGTGGTCAGGTAGGCAAATTCCATTGGAAGGTGATTGTTGAGCAAGGAATGTTTCTTTTTCTATGTTGCTCATATTTCAATTTGAACAGGACCCCATCTTCTCTCTATGGGATTTTTTATAAAACATGTTGGCACTGGTAAATGTCCCCTCGTGCCTAGGTTTTTTTTTTTTTTTTTGCAGTTTAGCTTGCCTGTTAGCCTTATATATGGATAAACTTTAATAAAGCTTCACAGATAAAGTATCATATATGTAACTATGTAAACTAAAAAATAAAAATGAATGAAAAGGTTGGGAAACAAAATATCAGCTTTAATGCAAAATGTTATTACTTACCATTACTTCCACTAATACATTTTACTTGCTTTTTGATTTCTGTATACTTTGTATTGGATCATATTCAAGATCTTTTGCCAAACAAGTTTTTTTTTTTTATTCTCCAAATATTTGCACTGGTTTCAAAGTTCTGTAGAAGTGGAAATGACAGGCAGAGTTCACAATACATCACATAACTATTTTAAGAGATGATGAGCAAGCAAAAATTAAGTGAAAGTTTTAAACCAAAATGTTAGTTTTGGAAATACGATTGTATTATATTTTAGATTTCTGTGACTTGGATGCACCACAATATATTAAAAATATTTTACTGCCGCTCAAGGAAAATATTTGTCCTGATTTTTTTGTGCTAATAGTTTCAAGTCGTTGGATCAGTAGTGTGGAATCATGTTAGCCATTGATTTATTCAGAAAGTTTGGAATTGACAAACGACCCTTTGACAGCCAATTTGAGTTGTTGCAAGCTTTCAGGATAGCGTTGATACCATCCTCAGGCTTTATACATTTCTGGAAAATGGTTGCGAAACTAACATATTTATACACAGGAGTTACACATTTAAAAATGCAACTATTTTATTTCAGCACACTTTAGTGGTAATGGCTACTGTAAGAGATAAGATATCAGAATTTAGAAGTGTTATTGGGCTAATGGGTTCAGAGATAAGGATTCCAGGAATCATTCTCATCTGAAATTACAATCAATTTAAAATATCCATTGTATAAATTAATTATAATTATTGTCACCTCAAACTTGTCACCTCATTGAGGCCTTTTGAACTGACTATCCATTTGGTGAAAGGCTTGGGTAACAGGCTCTTATTGGTCAGAAGAATAAAACCATGGTGGTGCATAAAATGTTGTCCTTATTTAGACCATTGTCAATAGTTTTGAATTTGTGTATGAATTTACATTCCCATTCCAGTCTCTCTTCCCATGATCTGAAGCTCCCCATTAGTACCATCATTTTGATATCATTTATTATGTGGTCTCTTCTGCAGAAATGGCTGCTACAGAAACATCCATTTTTTGTTGTTGTTGACCGTGAATTTTGACAAGACAGACCACAATACAGCCAAACGAAAAACCAAAAAAACAACAATTATGCCATCAATTCCCCAAAAGAGAACAAGGAGGTTATCATAAAGCCAGTAGACATAATGAACGCCAATGATTAAATACAGAAAGCACACAGGCAACTGAGTGGGACTACAAGTCCCAGAAGTGCAATGCTGCAGGTGCAGAGAAAGAGAGAACTGTGCAGGCCTGCCCTAGACAGTCTCACATGGAGAGTCAGAGAGATAGAGCTGTGCTGGCTAAAGCTTCTAGTACTGTGGAAAGATCCTGGAGCTGTGCTGTAATACTGCAGGGATACTTACCATCTACACGTGCTATACATGCTTTTCTTGTTTTTTTCCTGCCTATGTGGGACTCCTCCAAAGTTGTGGTGTTCAGAATTGTGTTGCTGGGGGACTGCAAGATTCAACATGCTGTGAGGGAGACATCAGTGTCCAGGACACCCACTTTTTCATCTGCAATCACCGTTGCTGTGTTCTGGACCATTGCCATCACCCTCAGGGACCACAAGATGCCACCTGTCCTTTCTTTTCAGTGGCTCTGTTCTGGATACCATAGGAAAGGAAGGTATCTCTACATTTTCCTGCTTTCTTTAAAAAAAGAAAAACACATAACTCCCCCCCACCTCCAAGGGTCCGCTATGTATTTTGGGGGACCCTTGGAAGAATCTGTGTGCTTTTTATTTTTTATTTTTTCGAAGCCGGCAATTAAATGTAATTTGCTGGCAATTTAAACTGTATCATTTTCTTTCTTTGTAAATGTCACTTTTACTGTAGCAAGGTTCATTTCCATTTTTCAGTGCCCTTTAGGTCTGATATTAACTTTAAGGTGGACTCCATGGCAAAGCACCTTTCACCATGTTGATGAGGACAAGGACCTCTTCCACCACCTGACCTGGTAGCTGTGGGGGTCTGCAGGTGGGAGGCTTATCAGAATCCAGGAGCCCCCTTTAACAATAAGAGATCACCCAGATATCGCCACTCATGTAAAAGAGAGATGGAACATAGTTACAAAAAAATGTAAAGTGTACCTAAAAACACAGAGACCGTTTTTGACAAGTACAATATAAAAATGTCCCATGATGTACATCAAAGTCAATCACGATGCCAGACAAGTCCCTCACTGAATGAAAGCTATACAAGCTTTCAACAGCAACACAAGGTAACAAGTGAGGTGTGATATCATTGCATAAATATGGTTATAGTCATATTTGGGTTATATTTGGGGTTATTTCCCCAAATATAGGCATGTGGCCTTATTTAGGCAATGACATCACCCATCATTCTTCCTTTGCTCATGTGTAATAGGCTGGGGGATGTCAGTGGCTGGTAAGGATGCAGTGGGTGCAAGCACCCGCAAGAAAATCATTGAAAGATGAAAGCTGCCACATTTGTCAACATTTACCAACCCAAATGCTTGGCGCTTGAACAAACCTCTCTGAACAGCGTGTGTTCAGTACAAATATTTGTATTTGGACCAAATACGCAGAACATCCTTTTTCTTTAAACCTTGGCGTATTAGTGAGTATAGCACTGCCTAGAAGGTTTCTAACACCAGGAACAGGTGGCACCCAAATATCAGGGGCTCCTAATGGGTAAGCACTACATTTAGAAACAATTTAAAGGTTTAATGAAATAAAAACAGCACTGTTAAATTTATGTGTAATTCACAAATCACTGGGTTCTTTATTTTACAAATGGTCTTAGAAGTAGTTGTATTTGTCAACCCCCTTTTAAAAGGTCAGTGGCTAGAAAAGAGGAATGAATGTTATAGATGATCACCTGGGCCTCCATTGCACATTCAGGGGACAGGATAGGATTCTGTACTGGTTTGGAAAGAGTTATGTCTTTCATACAGCTGACATTGGCTGACTTACTAAGATATTACCAATGGAATTAGACGAGTCTGAAATGGAAATGATAATTACAATATGAGGTTTGAAAGCCATTAAGCATTCGTTCTCAGGTCTCCAAGGATCACCAGATGCAAAAGGTATCTTTCCCAGAGGTCCATATGCTACTAATTAACACAAATCTTTACAGCTGTGAAAATAGAACACTTCTGCGCACCACTAGATCATAAGAACATACTAGTGATATTGCATTAACAGAAACAATTTCACACTATTGTGTCTGGAAACAAGTAAGACTCCAACACATGTGATAACACAAGTTTATACATGGAAGCAAGGCACTTGATTAACGCAAATGATTTTGCATGATATCCAGCCACTAGCTTTCAAAGGAAGAAAAAAATGTATTCCTGTTGGGAGATATATAAAATATATGTCTGTTGAAGCCAATAAAGTTACCATTTCTAATATTATAAAATATAATAAAATATTATAAAAAAATGTTTGTTCATTTTGATAATTTATTTTTTTCATAAGTACATGTCAAAGTATCTATTCAGAACTTTAAAGGGCACCTGTCACATTTGTGTCTGCATATTTTGCCTCTTTTTCCTGCCACAACATTTATCAACCTTCTTGATCCAGTTGCACCCTCACTGGTCACTGGTATCAGCTTAAGAACTGATCTGTTAAAATGTTGCCACAAGGTGAACAAAGAGAGAAAATGACTAGTCCCCAGCATTGTCTGCGGCTTCATCAGGAGTTCTTTCCCCATTATTGATTCACCAATGCCTTGTTTTGCACTGTGTAGTGGCATCAGTGCCTTAGAGCTTAGATAGAAGATGCACAGGTATTGCTCTGTAGGCAAGGTAGTGTCTAGGCACTGCTGGTGGAATTCCAGATAAAAGATTAATCTTTTTTGCTTAGTCACAGCTATTATTTCTATATGCTCCTTACAAAATAGCAAATCTTCACTTCATTAGGTTAGGTCCACTTTGAAGCCCATCTCCAGCCAATTTTTTATTTTTTGTGTTCCCTATTTATAAGACTTCCTCTGACTTCCTGCCAGAGCACAACGTGATAGGATAGGCAGAGAGACAACAGATAAAGAAGTAAAGTATTAGAGATACGAAAGGTTGGACATTTTAAGCATAAATTGGTCTTTAATTGCTTGTATTGCTTTTTTGAAAAAAAAAAAAAAGCACTGCTAGACCCAATCAAATTCTATATATTTACCCATCCCTGTTGAAGTCTTGCCCTTTTAAAGGGACCCTGTTTCATCAGTCCTTACATATTATTTATATGAAATAAAGCTGCAAAATAGTACAACAGCATAAAACTCAGATGTTTCATCTTTCAACAAGTTGTATAAAACAGAATATAGAGATTTCACCTAGGTATTTAAAAAAAAAACAACTTCTGGGTCATATCTAATACAGTATCTTACAAAAGTGAGCACACCCCTCACATTTTTGTAAATTTTTTATCCTATCTTTTCATGTGACAACATTCAAGAAATAACACTTTGCTACAATTAAAAGTAGTGAGTGTACAGCTTGTATGGCAGTGTAAATTTGCTGTCCCCTCAAAATAACTCAATACACAGCCATTAATGTCTAAACTGCTGGCAACAAAAGTGATTACACCCCTAAGAGAAAATGTCAAAATTGGGCCCAATTAGCCATTTTCCCTCTCCGGTGTCATGTGACTCGTTAGTGTTACAAGGTCTCCGGTGTGAATGGGAAGCAGGTGTGTTAAATTTAGTGTTATAGCTTTCACTCTCTCATACTGGTCACTGGAAGTTCAACATGGCACCTCATGGCAAAAAACTCTCTGAGGATCTGAAAAAAATAATTTTTGCTGTACATAAAGATGGCCTAGGCTATAGGAAGATTGCCAAGACCCTGAACATGAGCTGCAGCACGGTGGCCAAAATCATACAGCAGTTTAACAGGACAGGTTCCACTCAGAACAGGCCTCACCATGTTCGACCAAAGAAGTTGAGTGCACGTGCTCAGCGTCATATCCAGAGGTTGTCTTTGGGAAATAGATGTATGAGTGCTGCCAGCATTGCTACAGAGGTTGAAGGGGTGGGGGGTCAGCCTGTCAGTGCTCAGACTATATACCACACTATACATCAAATTGGTCTGCATGGCTGTCATCCCAGAAGGAAGCCACTTCAAAAGATGATGCACAAGAAAGCTCACAAACAGTTTGCTGAAGACAAGCAGACTAAGGACATGGATTACTGGAACCATATCCTATGGTTTAATGAGACCAAGATAAACTTATTTGGTTCAGATGGTGTCAAGTGTGTGTGGCAGCAACCAGATGAGGAGTACAAAGACAAGTGTGTCTTGCCTACAGTCAAGCACGGTGGTGGAAGTGTCATGGTCTGGGGCTGCATGAGTGCTGCCAGCACTGGGGAGCTACAGATCATTGAGGGAACCATGAATGCCAACATGTACTGTGACATACTGAAGCAGAGCATGATCCTCTCCCTTTAGTGACTGGGCCCCAGGGAAGTATTCAAACATGATAAAAACCCCAAACACACCTCCAAGACCACTACTGCCTTCCTAAAGAAGCTGAGGGTAATGGTGATGGACTGGCCAATCATGTATCCAGACCTAAACTCTATTGAGCATCTGTGGGGCATCCTCAAACAGAGGGTGGAGGAGCTCAAGGTCTCTAACATCCACCAGCTCCATGATGTTGTCATGCAGGAGTGGAAGAGGACTCCAGTGGTAACCTGTGAAACTCTGGTGAACTCCATGCCCAAGAGGGTTAAGGCAGTGCTGGAAAATAAGGGTGGTCACAAAAACTACTTTGGGCCCATTTTTGACATGTTCACTTAGGTGTGTACTCATTTTTGTCACCAGCGGTTTAGACAATAATGGCTGTGTGTTGAGTTATTTTGAGGGGACAGCAAATTGGCACTGTTATACAAGCTGTACACTCCCTACTTTACATTGTAGCAAAGTGTCAGTTCTTCAATGTTGTTACATGAAAAGATATAATAAAATATTTACAAAAATGTGAGGGGTGTACTCACTTTTGTGAGATACTGCATGTCATACTTCTTAGTAGAAGGTACTTGATCTAGCATTTTATATATTTATACATGTCTTGTGTTTTAAGGTTAATGCTTTCCTATTTTAAAATGCAGCTTTTCTTCGTGTCCTTTGTGACATTATTAAAATCTAAATGACTAAGGTCCCAGACAGCTGTTTGTGACTATGTCATAAACTTTTAGTTGTCTCCAGAGAAAACAAAATATAATGCAAGTTGAGTAGATTTGCTACAGATTTTAAGTCATCATTTCACTTATTTGGTTTAATGTTAAAAATAGAACTACAATGTGTTTAACACATAACCATATGCATTTTTTATCAATACATTTAATTTTTGCTATTGGTGGCACTATTAATGCCTAAAACAGATGATTCAAAAGTTAGGTAATCTCTCATAGAGGGCACAATTCACTATGAGCGATGCAATTAAATGGTTTAAATATGTTGAAATAGGCAGACCGCAGAAACCTAAAGTGCACCTATGTCCAGACTATTAGCATTAAACTATTTGAAAATTATTAGCAAGCAGCCAAGGCCCATTGACACTGGCACATGGTGCAGAAAAGGTGCATTCCATGGCTGAATGAAATAATGCTAAGATTCCTCCATCTACTCTAAACAGCAACGATGGAAATAAATTTCCCACTGCTTGGATGCAGGAGCTGTTTGGCTGACAATTTTCAGCTGGCTCATTTATTTTTGAACTGAAGGATGTCAAGTTGGAGGGTGCCAGCAGGACACCCAGGGAGTGGATTTTAGGAAAGGTATAGATGTCAGATTTTTTTTCCGCCGATCACTGTTTAATGCTCCCAGTCAAGAAACACCTCTTTTGAGAAGACAGACAAGTATAAGGTAAATCAAATTTCCAGAACCAGAAAACCAGTGAGGGCATTTTCTCTTTTTTGCACACATGTGCATTGCTCCCGTGCTAATACTTCTTGGCAAAGAGGCAATTGTACTTACATTCATGCGAGTACTCACACACGTACACGCGCGTGTGCACATATGGATTAGCGTGCATACTTGGAGCCCAGTGGCCTATTTCAACTGGCCTGTCCCCATGAGCAGTTGCTGAATGGTGTTCAGCTTATACCTGTATTGACCTGTGACCTGATCCATTGAACTTTCTTACCTGTGTATGACCTGGCTTTATCCTGGACTTTGCTTTTGCTTCTGCATTAAACTTATTCTCTCTAAACTCGGCCTATTTACTAGACCTGTCTTTGCCTAGTGATTCTGTACTGTGCTGCCCGGCTTTTACTGAGTTTGGCCAGCTTCCTGAACTTGCTCTGCCTGCTGTCACTGGTCGAGCCTGCATACGGGCTCTGCTACCATCTCCTGTTTTGGTGCCAGGCTGCTTCAGTATCCTCTTGTTAAGACTGCAACCCCAAGCTTCATCCACCTAAAAGCAGACTTCACCAGCCAGCTACTCCAGCACTCACACTTTCTGTCTCCACCTTCAGTCGTATTAAGCAGGAGGTGCAAAAGAGGCCTTTACAACACCCCAGTCATCACCAGGTATGTGATAACAAGGCTACAAAAAAAAGGGAAATTAGCTGCTTGAAATGCACCTATTACATGAGAAATATAGTGACTGTAACTACTGTCCTTCTGCTGAAAAAACAAGTTGCCCACCCGTGTCTGGCTTCTTTCATAGCAAGCATGGAGAAAACAAATTCAGAATCCTTTATTTATGCGGAAGCCCTCAGCATGACAGCAGGGTAAAAAGACAAACATTTTCAGGAGGATTCCAATGGCAGACTGCATATTTTTCTTACAAGTGTCCTTTAAAAACAAGTTGCACTTTAAGAAATAAGGGAGTGTTGTTTTGGAAATTTTTACAAAAGGTTGTATTTTTACCTCTTTTAGGCTGCAGCCAAGAGTTATCTGCATACCTCTTCTCTTGATTCTAATGGAAAACTATGCTTGATAAGCACAATTCATCCATATAGATATAGTCATGCCATGTACAACTTATATTGCTGGGAAAATTCTGCGCTAAGAATAATAATAAATTCTGGTGATAATATTGTGTTAAAGATAAAAAGGGAAAGCAGCACACATGGATCTATAGAAACATCCAAAAAACAGTAATATGCAAATATGTGTAGCGCTATCCAAACATTTTGTGTTTTAAGATCATAAAAAAGATGAACATAATAAAGTGAAAATATGAAAACCAAATAATGAACGCAATCAAATAATTGGTTATACAGTGACACCATCATATGTGATTGAAATGCTTTAACTTGGTGTTTGCCCTGCAAATACTGGACAAACAGAGTAGGGAAGTATTAGAACCCCTGTTGGAGAGTGGAATTCCCAAACAGCAATAAAATAAATATATATATATTTTTTTAGAAGAGTAGGGGAAAGCTGGAAGTCCTGTCAGTTTTTACTTACAGTATGCCTATGCCCCTGTCACAGATCTATACTTATTTCCCATCTGGTGAAACCCTTGTCAGCAGGACATGAACTGAGGGTAAATCTCATCTGGCAGTAAAAACCAAGGGTTCTAATCCTTCCTCACTCAATCTAGAAAAAAGCTAGAAAAGCTGGGTGTGTAGCTTGTCGTGCAAAGCAGATGGAGGCACATTAGCAGAGCTCTGAACCCCCCACAGTTCCACGGATTATAGATCTGTCTGTTCCGCTATAAGTTATGCTCAAACTATAGAAGTCTACCCCACACAACTGCCCGAGAAGATCAATCGCTGCACCCGCTCACTACATTCCAGAGATTTTTCAGGTAAACTCAGCACATAGGAGCAGTATCGCTGCTGCCAAGATGGCGTTGGCATGCCACGAGGAGGACAGTAATGAGGAAATCCATATTAGCTTCAGAGGATTTAGTAAAGGACACATTGCATCCTGACCATCCTTTATCTCTTGCTGACATGACTGAAATAGCAGCTGGCATAAAAAAAATCAGTGACTGCTGCGATAACAGATCTTAAGGCTGATTTAAGGAGCATGTCAGATCAGATTGGAGTGGTTGAAAAAGCAGGCAGGCAGAGAGACAAGGCCATATCTAACTAGAGAGCATCACAGAGACTCAAATCACCTCATCCTATGAATAGACACCTAAAGCAGTGTTTTTCAACTCCGGTCCTCAGGGCACACTAACAGGCCAGGTTTGCAAGAAAACTGAAATACATCACAGGTGATATCATTTGCTGCTCAGTGATTGCAGCATACTAGTCTGCATCTCCCCAAGGTAATACTTAAAATCTGGCCTGTTAGTGTGCCCTGAGGACCGGAGTTGGGAAACACTGACCTAGAGGACCTTGATATTAGGGGAAGAAGAAGCAATGCGTGGGAGCGAGGCGTACCTGAATCAGTCCACCCTGATCAAATAATATCAGCACTCCAGAAGATTGTTAACAACATCCTGGAAAAAGACACAGACACACTTATGAATCTGATAGAGCTCATAGAGCCCTGCGTCCCCAGAGTGCGGATAACACCCCACCCAGGGACATTGTATGTTGCCTTACTAACTACAGCCTAAAAGAAGATATCCTGGCCAAAGCCAAAGAGAACGAGATGATAACTTTGAATGGTGACCCTATATAGCTTTTTCAGGACCTCTCCCCTATCACTTTGAACAACAGAAAACCCTATTAGAGGTTCTTAAAGAAAAAGGAATCCCTTAAAGTTGGAAGTTTCAGTTTGCTTTACAAACTACCTTCCATGAAAAACAGTTTCTACTGCGGATGCCGCATGAATTGAACAACATACGTGAGAACTGCGAGTACCTATTACTTCCAAACAATGATCTTCCAGATTGGTATCAGGAGTTTAAGCTATCAGCAGTACCTGTTTCCCTTACCTCTACATCCCCTGGAACCTCTCCAGCAAAAACACACAAGAAGACCAGATACCAAAAACAATCAAGCCCAGAATCTGCTTTTTTTTCTCCAAGATCCAAACAATCCAGGTCCAAAGATGACACTTTACTGTAGGTATACTGCTGTGTTTCTTCAATCATTACACCATCAGGTATTAAGTTACTACCATCTTCCCTGATATTAGGTTTTTTTCATTGCCTCGAACAGTTCAAAGTCCTACCTATGTGTCTCAAAGTGAATTTTGGATGAAAATAGCTAGTTTTTTTTTTTAAAAGCTATCTCTGACATCCAGCCACCTCCAATAGTATGATTAGTACTGACAATACAGTCTATTCATCTAGAGTGAACTTTGTTTTTTCATAAACTCTTTTTTTGAGTTTTAAGACTTTATTCATAAATATGTTTACTCTAAGTTTTTCTTTAAAGGACTAAATATTGATTTAAAATGTTCCACATTTTATTGTTCAGATCATTACCTGGGCTTTGGTCGTACATACAGGCAACATTAACTAAGCATGCAGCTTTCTTAAAGTGGTTATAAAATCAGAAGGTTTTTTTTCATCTTAATACATTCTATGCATTAAAATAAAAAGCCTTCTGTGTGCAGCAACCCCCCTCAGCCCCCCTAACACCCCTAAGACCCATCCTTCTCAATCTCTGGTCAACTAATAGACCCGGAAGGCAGTTGTATTTTCCATAAAGGAAAGATAGGTGAACAGCAGATCACACTAGCTAATTTCTACTTCCCCAATACTGCGCATATTTCTTTCTGCCAACATGTTATAAATAAATTAACCGCTTATGGACCACCTCATGCAGATATACTGCAGCAGGGCGGCCCTCCTGCATGAAATGCGATACCTGCACATAATTTTGTGCACTGGGTCTGGGACGACCTGCTCCCGATGTGATTGGACAGAGCGGGAACCAATCAGCGGGTCTGATTGACCTGATGTTCGCCGACACCTGGAGATTATTTGTGAGAGAGGCAGAACAGGGGTCTGCCTATGTAAACAAGACAGACCTGCCGTTCTCTGAGAGAGGAAGATGGAGATCTTGTGTTCCTGCTAAGCAGGAACACAGT
Organism: Pelophylax lessonae; assembly: GCF_965119305.1. Lineage (NCBI taxonomy): Eukaryota > Metazoa > Chordata > Amphibia > Anura > Ranidae > Pelophylax > Pelophylax lessonae. The sequence goes on from NC_138772.1 coordinate 205,013,651, forward strand.
TCTCTGTCTTCCCCTAGTCAAAGCATGCCCTACACAGTTAGCAAGTACTCCCAGGGAACACATTTAACCCTTTGATCCCCCTTGATGTTAACCCCTTCCCTGCCAATGTCATTAGTACAGTGACGGTGCATTTTTTTTTTTTTAGCACTGATCGCTGTATTAGTGTCACTGGTCCCCAAATGTGTCACTTAGTGTCAGATTTGTCTGCTGCAATGTTAAAATCCCCCTAAAAATCACTGATCACCGCCATATTAGTAAAAAAAAAATTGAAAAAATAAAAATTCCATAAATCTATCCCATAGTTTTTAGACGCAATAACTTTTGCGTCAATCAATATGCGCCAATTGGGGATTTTTTTTACCAAAAACGTGTAGCAGAATACATATTGGTCTAAATTAATAAATACATTCGATTTTTTTTTTTTTTTTTTTAATTGGATATGTTTTATAGCAAAAAGTTAAAAATATATTATTTTTAAAATTGTCGATCTTTTTTTGTTTATAGCGCAAAAAATAAAAGCCACAGAAATGATCAAATACCACCAAAAGAAAGCTATATTTATGTTAAAAAAGGACAATAATTTTATTTTGGTCCAGCGTCGCATGACCAAGCAATTGTCAGTTGAAGTAATGCAGTGCCATATCACAAAAAATGGCCTGGTTATGAAGGAGAGTAAACCTTCCGGAGCTGAAGTGGTTAAAATTGTTTACTTCAGGGCTTTTGATCTTGGGAGGGGATTTTAATGTTTCAATCCATTACATGACACCTCCACTGACAAAACTTGCATAGCGTATAAGATCCTTAAAAAGATCAAAATTCTTCTGAGATCTCTGATGTTAGTTGACATTTGGCAGACTTTAAATCCCCTGGGGAAAGACTTTACTTTTTATGCCATCCTGCATGAACGGTATCCTAAAATAGATTACTTCTTCATCACCCAAAGTGACTTGCCTTTAATACTAGATGTGAGGATTGGTATTCAATCCTTAGTGGACCACGTAACGGTTTCACTAACATTAAAACCACCTTTGCCTCAACATAGGGTCTTCAACTCACATCTGAATTCATCCTTACTCACTGATCCTTCCATCTTGGCGAAAACTACTGAAGCTATTAGGACATACTTTGCTATTAACAATGCTGAAGACACTTCCCTCGTGAAAACCTGGAAGGCACATAAATGTGTTTTGCAAGGCGAATTCATAACATGGGGTGCAAAAACCAAAAAGGATAAACAAATATTAGTTGAGGATTTATCCAACGCCATATCACAACTAGAATAACAGCATAAACTCACTTTAATCACGCAAGTCGCAAATGACCTTTTAGAAGCTAGTAGAGTTTTACAGACTGATCTAGACCTAAAATCTAAATCCTTTTTAGAAAAAGGTATATACTATGAGCATGGTGATAAAAGTGGCAAATAAGTGGCAGAGCTCTAAAAGACACTAAAGTTTTGGAGAATATACACTGTATACGAAATGCAGAAGGTAAATTAGAACATGAGACAAATAAAATAGCGTCACAGTTTCATGAATAATTTATTAAGCTTTTTTTAACCTTCCATCCCAACATAGACTACAAGGGATGAAAGAAGTTAAGACAGAAATCATAAAAGATTATCTAAGCCAGAGCAACCTACCCACTCTCCCCTTGGCAGATATCGAAAAACCTAGAAAGGCCAATAGAGGAAGAGGAGTTACCTAATACCAATAAGGAATTGAAATCTGGTAAAAGCCCTGGTCCGGATGGGCTGACATCCCAATATTATAAAACCTTTGTGTATCTTATTAAACTTCAGCTTTTTCAAGCAATGAACTCTTTAAAAAACTCCCAAGGCATAGCTGACCCGTTTCTACTTTCACACATTAGTGTAATCCCAAAAACAAACAAAGATCCTATTGGATGTGCAAATTATAGGCCAATATCACTTCTAAAAATCAAAGTTAAATTATTAATCAAAAAACTTGGCAAATATTCTCAGACCTCTTTTGACAAAATGAATAGGCCCGGAACAAGAAGGGTTCATGCCAGGAAGAGAGGCCCTGGGAAATTAAGGCAATTAATCATACCTACAATAAATTATCTACATCTAAATTAGAGAAGATTGAAGGCCTTCTCCTGTCTACCATGGCCTTTGATTGGGTGGCATGGGAATACATACTCGCAATTTGTGCCCACTTTGGCCTCCTTCAAAACATGTTTTCATGGATCTCCACCTTGTACAGTAACCCCTCAGGGAAATCAATGGAGCCCTTTTGGACACAATACCTATTAAAAATAGCACTAGACAATGATGTCCATTATCCCCATTATTATTCATCCTCACTCTGGAGCCATTTATTAGGATGATTAAAAAAAAAAATCATCTATTAAGGGCTTCTCCACAGCCAATAGAGAATTCCAAATCACTGCTTACGCAGATGATTTATTCCTTTTTTTCACTGCATCAGTCACGTTGGTACCCAACCTCTTAGATGCCTTACAGAAATGTGGCTATTTATCTAACCTAAACATTAACTACAATAAGTCAGAAACTCTCACTCTTTCTCTCCCTTTGGAGATAGTCACCTCTATCATAAATTCTTGCACTTTCAAATTAAAGCTGAAGGCATTGATATATTTAGGCATTGGAGGTGGAGCAATCGGGCTAGAAGATAGCCATCTGAAAAGGGGCTCCGCACCACTGCCGGGGCTTCCGTGCCGATCAGGACCATCCATCTGACTCACAGCACACAGAGGAATCGGGAGGTATTCCCCACCCCAGGAAAGAGCCTTCTCAGCTCTGTAAACTGTCAGGTTTCTTTCTGACAGTTCAGCATGAGCTACAACATAATAGCGGCAGCCACTGCTCGGAGTAGACACAGGCAGAGCAGCTGAAATCAGCCGGCGTGCAGCAGCAGACTTTAGGGCATTCCCTGACAGTGCCTGATAGCACATCATCCTCTGGGGCATCTACCCCCTCCATCAGGAACCCAGTGAAATCCAGAGAAGAAGCAAAGAATGCCTCAAATAAGGAGGTGGACATACAGTATACTTCTCAAAGCTATGCAACATCCCACACTGACCCCATCAGTGCTTTCCTTCCTTACCACCGATCAGCCAGTAACTGACACTTCACTAAAAGAAATGATGCTTTCATTGAAAGCCTCAATCCAATCTGATATATTGGCAGGTATGCAGCAAATTAAAGGAGAAGTGCTGGAGTTGGGAGATAGGGTGGCCCATGTGGAAGGCAGGCTGGAGGAATACACTGTATCATTCAACACCATGGTAGATGCTCATGCAGCACAAAATGATGACAGCTCCTGGCTCAAGGAGAAGCTGGCGCATTTGGAGGGTAGTTTGCAGAGAAATAATATCAAAATCAGGGACATTCCCGAAACTGTTCCTTCCAGCCAACTGCAACAATATGTACAAGACCTCTTCTCCTCTCTGCTTCCATCTCTGTCTCCTGGGGAACTCATTATCGATAGGATCCACAGGATCCCCAAGCCTCCCTACCTCCCTTCTAATGTTCCAAGGGATGTGCTCCTCAGGGTACACTTTTTCCATGTGAAGGAACAAATCTTGTTTGACCTTTTGCTGTATGTAAAACCTTCCCACACAGCTCTCTCAACTCCAGCTGCTTCCAGACCTTTCACAGCATATGCTTCAAAGACACAGGAAGATTGCAACAGTAACTAAAGCTTTGAGGAACCTCAAAATTGTGCACCACTGGAAATACTCAGTCACACTTAATATTATCCACAATGGTACCACCACCACAGTGTCTACATTTGAAGAAATCCCATGGAAGCTACCCTGCATCTTAGCTCAATTTAATCTAACCCCCCCCCCCCCGCCAGCAGTGGAGAGGAGAACTGTACTCCCTTGATTCCTTAGCAAAATTATAACAGTGCTCTCGGGTTCTTCATCAAACTCACCTTTTTTCAGTTCATCTTGGACTGTTGTGCTTTGTCTTTATAAGTCCACTTGACATTGCCTCTCCAGTGTTACCTTTGATTTTTCTGGACAATGGATGATTGCATTCTTTATCTAAGGCATACTGTACCTCGCCACAGTTTCTTTGCATACTCTATCCACACAGCCAATACTTGCCAAGGTTTGTCAACCTTCGCAGCCCAGGTGTACTCCAAAATCTTCCCATGCTATATATATCGAGGACATCCTCAGTTGCCATCTTGGCTGCTCAGGTCTGGCCTGATCCCTCAGGATTCCTTTGTATCCAGTACTCTATGTCTTTTAGGTTGGTAGCTTTGAATGTAAAGGTTTTCAACCATCCAGCCAAACGCTTCCCTTTGTGGAAGGAAGCGGACAGTATCTGCATCCAGGAGACTCATTTTCTGGCATTGGCTGCCCTTCAATGTTCTCACCGAGACTACCCCCACATTTTCAAGCCAACACACCGGAAAAGAGGAGGGGTGTGATGGTTGTGGTCAAAAACTCTGTCTCCTTCCAGCTCAAGGATCTTATCCTTGATCCAGAAGAACGTTATATTGGTATCACATGTGACATATATTCTTGTGGCTATTTATGCCCCTAACTCAAGTCAAATTAGATTTATGAAAAGGATGTTTTGATGTATTAACAAGGTCAGCTACGGTAATCACATCTTATATGTGGATTTTAATCTCACTGTTGATCCTTATTTAGATACTAGCTCCACAACTAAATCCCACATTCCCCTGAGGTCTTTATTCCATGCAGAAGAGGTGTTTAATGTCTAGAGAGGTCATCATGCTACTCAAAGAGACTATACCTCCTCCAGGTTCCTGCATTGTCTTATTCTCGGTTGATCAGTGGCTACTCTAGTGAATGTCGTCTTCTTCCATTTCAGACATCACTTGGTCGGACCATGCGGCTGTTTCAATCACGATTAAAAAACGGGGGCACAAGCACTCCAATGTCTATTTGGCACTGTAACCCAAAGCTTATGCAAACACCCTCCACTGCTAAGTAGGGATGGGCCGAATGACCACCTGTTTAATTCGCAGGTGAAAGCATCAAAATGTGAAATAGCAATAAAAATGAAAAATTCCTTTCAAAATAGTGCCTGGGGGGTCACCTTAGTCTACCTGTAAAGTGGCACATCTGTACTGTGCAGAAATAATTGCATTTATAAGGACAGAAAAATGACATTTACCCTGCAAGCTTTCTTTATTTCGTAAACAATGGCTTGGGGAACCAGTCTGCATGAAGAGACCACAATGCAGTGCACTGGAAACAAGATTAGACATTTTTTAGATAAATTCCGGTGTCTCTTCTGCAGACTTTGGATAGAAGTAACACGTGCAGAAAAATTGGTCTTTGGGTATCTGTGGCTCCTTCACACCATAACCCTATAGAAGTACTCTTGATGAAAGCAAGAATTGGCCTTTCTGTCAAAAATTGAAATGAAATGCACCTGTCAAACAGGTGCAGAAAAATTGGTCTTTATGTGTTAATTTTGCCCATGAAACCTACACCAAAAAAAATTTCCAGATGAAATCAACACCCACAACACTAGGTAGCCTAGAAATTTTGCAGAGATTCCACATCCCAAAAACACTTAACCAGTGACATTGGCATCATGGGCTTCATAGCTGCTGGTAATCCAGGACTGATTCATTTTGATAAATGTCAAACAGTCCACAGACCTTTCATCTTTTCCTTAGGGAATAATATATATTATGCGCATTCTGTATTAAAAGGTAAAAGGGCCAAATGTTCTCATGCCCGATTAATAAAAAATAGAAGTGTCGGGGGCATGGGAATGGTGGATATTAAGGATTATCTCATTGCAGTATGCCAGACCAGTTGAGATGTTGGTTCAGGGGCTCATCGGATGTAGAATTTGAATCTTTCTTATCCAAAGTGTCTAATCTAGCCATGTTGCTACTGGGCGATTTATGGAAGCAGGGTGAGCTAAAAATACAACCTCCAACAGTTCAAGCTTCCTCAGAAGTATGGAGGGCCCTCCTGGAACCCTTCTGTTTACCATTATCACAAAACTGAGGTGTCCTTGGCTCCTTTCTGTTCGACCTATAATTAGATGTGGCATATGGTTGATGGGTAAACTCTTCCAAGGCTATCAGCTCAAATCCCAAGAACAATTATTAGAAGAGTTCACATTACATTTGAACGCTCATTTCTCCTTTACCGGCATATTGGATTTTCTGAGACATAACCCTATGCCCAAAACAAATATTTAAGCTTAGAAATTTTATAATAGCTGCAGACCTGCCCTTAAAGTCATCTCACTGTTCTACGGTCTTTTACAAGCCAAAATTTAATTCACAATCACAAAATCAACATCCTTGCTAAAATGGGAGGCAGACCTTAAAATCCAATTTTCTCCCTTGCAATGGTTGGTTGGTAGCTATTTGTTCTATCCAAAAATCTACACATTGTGTCAACCACTGGGAACTAACTTTCAAACTGATCAGCAGATGGTATTATACATCTCACAGGACTGCCAAATTATCTCCTTCCAATTCCCCACTATGTTGGCGAGACTGTGGTCAGGCAGGTAACCTATTGCCCACATTGTTGGTCAAGCACTAACCTTACAAGCTTCTGGCAATAGCTAAGGATACGGGAATTATAGGCACCCCTAACCCAGCCTTGGCGATCCTAAATATAGGAATTGAAAAGCTGGAAAGCTAATTTGGCACCAAACCCGTTGGAGGTGGTGGCTCTTGTAAAACGGAATTATATACTTGAGCAACTGCTCTCTCTGCACTCCCCTAATCCTGCTAAATTCACCACATCATGGCAAGTATGGGTTTGAATGTTGAATTGGATCTGAAAAATGGAACCAACATTTTTTTTCTTGGTTCAGTAGGGCACCAATAGTCAAAATGACTATTCTACCCAGATTACTATACAGTATGCATGCCTTACTGATTAAAATACCTAAAATTTTTTTTTTTTTTTAAATGTCTACAGTTTATACAAAGACTATTTGTGTGGGCCTTTAAAAAGCAGTGCATTATATTTAACCTTTTCACAAAAATTAGGCCCATGGGGCTTCAAGATTTTAAAATATATTACTTGGCCACTCACCTTGTGAGAGTGATTAATTGGAATTGCAACTCACATAACAAAGACTGGGTTTCTCTTGAGAACTCATTTATTTCACACTCGATTCAATACTTACCATGGATTCAAAAACACCTCTACTCAATTCAAATAAAATCACACCCTTTCATAGATGCTACCCTCCAGGCTTTCCACTTCACAGCTGCCAACTACTGTACAATATAGCCTCTTCTCCTGGCTCCCTTACACCTATTGCAAATAACCCAGACCCCCCCCCCCCCCAGGCTTACAAAGAAATCTACCACCTATCACAAAAAGTGGCCTTCCACTCTTAGTAACACACTGTGTAAATGAGGGGGTAATATTAACATGAAAAGAGTTGATGGACATTTGTAGAGGTCATCTGATTCCCCAGTGGTCATATTTACAGTTAAGCAACTTTATAATTAATAGCCAAGGCCAAGGCTCCATTACATATGGAGAAGTTATGCCTTACAGAGAAAGAGGTTAGGAAAATGACCTATCTGGCATATTCATGGCTTCAAAAAAAGACTGATAATCAGGCTGATCATTTTAAACAGAATTGGGAAAAAAGCACTTGATAGGACAATTTCAAATGCGCAACAAGTAAACTCCTGCATCTTGGCTTATAAATGTTCTAGAAGTACAAGGTTGCAAGAAACATCCTACAAACATCCTATGCAATGGTATGCGACACCTGATAAACTTCATAAATGGTTTCCACAAACCTCTAACACTTGTTGGAGATGTAAACAAAGAAAAGGTACAATGATTCAAACTTGGTGGCAATGTCCCTTGATCACTGCATTTTGGAATCAAATTTGCAAAATTATATATAAAATGACTAAAACAAAGATGACACTAGATGCAATCTGCTGCTTACTTCATATCACCTTACACTCCCTTAGAAGATACAAGCGATCTCTGGTTAAACATCTGCTACATGCCCCCAAGATTTTAAATCCTAGATCCTGTAAAACATCTCAGGTTCCCTTATTCTATTGAAGAAGCCCTAATAATGACTATTGATTGGCTTCCTAGCTACAATAAAACCTGGCGGGATTGGTTTACCTTCAGACTTACTGATGAATATAAAATGTTGTCAGGAACCTGATTAAACATTCTCATGAGAGAGTCATTTCCCTAGTCACTTAAGAGTTTTTCTGATTCAGTATATTATTCTGATTAATGGCGAATTCAACTTTTTCTGTTGAAGGAGAACTTTACATTCTGATATTCTTTTTCTTTTATGTTATCTATGTCAAATATTTTTATTTCCACTGAGTCTAACCCCTTCATTGTTAATGTTTGTGCATTCAGTGTACATTACTGTATCTCGGTTAATGCTTATTATGGACTTTATTTCTTCTTCTTTTTTTATTCTTTCTCCATATCAAAACAAATATTTCAAATATGTTTCAATGTTTTTCTTGTACATTGACAAACTTTCCAATAAAAATACACTGAAAAAAAAAATAGAAAAAAAAATATTTCTTACTTTCTGCTTTAAAACATATCCAATAATAATAATAATAAAAAAAGCTAGAAAAATGTTTGAGCTTTACATACATTGTAACTAATTAAACAATATGAATAAAACATGAAATGTGCTTAGTAAAAATGTTTTAAACATTAAAGTATGAATTAATGTCAACACAAAATAGTTATCAATTGTTTTTTTTTTTGTTACATTTAAACATCTGTCATTATATTCCGAATAATTTGGCAAGCTGGATGTAAAATTACAACCTTTGCTTTCAATTTCCACTTGGATGATACCATGGGTGGCCTGTTTAGGACTGCAATCCATACTTTCACTGTGGACTCAGCAGGAGATTACCGAAATCTATTACAAACAAGAAGAAAGTAAATTTACGGGTAGAGGAAGCCCTCAGGAGGAAACATATTTAATTTGTGAAATACTGCCACTTGCTACGAATGTATAGGAACGTTTAGAAACTTGAGTAACCCAACTCTACTCAGTTGGCCAATGAGTAAGTTAGTGATTATGTGGTTTGACCTTCATATGCTATATCAATCATAACAAAGCTCCTTCTCTCTTCATGTAAGTAAAACCACCGCTTCCCATGCAACATGTCATTACCATCACAATAGAGTCAGCTTAGCAACAGTATTTGGAATTGTTTTTTCACATTAAAGCACTCTCCGAAATGAAAACTTCCTTCCTGCAGAAAGTAAGTTTAAAAGCAGATTTTCACTGAGTATTCCATAATATGCATGCATTTTTCAGCATTTAGTGTAATTTTCAATATGTATTGCAAGATTAGAGACTGATACAAAACTGTTATGTTTGAAAGAATCCTTTTTAAAGGAAATTCGTACTGAGAGAAATGTCTAGGCAGGTCTTTACAAAAATGCTAGTTGCCTGACTGCCTTTGTCTTTAACACTGACATGGTATCCAATCAAGTGAAGTTAGAACTCCTGATCTGCATACATTTCACTGTCAGTTACTCTAAAAATACTGATGCTAACAGATCAACAATGAAGAACAATTACATTTTTAGAGGAAACTGTCACCATTGACAGCCTTCTAATTTTCTTAATAAAGTTTTTACTTAATAAATATATCCAGCCAACTTTTCATTAAGGTATTGATTAAGTGGGGAAAAGTTATTCCAGGTATTGCTGTTGGGTATTACTGCTATCCAGAAATCTGTAATAAAGATATAATACTGCGCTAAATAAACAAACCCTATATCAACAGAAAAAAAGCAGCTTGCACCAATCCTGAAATGTGGATATAAATAAGCCTCAAATAACATGCAGTGCTTTTGATATTAAAATCCACAAAAAATCAATTGGGGAGTAAAATTTCATAAAATGTCCGCACACATATGGGGAATCCCAGGAACAGACAGAGTAAAAGTTGTAATTTGTGAATCCAGAAGCCACCACCAGCAAACACCAGGTGTCCAAGCCTCTTACCGGATCTGACAGACCCCCATTACAGAGATCAGCCAAGCGTGCCCAATAAACAATCACTCATGTGGAGCCAATCCCAGACTCTGTCTGTTCCTGGGATTCCCCATTCATTCATATGTGTGTGGACTTTTTATGAACTTTTACTCCCCAATTGATTTTTTGTGGATTTTAATATCCAGAAATCTACTAGAGAAATTTCCCCTTAATTTATGTTCTACATGCAATGGTTTTGCCATACAGGGAGTGAGGGAGAATACATAATATGAACAGAGACAGCAACAAAACGTTGACAGGGACTCTAGACTTTTGACACTTACACGCTCTAGACTTTCCATGCCCTCTTGACTGCCCTGAAACACCTGATACCATTTGTGTTGAAATCTATAGAGGAGGCTGGAGATACACTCTGCAGAAACCTCAAACAACAATTTATCAATAAATGACATACACTATATTACCAAAAGTATTGGGACACCTGCATTTACATGCACATAAACTTTAATGGCATCCCAGTCCTAGTGTGTAGGGTTCAATATTGAGTTGGCCCACCACAAAAATTCAAAACAACTTAACTTAAACTATACTGTATACAAACTGATAAATCCGCATAAATTAGTTATTAATGTATATATATCCAAGGTACTCAATATACACCATATTGTCAAAAGTATAGGGGCACCTGCCTTTTTCGCACATTAACTTTAATGGCATCCCAGTCTTAGTCTGTAGGGTTCAATCCTGAGTTGGCCCACCCTTTGCAACTATAACAGCTTACATTTTTCTGGGAAGACTGCCCACAAGGTTTAGGAGTGTGTCTATGGGAATGTTTGACTATTCTTCCAGAAGTGCATTTGTGAGGTCAGGCACTGATGTTGGACAAGAATAGGCTTTGTGCACTAGTGTGCAGTCATGTGGGAACAGGAAGGGGCCATCCCCTAATGGTTCCTCTAAAGTTGGGAGCATGAAATTATCCAAAATGTCTTGGTATTATGATGCCTTAGGAGTTTCCTTCACTGGAACTAAGGGCCCAAGCCTAACCCCTGAAATACAATCCCACACCATAATCCCCTCTCTATCAAATCATTCAGACCAGTGCACAAATCAAGGTCCCTAAAGACATAGATGAGTGAGTTTGGGGTGGGGGAACTTGACTGGCCTGCACAGAGTCCTGACCTCAACCCAACAGAGCACCTTTGGGATGAATTAGAGCACAGACTGTGAGCAAGGCCTTCTCTTCCATATCATTGTCTGACATTACAAATGCGCTTCTGAAAGAATGGTCAAACATTCCCATAGACCAGTGATGGCGAACCTTGGCACCCCAGATGTTTTGGAACTACATTTCCCATAATGCTCATGCACTCTGCAGTGTAGTTAAGCATTATGGGAAATGTAGTTCCAAAACATCTGGGGTGCCAAGGTTTGCCATCACTGCCATAGACACACTCCTAAACCTTATGGACAGCCTTCCCAGAAGAGGTGAAGCTTTTATAGCTGCAAAGGGTGGGCCAACTCAATATTGAACCCTACGGACTAAGACTGGGATGCCACTAAAGTTCATGTGCTTGTAAAGGCAGGCGTCCCAATACTTTGGTAATGTAGTGTATATTTAAAATGAGATTAATACAATTATTAATTCATAACAATAAAGACTTAATTGGGTTTTTCATATGTCTGATTGTTAAATCCTCATAGAAACCAGATCTAGTAGCATCTTCAAGCATCTAAAGAGGGTACTTGAAAATGACTAGATTATAGAAGAGCTGTTCCAATTCCCACGCAGGATGAACAAAAATGATCAGGCCATTCAATGGCCTTCAATATTTGAGCAAATATCCCAGGATTTTGCTGCAAACCAAGAGAAAAGGATGTGTACAACATCCCTAAACTTTTGATAAAAATTCCTGTATCGTTTATATAGCTTACTGTATCTTTGTGAATTGAATGTTACTGTGTGTGTATACCCTCTAGATTACAGCAATTTCTTATAATATCTATCTCCTTTATATAATTGTTAGCAAGCACCTTTTTTTCCTTTTGATCTGTGTTAACGTCTGTTTCCTTGGTAGTTAATACTTTATAATTGGGGCTTGTATTCTTTCTTCCTATTACACTCAAAATATGTTTAGACATAAACAAGCAGTATTGGGTAGATCAAGATCTAATCTGAATCACTCTCATCAGAAAAGTGAAAGTCTGAAGCGGAAATACGTTTGAATAGATGAACAAATCTACACATTGGACTTGGCTGATTCACTTTTGAATAATACATGATCTGGTCTGATTCACTTGTAGATAATATGGGATCTGTACAACAATTGTCTATGCAATTTTGCTGCCATGTATGCATTTGTTGTTAAATTGGTAGGCTTCCGATGTTACTTACAGATTATACTCCAACCCAGGAATAGTTTTTTCAGCAGCAGCCAGTCAGCAGGCACAAAGGACCAGGCTGCCTGTTAACTTATTGGCTGAGGCAAAAACTGGAAAATATGGGAGCAGTGGTGCAAACTAGCCTGGTTTGCCATACAGTTTCGCATCTGATTCTTGCATCTTGGAGGTGTAGTGAATTTTGATTGATTTGCTTATTAATAAACAGGAAATGATAGCCAAAAAAAAAAAAAAAAACAGGATACTGAACTATTGAATTGCATGTTATTTATATAAATATGTCTAAATTAACATAACAATTTTTGTTTTGTAGTGCAGTGTTCTAATTTTAGTTAAATGTCAGTATATGGACAGTTGCAATTATTATGTGTATTTTATAGAAGTTAAATGGGAATAAAAATGAAAAGTGCTTAAGAAATTTGCCTGGTCTTTGGTTCAAAAGTCTAATGTATTGCAGTATACAAATCTAATTCTGACAAAGTCATTGGCCTATAAAAATTACTGCTAGCATTAGTTTATAGTTTCAATGAAAAAAATGATCTCCTGGTAGAAAAATTGCAGCAGCTTTTGTGGACCCTAGAGCATGGGTGCTTAACCTACGGCCCTCCAGTTGTTGCAGAACTTTAAGTCCCATCATGCCTTTGCCTTTGGAAGTAATGCTTGTAACTGTCAGTGGCATGCAATGCGTCATGGGACTTGTAGTTCTGCAATAGCTGGAGGGCCACAGGTCGAGCACCCAGGTTCTACAGTAGTGATGGTGATATTTGGTACCACAGATGTTTTGGAACTATATTTCCCACGATGCTCAACTACACTGCAGAGTGCATGAGCATCAAGAGAAATGTAGTTCCAAAAGATCTGGGGTGTCAAGGTTCACCATCACTGCTCTAGAGGGTATCATTGGCCCAACCCTACTCAGTCATGAGGGTGGGGAGTGTTGGGTAGAAGGACTGAAATGTTTGTTATACTGTACATCACCAGACACTCCTTTAATGCCACTTTTCTAATTATGTCCGTATTTCTGGATGACCATGTTTTTTGGCCTGACAGCAATCATATTATTGTACAAAACAAAACCACAATTTTATAGATATCTGACACAATATTGGTTTTGTGCAGGTTTTCTTTAGAAGGTGTAATGTACCCCATCACTTTTTTACACCTCATAATATAGGGATGTTTAGTATCTAAGTGACTGTTTCTTATACATTGGTGTAGATACTTGTTATGAGTGTATTTTTCTTTCACCTTTTAGTGGTGTAGGATCACTAAACCTTATGGTAATATTTTACAACATGATGGATGATGTGCAGTCCTTGAAGCTGCTCAACAGCAATCCTGGTGTCTTGCTGCATCATCGGAGGAGTTTACTAAAGTTTTCAAAGGATGGGAGCACCACACTAGCATCTACAGTCCTTTGAAAGATTTTATTTTGCAATACCCAATGTGTTTCGGCTTCTCAGCACTCCCCTTCTCCAGGGCTAAAAATGGTTCATTCAGATGCATGGACTTTCATGGCAGGTTTTTTTAGGATATGAATACATTATAAAAGCAAGATTGTATAAAAATGGAAACTTAAAATCTAGTAGGGCCGGACTCAACTGTTTATTGCTCTAAATGGCTTTACGATGGCCAATTATAACATGTATTAGGACGTCTTAAACTATCCTAGAGGTTTTATGGCATAGCATTTTTACAATATGTTTAATCAAAAGACTGGTTAAATGCTGTTTATGACAACTATTAGTTCTCTAGTTTGCCAGATTTATGCTAGTACTGTTTATGCATTCCAACCAAGTCTTTTCTTCAGCTGGGTATTTTTAGTGGGGGGGCGATGTGAGATGTCACACACAAGATTTTTAAAATAATTGTCTATCACTAACTTGTGCATTTTAGAGAAAAGATGGTGACACTGTGTTCAATACAACACCTCATTCTCATTCAGTTCGGGGCTGATCAGACGTTTTTATTGCCAACAAGACTTTCTTTCCTTTTAACTCTCACAGTGAGATGATATTAATGTAATCTTAGGGATACCAAACATTAGGAGTTCAATGTCAGTTGGGCTCACCGGAAATGGATGGCTCTACTAGGAGGCATTATGAGAATCACTACACTGGAGGACAAGCTTGGCTTTCTCTCTGTAGAAATAGTTGTCTTCTACTGGTCAGCTATGCCAGGAAGAGATTCTATTATTCACAAAAAGGAGGAGGTGCTTCTCTTTTACACCCTCCCACTGCTGATTTCATCACATTACTGGGCGAAAAATGGAAAAGTTGGCCAATTACATTTTCACTGTAATATTATGCACAGTCAAATCATTCTAAGCTGGGAATGAATTTTGAAATCTGGACATGCTGGATCTGTGTCTGTGTAGAATGTAGGTGTGTTACCATACTTAGTCTCTTTATGGGGGCATTAGAGAGATTGTAGTAGATACATTACAGTGTTACCTCCAAAAAACATCAAAGGAGATGGTTAAAAAAAAGTGTTTTAATTGTTGATGTTTAATATATTGTAGTTAATGATTTTAATGGTAACAGGTCCTCCTAAATAATTTTCTTCTAAAAAGACTGCTCAACATTGTGTTTGAGAAGAAGCAATGTAACATAATACAACTCATAAATAGGCTTTGATGTTACAAGTAGTCAGGCTAGGAAATTAAAATGAGCAAAGCAATTCTTGAAGAACAAAAAACTTGTAGTTTAAGCAAGATCTGAAAATAATTAAAGAACACGAGTGTTGTACAATACTACACTATTGTGTAATAAACATTAAGGGTAATTTAGAGAATGTTTCTAATTGAAAGAGTCAAAGTAAATCTAAATCTTGTAAATAATAATGAAAAAACATATGTCTCTTCCCTGACTTTGTAAAGAAAAATATCTGGAATATTTTAAAATTGACTGAATAAAAACAATTTTTTTTTTTTTTACAAAAGCACATAATTAAAACTTACATATTTTACACCTAATAGGTACTACATGTATCTGGTAATTTCTCCACCCTCCTCACCTTTTGAACTCCTCAATAACAGGGATTTAAAACATAGTGGATGGTATGATTTTTCAAAGGCAGATTGCATAGTTAGGAAATAGGCTTAGTATTAGGGGTAGGATTGTTTTAATATTTCCTTTTTTTAGTTTCAATAGATTTTTATTGATTTTAACAGGAACATAAGCATTCATAAAAGGCAGTTAACAGACACTTCCTTCATGCTAGAGAAGATGTTCAGAACAATTGCAAAAATGCATACAAAAGGTATAACACATAGCCATCAATAGTTGTTCTCACGAAACTCATGTGAAAGGTATTGTAACAGTAGCCTGGAACAACGGCGGACTTCCCCCCCCAGGCACCCCAATGGGAACAAACTGTGACACAGGGGGGGATGTCCACCCTGACGAACATGAAATAGTAAACAACTTGCGGGCTTCAATGAGCATGTTACCAAGACTGCCACTGTAGAGGGAAAGAAACTGGTGAGTGTGGGGGGAGGTAGGGGAGGACACATGAGGAGGGTAGGGTAAACATAAAGCGGTTAAGAAGTTAGGAGGGTAGTGGAGAGGGCAATGTCATTAGATCCACCTCACATGAAAGCAGGTAATCAATACTACATCAAACGATAACTGTACATTTAGGGTGCTGGAGCCAAACATCCCATTTCTTGTGAAATGCCTTAGTGTTCAAGGAAACGCGGGAAAGGATACGTTCCATATCACACTGTTGGTTCAGGGTGTCAATAGTGTCCTCTATCGAGGGGGCTGTGGTGGACTTCCACAGTCTAGTGATGGTGAGTTTGGCTGCTAAAAGAGTGTGAAGTATCACCGGTCTAACGGCTAGCCGAAATTCCTGGATACGGATATGTAAGAGGGCCAAGTCAGGTTCGGGGGACACCTGTTGATTACATAATTCAGATATTAGTGAGAAAATTTTATTCCAGAATGACCTGAGAGATAGGCAGGCCCACATAGTGTGGAAGAGGGTGCCACACTCCCCACATTCCCTCCAACAGGAGGGCAGGTGGGAAGGGTAGATCTTGGAAAGTCTATATGGCGTTAGGTACCAGTGGTGGGTCAGTTTAACATGTTGTTCCCAATGCGTGACGCATTTAGTGGCCGAGTAGGTGGACGAGAAGGCCGTCAACCAGTGAGAGGAAGGGAATGTTTTTTGTAGGGTCTGTTCCCATTTAAGCATGGTATGCGTTTTAGAGAAGTGACCTAGTTGGGTAATTGTTTTGTAGAAGAGGGTTATACCCTTGGAGGAGCCAGGGAGATCTTGAAGATATTCGTGGATAGGGGAAGGGAGTGTAATAAAGTGTGGGATGGTTTCGGAGCGTAAGAAGGACCGAATTCGGAGATATGTGTGGAAGGCCTTCGGCGGGAGGTTAAATTTCTTCACTAAGTTCGTGTATGTGGAGAGTGAGGTGCCTTGGTAAAGGTCCTTGATGTATCTTGGTGGGGCGCCCCTAGGCAGCCACAACGTGAGATCAAGGTTGGGAATAAAATAAGAGAGGACTTGCAGCGGGAGCATAATATTCTGGCCGCAGTCTGTAGGTGATATAGTGAGAGGAAGTTCTTTCCATATGTGATACGAACATAGGACAGAAGGATTCGTGGACGGAGGGGGTTTGGCCCCCATACGAGTGGCAAGTAGCGACAGTTGAAGGCTCTTGTGTGGTACTAAGGCCGCTTCCATCTGCGACCAGGATTTATTGGAGGAAGGGGACCACCAGTATTTAAGTTGGTCAAGCACACAGGCTTTGTAGTATGAGTAAAGGTTAGGGACTCCCATCCCCCCTAGGGACCTGTGCCTGGACATAATAGTCAGCGAGCATCTCGAGGGTTTTCGGTCCCATATAAATTTGGTAATTGCACCCTGAAGGGCTGTAAAGAAGGAGCGTGGAAGGGGAATTATTAATGTGCGGAGGAAGTAAAGGAGCTTAGGTAGGATTATCATTTTAAATGTGGCTATTCTACCCATGACGGATAGTTCTTGCGTTTTAAGGGAAGTCAAAGTACGTGGTAAAGATTCCAATAGGGGTTTAAAATTATGGGCAAAAAGTCCGGAGGGGTTCGGGGTGAGTTGAATACCCAGGAAGCCTAAAGAGTCAGCGACCCAGGTGAAGGGGAGATTGTGAGAAAGTGATTGACGAAGGGCAGGAGGTATGTGGAGAGCGAGTATTTGGGATTTGCTAGCATTTAATTTATAATAGGAGACTGCACTAAATTCTTGTAATAGATCATAAACTGCAGGTAGAGAATTGGCTGGATTGGTCAATATGAGCAAAACATCGTCCGCGAACAGACTTATCCTGTGCTCAGAATGAGCGATCTTAGGGCCTGAGATAAGAGGGGAGTCACGGATTCTCTGAGCTAGGGGTTCCATAAGCAATGTAAATATGATGGGTGAAAGGGGGCATCCTTGCCTAGTGCCATTGGTAATGTGTAGGGGTTTGGATTTGATTCCCGAGGTAAGGACTACTGCAGATGGGGCGGAATATAGAGATAAAATGGCAGATTGCATCCACTCCTGAATACCAAACTTGTCTAGGACCTGTTGCAGATAGCCCCAATGTACCCTGTCAAACGCCTTCTCCGCATCCAGGGACAGGAGCAGAGAAGGCGTTTGAGGGGCTCCAAGGTGGGAGATTAGGCCAATAAGACGTCTGGTGGCATCAGGGGCCTGACGACCCGGAACAAATCCCACCTGGTCTGGGTGTATCAGGAGAGGAAGCACCCTTTGTAACCGTAGAGCTAAGATCTTGGCATAAATTTTAATATCAACATTTAGTAGTGATATAGGTCTATAATTCGCAGGCAGGGAAGGGTCCTTATTCGGTTTCGGGATAGTGACTATAACAGCACGCAACATATCAGGAGGGAAGGAAGCAGTGGAGGAAGCAAGAGAGAAGACGTCCTGCAATCGAGGGGCAATTTCTGGAGCAAAGCATTTATAATACTCATTGGAGAAGCCATCTTCCCCGGGGGATTTATTGTTAGGTAGTTTAGAAATAACAGAGCAGATTTCGTGTGGAGTAATGGGTTGTGAGATAGATTGGAGCATCTCCGTAGAGAGAGCAGGCAATTTAGTTTTAGAAAGAAAGTTGGCAATACCTTCAGGAGTAGGTTGAGGTGTAGAGCTGTCAGTGCGGAGGTCATAGAGTTTCTGATAATAAGACGCGAAGGCATCTGCTATGTTTTGGGGGTTGGTCAGGAGATCAGCTGCGGTCGGATAGGTCAAGGATAGAGTTTTCTGCTTTAGTCGCTTAGATTTGACCTTCCGAGCCAGCCAAGCGCCCGCCCTGTTGTTCAGTGCATAGAATTGAGCCTTCATGTACTTAATATGATTTTCATATTTATATAAGAGGAGAGACCGTAGGGTCTGTCTTTCAGAAACAATAAGTTGCGTGAGGCTGGGGGAGGGGTTAGTTTTGTTTTCCTGTTCCTTGAGAGCAATGGACTTCAACAGGTCCTCAACCTGTTTCCTCCTCTGCTTCCGTAAATATGAAGACATTTTGATCAGCACTCCTCGCATGTATGCTTTATATGTGCCCCACAAGGTGAATCTGTTAACATCAGGGCCATCATTCCATTCAAAAAAGTTGTTATGTTCCTGCAATATCGCCTGGCGCAACTTCTCATCCGCCAGCAGCGAAGAGTTCAGTCTCCACACCGGGGGAGGGGAGTTGCGCAGCTTGTCGTCAAACTCCAGAACTATCGGTGCGTGGTCAGACCAAGAAATCGCGCCAATGCGAGCATTGGTCACACTCTGCAAGGATCCCTTCGTTGTGAGAAAGAGGTCTATGCGGGAGTATGAGGAATGAGGAGCAGATAGGAACGTATAGTCCCTTTCAGAACCATTAAAACAACGCCAGACATCATATAAATCGTGAGATTGCAGTAAAGACACTATAGATTGTGTAGGCCTCCTGGATTGTGAGGTGGAGTCCATGGCAGGGTCCAGGACAGTATTGAAATCCCCTCCAATCAAGAGGGTACCTTGCAACATTTTCATCGTTACAGAAAGCAATGGGGTCAAGAACTTCCTTTGACGTGTATTCGGGGCATAGAGGTTAAGTAGGGTAAAGACAGAGTTGTTCAGTCGGCATATCAGCACAATAAACCTTCCTTCAGGGTCGGCTATGGAGTCAATATACTGGAATGTTACTGAGTCTCTGATAGCAATAAAAACACCACACGCCTTTTTCGGAGCGTTGGCCATATAAACATGGGGGAAGTGAGGAAGAGTCACTTTGGGGCACTTGTGGGCAGCAAAATGGGATTCTTGGACAAAAAGAACGTCAGCTTTGTGAAGTTTGGCTTCTCTAATCAGTGCCGATCTCTTATAAGGGCTGTTGAGCCCTTTTGTGTTCAACGAGAGTACTTTCAACGGCATGATGACACAGTGGGATATGTGCAAATGGTGAGGGTCCTACTCTGGGTAGGGCTCACTGCGTGTAGAGCATAGTACCTTACTGGAAAGTCATGTAGATAGGAAGGCATCGGGACGGCTTGCAGCACGATGAATGAGGTGCAGAAGGGACATTCGGATCCAGCAGATACCTGAGGTATTAGTCCAAACAGTTGTACATGTCGACAGGGATGATTCGGATTCAGGTAGGTGGTGAGTGGTTCTGGAGAGGCTGTAAGAAAAGGGGGAGACGACAAGACAGACAAAACAAACAACACAAAGATAAGAAAGGCCTGACTAAAAAAGCAGGCTCGATGGGCAGCCAAAAAGGCCACTGCGGTCAAGGGGGGTCTACAAACGCTCAGCAACATGCTGAGCTGTCACAGAGAATTTGTAGAGCGCACCAGTGCAAAAAAGGCCTGGTGTAACGCAATGGAAAAAAGAGCTGCAAAAAGGAAAAATAGAGAAAAAAAAAAAAAAGTAAAGCAGCAAAACCGGCAAACATTGGAGCTCACGGCAGTCCTCCAGAAATTTGAAGAGGAATCTGACTAATGCAGAAAGTAGAGGCTTGTAGAGAGTCATGTCCATTCAGAATGCAGGCGTTCCAACGGGGGAACAGTGGGTAAAGGGGTCTCATCGGGTATAAGCTGCCACTGCTTGAAAAGCTGTATCCCCTTCTCCACACTATAGATAGGATAAGTCTTGCCATTCCAGGTGACCAGCAGCTTCGTGGGGAAACCCCACTTGTAGATCACTTTGTTATTGCGGAGCATCTTAGTGAGGGGCGCCAGCTTCTTACGGTTAAGTGCAGTTTGCTGCGAGATATCCGTGTAAAGGGAGATGCCCATGAATTCTTCAGGAACCGCTGGACTCTGCTTCGCCGCTAACATAACCCGTTCCTTCACATGATAATAGTGAATGCGAGCTAGGGTGTCCCTAGGTGTTGTGTCGGGCAGGAACTTGGGTTTTGGAATACGGTGGGCCCTGTCCACACACAGTTCAATGTCGCTCAGGGCTGGGAGGAGAGCCTTCATCAGGCGTTGCACATAGCGGGTCAGCTCGCTATGGGGAACAGTCTCAGGGATCCCCCTGAACTTAATGTTATTCCGACGTGAGCGATCTTCTAGGTCGGCTAGTTTAGTTTGGATGCGTTGCAGCTCAGTCTCCTGGTCAGTATAAGCATCTACAAGGTCATTGTGTGCATTATAAAGATCCGCCATCTTAGTCTCCAGATGATGAATCCTATGGTCATTGGTGTGCACTTTGCCTTTAATTTCATGAAACATGTCATCAAAGTCAGCATGGAGTGTACTTCTGAAGGATATGAGCATCCGCTTCATGGTCGCTTCGGATATAGGTTGGTCTGAGGCAGGGAACATATCAATGGAGAGGTCCGAGGATCTGTTAGGCCTCTGGGCCTTGTCTGAGGCGCGCTGTGTGAAGGGGGAGATGTCTCCGCTGTTGCGGCGCTGCTTAGATTTAGCAGGGCTGGATGTTGTGGGAGAGGAGGGTGGGGAGCTTTCCTCCAGCGTCCCTATGTCAGGCATATCCTCCAAATGAGGGTCATCCCCGCCGCTATGGCGCTGAGGACCGGGAGCCGCGCCGGGTCCGGCGCCATTTTGTGTACCTCGAGCCGGCGCCGCCGGGAAGAAGTCGGTCAGCCGCTGGGGTGGTTTCGTCGCCTTCCTGCGTTTGGACATTGCTGCCGGGAGATGTAAGGAGCCTCCTGAGCCGTTTGCCGTGACCGTAGTGCAGAGATGTCAGCCGCTGTGAGTTGCTGTATTCTGGTGGATGCCGGAGCTCTCACTTCATGCGGCCATCACGCTCGCCGGCCGGACACGCCCCCCCCAGGGGTAGGATTGTTTTATTCTCCCTGGAGAAGAGACACCTGAGAGGGGACATGATAGCAATTTATAAATATCTCAATGGTGATCTCAGCATAGAAAAAAATCTATTCAGTCGAAAGGATTGCATGAGGACTCGGGGGCATACAATGCGATTGGAGGAGAAGCGTTTTAACCTTAGGCAACGTGGGGGGTTCTTTACTGTTAGGGCTAAAAGATTGTGAAATTCTCTACCACAAGAGGTGGTTTCTGCGGGAAGTATGGTGTCTTTCAAAAGATTCTTAGACGTACATCTCAAGGAGAAAAACATTCAGGGGTATGAGAGATGATTACGGCCACACACACCTACACAGGTTGAACTGGATGGACTATGGTCTTTATTCAACCTCACCTACTATGTAACTATATGTAACTATGGTGCAAGATGCATGAAGATTAATGTGGTATTAAACCTAAAATGAAACATTTAACATATTGCAGTTATCTTTTTTTTTTTGGAGCTTTATTTTCACCTGGTGATCTGGCCAGAAACACACTTCATGTCTCAGGATACACTCTGAAGGTAGAAGACACACTAGCAGATTTAATCTGTAACGCGTTTCGGAGCATGCGCACAAAGCTCCTTCCTCAGATGAATCTGAGGAAGGAGCTTTGTGCGCATGCTCCGAAACACGTTACGTCATCACTTGGAAAGTTTGCGGTTTACCACTGCCTCAGCTTGATCCGGATCCTCCTATTGGCCTCCCCTGGTGTTGTCATCTCCCGGCTGCTGGTCAGCCTTATGGGCGGAAGCGCCACGCATAGGAAGGGATCCCGGGAGCTATGAGGAAAAGCATCCACCTCCAAGTGAGTCTGCATTAATGTCATGCAAATAAAGTTTATTGCTACACTCAGTGGTGCCTGTTTTTCCTTTTCTGTTCGCCAGCGGGACCCTTTCTTCTGCCTGTCAGAGCTGCCCTTTGTGATAGCACAGCAACATCGTATACTCTAGAAGTCCTGGCCACCCACATAGACTGCCCTCTTCCATCAAATTGGGGACCCATCCCTCGGCAACAGCGCCCAACACATTCTTTTTGTTCTTCGCACTTAAGCTTGGTCAGTAATGGCCTTGTGCTCAATCCAATAGATATAGATGCGGGTTGCTTTTTCTTAAATGCTGTCAGGGTGCTCCTATCCCTCATGGATGGCTCACATGGATAGGAAGAAAGATATACATGGGGCAAGTAGCATCTTGTAAACTGACTTTATTAAAAAATAAACGTATTGCACTTACATTTAATTGGTGCTTGCTGCGCACCACACTATAATGGCTATTTTGCAAATAGTGGTGCAGAAGCTCAGGCGGGGGTCTCCAACTGTTCTGGTTTATCCGCTCAGTGAGCTGTGAAAATGCTCTCAGCCGTACTCACACTCCGACATATGGCCCCTCCCCCACGCGTATCGACACAGGGCTCTTGCCTGTCCTCATCAGGGGGGACTGTAATAAATGTTTGCCTGATTAGGTTTAATACCACTTTAAGGAGAGTACAACCAGTTCAACAATTAAGCAGTAGGGTTTGAATTAACCACTTAAGCCCCGGAAGATTTTACTCCCTTCCTGACCAGGGCCTATTTTGCGATTCGGCACTGCATGACTTTAACAGACAATTGTGCGGACGTGCGATGCTGTACCCAAATGAAATTGATGTCCTTTTTTTTCCCCATAAACAGAGCTTTCTTTTGGTGGTATTTTATCACCTGTGCGATTTTTTGATCATGCGCTATAAACAAAAAAAGAGCGCCAATTTTGCAAAAATATTTTTCATATTTTTTTATATGAAATTCCCCCCAAAAAATGTAAAAATCAACATTTTTTAACATTTTAGGCCAATTTGTTTTCTGCTACATATGTTTGGTAAAAAAAAATCGCAAAAAGCGTATTTTGATTGGTTTGCGCAAAAGTTATTGCGTTTACTAACTAAGGGAAAGATTTTTGTCATTTTTATTGTTTTTTTTTTTAACGAGTAATGGCGGCGATCTGCGATTTTTTTTGCGGCACTGCGACATTGCGGCGGACAGATCGGACCCTTGACTGACATTTTTGACACTTTTGGGGGGTACCAGTGGCATTACTACAGTAATCAGTGCTATACATATGCACTGTTACTGTAAAAATTACACTCGCAGGGAAGGGGTTAACTTTATTGGAGAAGGAGGGGTTAAGTGTGTCCCTAGGGGCGTGCTTCTAACTGTGATTGGATGTGGCTTTTCATGTAACAGCAGAGATCTACGGTCCTACATAGCAGGACCGTATGATCTGTGCTGTTACACAGGGGAGAAAGACAGGCGGCTTTGTTTACATTAGCCGCCTGCCTTTCTTACGGTGTAACCAACTATCGCGAGTGACCGGTGGACATCGGTCCGCCGCTCACAGGCACAGGGGGGGTCCATGAGCGAGCGGGAGCGCGCCTCCAGCAACGCGCGCTCGCTCCCTAGAGCCTCACAGGCTAGCGACGTAGTACTACGTCACTTTGCCTGTGAGGGGCTGACTAGCGATGTAGATAGTTTTTAGGCAGTTGGCAAGTGGTTAAAGTGTATATCAGGAGTGGATAAAAAAAAAAAAAAAACATATTACTAGACTCTACATTGTATATACAGTATATGCCACTGTGTGATATGGTGGTTTACGCCAGGTTTTGTAGGAAGCAAGCACATTGACGGCACAGGTGTGTGCTGGCTTCATATGAGAGCCAGGGTTAGAGCTTAGAGCCCCACCCACCTGAGGGGGTCAGTGTGTAAAGAGAGCAGAGAGAGGTGCTGGCATGCACCCTTTTGTCCAGGACAGGACAGGACAGACCAAGGCCCGAGCCTGAGAGAGAGTCCATGAGGGACAGAGCAGCTAGGGAGCTTCAAGGAAAGATGCAGAGCTGAGGTAAAGCATCTGTGCATGAACACTGGGACATGTTTGATGGTCAGGAAGGCACTCATGGTCAGGAGGACCATAAGCTACTACTTGGAGCAGTAAAGCTGCAAGAGAGCCAGGAGGTTGAATGTTATGTTTGTTGCATTGATAGTGAGAACCCCCTGCGTGGGAAGACATACCTGTATGAATTTTGACTTTTTTTTTATAAAAGTGGGCACGCAAGCCCTGAAAACTATTTCTGAAGTGGAGTAAACTCACTATTTTGGTGCTACCATTGAGCTATAAAACCCCAACATGTCACAATTGGTGGAGGATGCAGGAAGAGATGGGAGAGTTTCAGATCGCATACCAAAGACCACGAGTTGCCAGAAACTGTGTGTTCTGCTGTGTGCAGCAGCTGATGTGATTGCAGTGAAGTATGCATTGAGAAGTATATTGTCTTGCAAGCCTTAAAGAGACAGTACACCAACATTTTCCTGAGTTGTACAAAAGAACTATGTTAAAAAATGTGTGTGTCTGACTGGACAGTCAAAGCACACAACGGAAGCAACATATATTTAGATGCCAGAAAGACTGTTATGAATGGAGAGGATTTGACCTGAGCAAGTCTTACACAAGCCAGAGACTCTGCCAATGTGTCTGAGTCTGCTGTGGACACTAGACATGTGGCTGCAATGGAGCAAGTGAAAAAGGAAAGCAAGCCATCGCTCAGTGGGAGCACAGAGGAACTTCTAGAGAAATTAGAAGTGACACACAGGTTAGAGGTCTCTCTGTCTGATGGTGTGATGGGGTGCATTCCTGCTGGTGCTGTCCAAGGTGTGGCTGAGCAGTGGCTGATACATTGTGCATATACTGTCTCACCCACTAGACCGCATGAGAAGGAAGGGCCCAGAACAGACGGGGCAGTAGCAGGAATTTTGTCTGTCACCCACAAAGAGGTGCAGATTAAGGCACCCGGAGACACTCTGACAGAAAGTAATAACAGTGTTGGTAACGGTAACGGGGAAGAGTGTAAACTCATGTTGAAGGTTGTCTCACAGGGTGCTGGGTTGCTTCCTACTGATGTTGTGTATGTGAGGCACTCTAGAGCACTGTTGGATGGGTCAGAGATATTGGTTTAAGTACCAGTGGACACAAAAATGGTTAAAGTAGAACTATAGGCAAACCTTTTTCTCATTTTGGATAGCGTAAGGGAGGGCTATAACCCCTGTCAGATTTTTTTTGCCATCTGTGTCCCATTTCGGGGATTTTTTTTCACTTCCTGTCCCATAGCCAAACAGGAAGTGATGGGAAATCCCTACAAATTAAGGGAATTCCTTGGGGACCCCCAGGTCACCAGAACTAGTGTTCCTGTTGGAAGATTTCCACTCTATTACCTTTCTGGGGACAACCAAAAATGTATTTTTCTTTTACTTTTGCTTTCAATGATAACGGTAAACTGTAAAAATAGAGAGGACGGTTCTAATACCTCTCCACTCTATCCAAAACTAAAAGAAAAAGTTTTGTCTTTAGTTATACCTTAAAGAGATTCTTGTAAAAAAATGTGTTGAAAAAGGTCGCTTATGGACTGTTGGACAACAGATGGCGATGTGAAACTTCAGGAAGGTCCCATAGGGAGTAACCACTGGCCTGTATGTGATCTCTCCTCAGACGCTGTCCTGGCAAACCAAGGGACAAGAGTTATGAGTGATGGTGACCATAATGAGCTGAGTAAACCATTGTGGAATGTTGTTATTGATGATGATATACAGAAGAATGTGATGTTATTCTCAGAGGATTTGGTTGTCAAGGGTAACCACACAGGTGTTAAAGAACCTGAAAAACAGATGGTACTGGTTAAGATTGAATCAGGTAGTGAGAAAGGTCAGTCCCTGACAGGTGCCAAAGAAGTTGGCCCCCTACAGTCCTGGGAGAGTAGGTCTGGGGGAGGTAAAAAGATATGTAGGAACCCATTCCTATCTGTATGAATTTTGACTTTCTTTTAAATAAAGCAGGCACGTAAGCCCTGAAAACCATTTCTAGCGTGGAGTAAACTCACTCACAAAACCCCAACGTGTCACAGAAGGTACAAATATCTAAATAAAAAAAGCAAAGAACTCAACCTGAGAATTACATACATAGTTACATAGTTAGTGAGGTTGAAAAAAGACATCAGTCCATCCAGTTCAACCTATGATGTGTGTGTGTGTGTGTGTGTGTCTACTGTTAACCACACATTGTATACCCCTGTATGTTGTGGTCTTTAAGGTGCCCATCTAATAGTTTTTTGAAACTATCAATGCTCCCTGCTGATACAACTGTTTGCGGAAGAGAATTCCACATCCTTACTGCTCTTACAGCGAAGAACCCCCTGCGTATTTTAAGGTTAAACCGCCTTTCCTCTAGTTTTAGTGAGTGGCCACGCGTCTTTAATCATGGTAAATAAATACACCTTTATTAGCACACAAAAAAAAATTCATGGATGTACATTCACAGTTGGATGTACACTCATTTAATGAATATTCATTTATCATTACAGGTTACTCTTAAATGTTCATATTACAGAATTGACTAATTACTATACACTGCCATTATCATCATCATGCATAGTTCATTAGCTGCTATTCTGCCATTAGGAAGATTGCTTGCATATTATTATCATTATGTCAGGATCTGAATCACCTGCTGGTGGCACTGTGGTTCTCACAGCCAAAGGGTGCAGTTCCAATGTTTCCCAGCAGCCAGCAGATCCTAGTAGTTAGGCGCCACCTAATTTGGGCTGCTGGAAAGGTATATAACCCCTGCCTTAACTTTTGTCTGTGCCCCAGTGTTCTACCTTGCATACAGTTACCTGCATCTAGTACCCTGCATCCTGTTACCCCATATCTGTGTCCCTTGTTTCCAGTCCTAATTCTGGTCATGCCCTTTTTCATTGCCAAGGTCATATAGAGCCCAGGGCCAACATGCCAAACTGCTTCCTCCCACGAGATGTAGGAGCATTATGTGTCAACAAAAATCTCTCCACATAAAACACTGAGCACTAATCTGCATTGTTACCCCCCTAAGCATAAATTCCCCCTCCTCCCAGTACAAATCCACACCCCTGCTAAAATCCCCCATCTAAGCACAATCTTTGCCTCCCATCTCCAAAATCCCCCCAGCTGAAACCCCCCCTCCAAAAAAAAAAAAACTAAATTCACTGCTCCTACTACACGTATTCTCCCCCCCCCCCACTCCCCCACCCACTTCAAAATTGCCCCAAATCCCCCCACCTAGCACAAATCTTCTTCCCCTATCCCCTTCCTAACACAAATGCCCTTAAATCACCACTCTTAGCACCTCCCTCACATTTCTCCTCCTAGAAGAATACTTATCCCCTGCAGCCCCCCAAATTCCCCCTTCTATCACCCCAACTCCCATGGTTCCACAGTACCCAGGACAACCGTCGCTCCTGTCCACCTCTTGTCCTGGCCCTGCTCTTTTTATGTGACATATTTGTACATAGTATATTACAGTTAGGTTGTTTGTTTGGTTTTGCTTTACTGTCACGTTTATTTTCCATTTTTCTTTGTTTATGGTTTGTTGGTGTTGGATGGGTGTTGTGTGCATTAGTAAATTTTATTTTAATCATACCGAGTCTGATTCCAGTTTCCTGAAGTCAGTCCACTGATTTGGTCATCCCTGACGCCGCTGGATACATATATTTGGTATCTTTTAGACTTTAGCCACTGCAGAACAATTCTAAGGATTAGATGTACAAACATTGATATGGATACTTATTATCACAGTTTTTTGGCAGGCTCCTGTCTGCTAGATAGAGGAGCAAATGCAGTGTGATATACAGTGGGGCCGTTATTATTAAAGGAAAGGGGTGTGTGTGTGTGTGTGTGTGTGTGTGTGTGGGGGGGGGGGGTTGAATTGTCACTTTAATTACTCTGAAGGGATACAAGCTTAATGCAGAACAGAATAGACCTCTTTGCATAAAATCCTGGCAGAGGAACTTACAATACAATACAAAATATTATAATATACAATACAATGTATTGAATACAAACTGTAGACATGTGTAATAACATTTACTGCTGATGGGTTTTTCAATGTAATATTCACTGTCCTGGGTAGAGATGCTGATGAGGCAGTCTCTAGCTAGCATGGTCAGATCTAGGGGAGTGTTGGGGTGGGCTTCAGTTTATGAAAGAACAGGAGCCTCTGTACAGAGCTGTCTGTTCATTCACTGTCCAGTGTAGCTGAGGCTGCAGAGTAAGGGATTGAGGAATTTATGTCCTCAGTACCTTTCTCTGTCTCAAAAGGGAGACATTGGGGGCTAGTTTAGGCCCCTTATATGTCACCAAAGCCACACACACACACACACACACACACACACACACACACACAAAAAGACAGTAGTAAAAAAAATAATTAAACAATTCTAAAAAAAATAATTTAAAATTTAAAAAAATCCTTTAAAAACTGTTAAAAATATTTAAAAAATGTAGAAAAAAAATTTGAATAAAAAAAATGAAAGGGCGTACCAACACAGCCACAGGCCCAGGTTTGCCAGGTGTGCAGGTGTGGGTGAGTGGCCCCCGAATGCACACCCACATCCAAGCACCTGTCAAGTTAGGACCTGCAGTTATGTTCCTACACCTTAACATAGCCTGCCTACACACAGCTCCAGTCACATTAAAAAAAACCCTGATTCACACTATACAGGCCACAGCACCCATGTGAATGAGCCCCATTATTAACACAATGCAGTTTTATCTTTTAGATTTATCAGGAACTTTGGAAGTTATGTTGCGTTTGTTTCTGCTGATAATGATTTAGTGTATTTGTACCAAAAATACACTTTTGATATTTTGGGAGGGTGGACCCTGTCAAGTAGCTGACCCCTGTCCTCTGCCTGCTGACCGCTATCATCAGGTCTCTGTTGACCCCTGTACACTGCTCTGCTGACCCCTCTAAACTGCAATTCTAATCCCTGTTGTCTGCCCTGCTGGCCCCTTTGCTATGCCCTGATAATTCCTTAAAAATGCCGTACTGACCCCTGTCTTCTGTTCTACTGACCCTTATCCTCTTCCCTAAAGACCCTCTGTACACTTTACACTGCCCTACCGATTCCTGTACACTCCTCTGCTGACCTCCCATACTTTGTTCTGCTGACCCCTATACACTGCCCTGAAACACACCTGTACACTTCCCTGCTGACCTCCCATCCTTAGCTTCCCTGATATTTTTTACTGCACCATCACAGGCTAGATTTAGCCCTGCGTAGCTAGTGCAAATCTAAGACAATTTTCAAAAAACCTGAGCAAAGACCTCTAGCCTGTGACACTATGCCCAGAAGCCTACCTCCTCTTCCAGTGTCCATGCTGTCTTCACATCTGCTCTCCTGGCTCAAATGTGGTGGACTAGAAAAGGGGAAGGGTTGCACTGTTGTTATTGGCTAAGACAGCCATTGGAGTCAGAGCTAGCCCCTATAACAATGTAGCACAGAGTTCCCTGGAAGTTGTTGGTTCGCATCTTAACCACGGCACTATCTGCCTGGAGTTTGCATGTTCTCCTTGTGCATAAGTGGGTTTCCTCCGGGTACCATGGTTTCCTCCCACACACCACAGAAATGCTGGTAGGTTAATTGTCTCCTGTAGAAATTGCCCCTAGTATGTGTATTATGAATGCGTGTTAGGGACCTTTGATTGTAAGCTCCTTAAGGGCAGGGACTGATGTAAATGTACAATATACTGTATATGTAAACAGCTGCGTGAATTGGCGCACTATATAAGTACCTGTAATAAATAAAAACAAACAAAAAAAGAAGTCCTGGAGAACTTGCAAAGGAAACAAAGAAGCAAGTCTCCTGGCTTCCTAGCCCACCTGTTTTGTGCTGTATTCTTTCTATTCCAGTTCATTGGCCAACACTAGTGTTATATGTACAAGGTCTAATGTCTTAAACACACAAGGCATGCAAAAACTTGTAAAACAGAGGCTAAAAAATGCATTTTGTCCATTATGCATCAATACACCTAGAACCAACAGCTAAATGAGTAGTGCAAATTATCACCCTACTTTTGCTCACAGATCACATCTGGAAGTAAGTACACATCCAGAGTAGGTGAACTAAAAAAAATGTTAGGCTATTACATCAACAAAAATACGCAGGCTATGGAGAGGCAGTAACAATAGGGATCCATACAGTTTGGTCCAAAAGATAACACACGCACGTGTTACAGTCAGAAATATGATGTGTAGGTGGTTATGTGCCATCCTAGGCCATGGCTGTGCAGAAATTATGCCCTGCATTGAAGGAGCCCATATTTTCAGTAAGGCAGTATTGCACTGCTGTTGTTCAACTGTTTAACTTTGTGGATATCAGTGATAAAGGACATGACAGGACCTGATCTGGGCTTATACAAATGAGATCACTCATTTCTGGTTATAACTAGTATTATTTTATTATTATATAATTTAACCATTGCAAATGGAAAAGGTTTGGCTACATAATAATATATAGTGGTTTATATAGCTAAATTACACCATTATATACCCCGGGATCTCTTTTAAAGCAATGCATATTTCTCTTTTGCATTTGTGCTTCTTTCTCCTTACCTATACGTTGTTTCAGTAATTGTTCTAAATTACTTTGGGCAGTCAAGCTGATCTAATTTGTAATTGAAGATGTGCACTGTAATTTCAGTATCTAATAATATCTGCTTATCTCAATGTCATATTTATCTTATGCTGTGTGACCAAATCTAACTACTGCCAGTCAAAATATGTTTCGTATAATGTTCTCATAAGCTGCCTTTATGATATGGGTGATACTGATCTCACTTCACATCTGTACTGTAATCATTTTAAGAATGCTTCTTAATGAAAAATACACATTCATTTTGTACTTGTAAATCCACAAAATAGGAAATACATTAAATATTTTAATATGAGCATTTAGAAAAGTGAAATCTCCGCCAAGTTAAACTGAGGGTTGGGATCATAATGATACATTCCGAAATGTCTTATGCCTTGTTTTTTTGGTATGATAAAAAGGTTTTACATATATTTACCTAACGTTGTTTTATAGCATGGCAAGAAAAGATTTCTCACATTTTAGATAAGCAGTACAATTTATTTAACTTACAAAAAATGTTATTCCTGATATAATATTATGATTTGCACTTGTAATATAGTTATGCACAACTTTGTGGAAACTGGATTGACACCTTTTCCTGCATAGAAAAACAGAGGTAAAGGGCAACTATATGCTGGACTTTACAGGCTTAAGGACGGGAGACACAGACAGATTTGTATAAAAATTATAACATTTTATTAGTACATTTAAAATCCAATATTAAAAAAAGTATGCTCCATCAGCCTATATCATCCAATGACTACTGCAGTATGTAGCTCTATATAGGTACCGGAAGACTATAATAATTTATAAGATAGCATCATAACACAGTATACAGTATGTACTTCTGGTAACCAGATAGGCCAGGTCAACGTTTAGCCAATCACAATGGTTTCTTCAAGACCCTATTGGGCACAATAGAGCAGCAGTAGTTTGTTGATTGTAGGGCATCCAAAAAGTAGAGCCTGTGGGTGGACACAGGGGAACAAAATAGGAGAGCACCCGCAAGCTGATCGGTGGAAAACCACCATAGGCAAATAATAGAGTAGTCCTTAGTAGTAACTATTGGCAACCAATGAGGAGTCAGCCATGACTTGGGTAAATATCAGCCAAATGCATTGAATAATATGTGGAAGAAGTAAACCAGATATCCAGTTGTAAAGCAGCCCCAGAGAGTTGTCATCACCTAAATGGTGACCAGGCACCACAGGTACATGCAGGACACACGTGCACTGCCCGCCGGGACACCCCTTGGTGTTGTGATTGGCAAAACGTTAACCTGGCATAACTGGTTACCGGAAGTACATTTTTTATCCGGCATTCAGTGATAGGAGCATGACAGGCAAGGATGGGAGGAAGGTTTATGCAATATTGGAGTTTGGCTTTAAAAAAATAAACTGGAAATGGGTTTTAATCGCTGACTCAGAACAAGTAGGCAGAACAGAAAAATTAGAGAAATATCATAGGTCCTTATTTCCATGATTTTTCCGGATCAATTGTTCAAAATACTGATGTAGGAGGATCAGCATGATGGACAGTTTGGCAAATAGGCAACTAGCATTTGCAGAAGGAGAGCTTAGTAATGGCAGTTCTGGGTTTCTCTTCGAAGTTTCTTTTAAGTGAGGCATAAGCTTGCATGCATGACTTATGTCATATGACTTTTTCCAAAATGCGTAAGCCTTTGATTCACGGATCTAGAAACAAAGAATTTGTATTCTAATGCTTTTTACTGTGTCACCAGAAATCCTTTTAGATATACTGTAACTTAAACAGGCACTTTCAGGAATCCCTACATAACCTTTATTACTTAACAGGAAACAAAACTACTAATTCAAAAAGATCTTCAATGTTCTGATTCAAGCCCCTCAAAGTAATGCTTCCTTCCTTCATTCCAGTGTTAATAATTTAGACAATTAATTTGTTGAAACATATCAGTTGTGTTGGCTCTGAGGAGGATTTTAACTCCTTTATATATTAAACAATAAAACAAAGAATAATAGCAGTGCTGGATTCAAGACACGGCCGTTTTGCAAGAATTTTTTTCCTGTTTATTATTCAGCATGTCTCTAAGATCAATCATCACTGCAGATTATCCAACATTTGGCATGTATAAACAAATCCATCTATATTTCCTCTGACCCTGTTGGATTACTGTATTCCAAGTCATTTTCAATGAATGTCACCAAGTACACTTAGTGTTGACTGGAAGGGAATTTAGTTAGCAAAGCGGTGTCATTGGAAACGAGGACGCTGGTAACCAGATGCCGTATTTCTTTTTTTTTATCATTAGCTAGTCTAATATATCAGAATTGGTAAAATAAATGTTTTTATCAAATGGAGGAAAAAACATTTTTAACTCTTGGAAACTGTATAGTTAGTCGTACAGTGATTTCAAATTAAACACTTAAACCATATACTGTATAAAGAGAAATACAATCCATGTATGCAGTACATCTCTACAATAAATGCACTTTTGCCCTTTTTTAACCCTTTAAAGACCTTGAATTTACTTAAGAATATCCATGACCTGACAGCTCAAAGCTTTTTTGTGGACTGTGGAGTGGTGTCAGCCCTACCCATTGTTGTTTGCTAAACTACCCAACCTCCCAGACTGTCTTTCTAATAACAGCATAGGGACTACTTGACTTATAGTCCACGATAACATTTTGTAATTGCACAGCAACATTCGGAAAACCTTTTGACATGTGGGAACTGCCATTAACCTCCTTGGCGGTATTCCCGAGTGTGGCTTTCAGTGCCATTAGCGATAACCCCGAGCCACACTCGGGGTACCGCCAGGGAGAAGTCACTGGATCCTGGAAGAGGTTACTTACCTTGTCTCCGGGATCCCGCAATGTATTCCGGCAGCATACGGTGGCCGGATCTTCCGCCTAATGCTGTGAGCCCCGGCTTCCGTCTCCTGCGTGCGTCACGTCGCAGGGGGGTGGAACCGGCGGCAAATTCAAATAGTAAAACACAAACACACACATATATTTTAATCCTATTGGATTACATTACAAAAAGAAAAAAAAAATGACATTAGTTTGCCCCCCAGTGCCCTTGCCTGCAGTTTTACTGTACTTTATATATATATATATATATATATATATATGTGTGTATGTATATATATATATACTTTAACTTATTTATAGTTATTTATTATATTGTAATTTATTATTTTGTGTTTCAAAATTTATCATACCCGAGATGTTATAAAGAAGAACGCACAGTAAAAAAAAAAATGATATGTAAATAGTTGGTTTGGGCTGCTCGTCCTTAAGAATTACATGCAAAGTAATGGCACCGCTTTCAGCACCTAAAATCGGAAACAATCATACCGCCAGGGAGGTTAAGTGAAGAGGAGGGAGCAGTAGCAGGTACGAAGGACATGCCTTGTGAAGATTGTTTGGGTTTGTGTAGCCTGCCCAGAGTTCACAACTGGTTAGGATTGTAATGCAATTCCAAAAATCATTTAAATTGTTTTTAATATTGCAGCTTTCTTTAAAATAATACATAGTAGGCATGGGATGTTGGCAGTAGCTGGATATTGCAGTGAGATAGGTGTTTATACTACATGATGAGGTAATTATTTGGAGGATAACACACGCTTCATAAGTTTGTTTTTGTGTTTTTTTTTTCTTTTTTTGTTTTATTGGTATATGGTATGGTAATTACTATATTCAATGTGTAGTATTTATACCTTGATATAATGCATAGTTGATGAAAACTGGTACAATGTTTGTGATGTATCTTCAGTATTTTTATGTTTTATATATCCGGAGTATATATATATATATATATATATATATATATATATATATACACATATATATATATATATATATTTACTCCGACTGTTTGTAATTTTTGACATTTTGCACAACTAACATAGTGCTCCTGTCACAATGGTCTTTATTCAGGCCAATTATGGGGTGAAAAAGATCTGTCTTTGTCTCCGGTTGTTCTTTCTCTTTGTCAACCAGTCACATGTGCTTTTTATCGAAACTCAACTTGGCTGTGTAAATGCCCATTTTGCAGGTATGTCCCACTGTTTTCATTATTATTAAACCTGTCCTGAGCACTGTCATGCTGGAATGCATGCATGTAGACAGAAAGTGGCTACAAATAGCTTGAAGGGATCAGCAGCACTGAAATGCAAAAAGGGATGAGGAAACGGTGAAAACATTATTTAAAAAATGTATATATGAGAGTAGTTTATGATAAACTGTGTTTCATCTAACTGAACATACACAGGTATGGTTGGCAACCACTTTAGAGGTTAAGGACCTTAAATTAAGATTGCAAATTATTTTGCAGCATTTATTAAGGTGAATGCGGTGGTCAATTTTTTTAAAAAATGTAAAAATTTTCCTTTATGCAGAGAAGTTAATACATTTGTTTAGTCGCCTTTGCTACTTATTCAGACAAAATCATGGATGATGTCAGGCTTTTAGAAGAACTTGGTATTTTTAGCCTATTAGTGTTTTTACAGTGAGGTGTTCTGTCTTTTTTCACAAATGCACTTTCGCTCAAGAGATTACGTTACATGCTTTGTTAAGATCACGGCTCATAACCTTGGAATTAATATGAAGTGTCTATCCACTGGTGACTTAGCTTTTATCTGTTCTTTTGTTGTCATGTCCTGAAGGGGGAAAGGCCTAAAGGGAGGAGGGGGCATTTTTTATTGCATTCTAAGATCACTGCATAGCTTTCATACCATAGTGATGTCATTTTAACTGTGTGTACAATGCCTTAGCCTGTCTAAGACTGACTGGCTTCCATTTATAGGTATAGTGTAGATCCATAAAAAATTAATAGATATCCTTTCAGGAAAATATTTTAAGAAGCATCACGTCATGTAATTATTCACAGTGATCTTAGAACGTATTTTGATACTATATAAATAACATCTCGGGTGTTGGGTGTGATTAATTAAAAGAAAAAAGTTAAGTCTCTGTTTTTTTGTGTGACCTCTAAGTACTAAAATATAGCTATGACAAATGTGTTGATTTGACTTCATCTTAGCAATGTAACAAAAAAAGACCAATGGTAAAACAAGAGCTAATTATCTGCTCTCAGACTAAATAATTAAATTTTATGATTGACTGAAATCTTATACTTACTATGTCCATAGACAGTGCATAATGGTCTCAGCCATAGTTTTATTGTTGAGGGGAATTAAAAAAAAAGGTTTGAAGCAAACCTTTCCCAACTATGTCTTAATTGGAACACGAGCAACCAGTATTTCATTTTCTAAAAGAGAAGTTTGGGGTTTGGAAAAAATTTGAAACTCACCTCATCTTTTGCTGCATCTGCCCCCCCCCCCTGCACTGAGAACTGAGCAATCAAAGGCCACTGATCGCTCAGTTCTCAGTATTCTGTGAGAAGAGAGTCTGGGACTTTCAGACACTTTGCTCTGTCCCCCCTGTGCTCACTGGAGCAAAGAGCTGTAGGAGGGAGGGGAGTGGCTGGCTCGGGCTCTCTGCAGTTCCGGGTTCTGGGTGGATCCCGACCATATCTTTGAGATCTTCAGATTGGCTCTGTGACATCAGTGGGCCTTATCCAGCTGTAGACTGAAAAAGGGAAAAAGGGTCACAGAAGTTCAGAACTAACTGCACTCCTGTGATCCATAGCTGTGTGGGATTAAGTTGAGATAGAAGTGGTTTCAGCCATATTTATTAATTCCCCCGTATTGTATGCTGAATGGTGGCATCAGTTTTTGAAAAGGAAACCACATAAAATCATGGTCTGCTATATATTCTGTACATGTGGACTGTTGATTTACTTACATTGATTGCAGTTAGGCAAACAATGATCAACAATGTTCAGAAAGGAAGTAATGAGTGGACCCTAGCTTGCATACCAAACTTTTCGCACAGGCACCGTGGTGTCGCTCTCTATAGTGAGCTTATATTAGACTGAGACTGCACATGTCCCTTTTGTCATGATACAGGAGACTCTTGTAGCTTGATATTGCGGATCTCTTCGTAAAGGAAGGAAAGGTGCTAACATTTCTGATCAAGTTAACTATAATCCCTGGCCAGGGTAAGACTAAGTTTTAGATGTTAGTTCGTTTTACAAAAGATGTACCATTGTCTTTACTGCTTAAGATGAAAACATACAATTATTTTCAAGGTATGGTGCCAGATGTTTGAAGTGGTAAACAGATACGATGTTACAATACAAAATTCAGGAGTTCCTGCTTTTGAACTTCCCACAAAGAGCCTCTTTTTGCAGATATGTGTTACATCTAGAAGGGTTTTGTGAATGTGCATAGTTCCTTTGTTACTGAGGATACCTGGGCTTTTCCTGCAATAAAATGTGAAAATAAGTACAGTTTATATGTTTAAAATTGAAATGTTATATTTTTTTAAGAAACTGTGACATTATCAGACCTAAGGAAACTCATTATATGGTATAGATATCCAGCATAACTGAGTCATTTAATGTTTAAAATATTTATGAAAATATGCAATTTAAAATATTTGGTAAAATGTAATTGGGTGTATCCTTACCTACAATTTTTACAATAATCTGCAGAGCAATCTGAAAAAGGGAAGGGGAGCAATCTGAGCCAATAAGGCCTATAACTATTACATTCCTTTAAATTAACCAACAATTTTAGGTGTGATTTCCTAAAGCAAGCCAAAGATTATACAATTTTATTTCCTTCCACCAGGTGGAAGGATAGAAAATTGCTTGATTCCCTCATCAACACAGCTTCTTTTTTTTTTTTTTTTAATCCTCAGTGGTGCAAAAATCTAACAGAAAGGTGAACAAAAATCCTGCATGTGAAATATACACAAAAAAGTGCACTTAAGGATATGCTTTGGTCCACCCCCTGAAGGGGGAAGGACCTCTCCCTGACCCTCAGGGCGCAAGGCACCTGACAGAGACATAGGATACTACTGGTCCACCTAACGAGAAGGCCTGCCAGACCCCATTCTTGTAGATCAGCCGAAGCCAACCATCAAATAAAAGGTCGAGGGGCTCTGCCGAAGAGAGACCCCCCCATGGCAGGGGAGGAAGTAACCTGAGGACCACACATTCTCCCACTAGACATCAGAGCAAGCCCACGGACTCACACCCTCCGTCTTAGTGAGAAAACAAAACACACACAAAAGTGAAATTGTGACAGTGGAGAAAATAAATAAATATGTAAATGGCCATGCAATGTGCACTGGCCGGGCCCTGAGGCCTGGAAGACAAAAATGTCCCCAAACCAAAGGGCCCAGTCCTAAAAGGCACAATGCAGAAAAAGTGATTGGAGCTGTAACCATTTGCTGATTCACGCGTTGGGGTCACACCCAAGTGTTACTAAGAGCATCCCTGGGGCGACCACTCCCAGGAGGCACAGACACCATGTACTCTCTGCTTTTCCAGCTCATGGCCCAAACACTTGATCTTAGCCAAAAGGCCAGTGCTAATGGGGGAATCCCTCCCACAGCGCTATTGTATTCTCCCAGTGAGGAGCCTTACCTGCCAGCAGAACACACAACGCTATAGCTGCTGGCAGTGATTGCATGCAAACAATCTGACAGGCTGGTTGTACTGAAGTCGATCAATGGATCAGCCTGCCCATAGATGGATGGAATCTCGGCTGGTTCCTGCTAAACTGAACAAGATTTGATCCATATATAGCTAACTTAAAGTAGTAAAGCAATTAATTGAAACAAAGTGAAAATTCACTTTGCAAGGAATAACCAGTCATTGGCAAGGAAA
Source organism: Pelophylax lessonae (assembly GCF_965119305.1). NCBI lineage: Eukaryota > Metazoa > Chordata > Amphibia > Anura > Ranidae > Pelophylax > Pelophylax lessonae. Next base: position 205,052,515 of record NC_138772.1, read on the forward strand.
ACTGAAATTAGAATTTTGCCTTGCACTTGACAAATGGAGCCAGCATAACTTCAACTCATTTACAAAGCTGAGGGCACATTTCCTCTTTGTGAACTGAATTTTCACGTAGCTTAGTGAATTAGATGAAGTTATGCTAACTTCAATCATAGTATCATGTGAAAGCAAAAATCCTATTTATTTTAGCTTTCTTTGCAAATGAAAAGTTATTTTTTCAAAGTGAGTTTTCACTTTATTTTACCTCTTTCAATAAGATAAGTTAAAATTCACTTTGAAAGGAAACATGCTCCATACCCAAGTAAATCTTGGTCTATGTAGAGCAAGGGCCTACTTGATTATATTAAGCTGAATAAATTGTTTAGTCAGGCCATTTCTAGGCATAGTTGTCTGCAAATTTAAAGGAGACTGTGCAGAAATTGTAAAATCAGATAGTATGGGACAAGCTTAAAGCAGAATGTTAGGGAAAGAAATAATATCCCCCCCCCTTTCACTTCCGGTTCCGGCGCTCATGCAGGAGGAGTGAACCTCCACAGCCTTGCTACACCCGCCGCCGATCTATTTAAAATTACAGGGACCGAGGCCGCCCGGAGAGCACCTACCTCCACCCCTCTCACCCCGCACACCGGCGGCTCCGGATGGACCGCTTTGTGGAGCGACAGCGCCCGCCATCAGCTGTCACCACGGATCGCTCTGACTCAGTCACAGCTCCTCACACAGCTCCCAATATGGCCGCGGCAGCCAGTACACAGCGGGAGGGGGAGGGGAGTGAATCTCTCTCTCTCTCTCCGACGGCTCCACATTCCTCGGATCTCCCGCTGATAAACCCGGCCACAGTTATCACCCAGGCTGACCCGGCATATATTAAAATGGCAGAAGCCGTGGCCCATATACTGTCCCCCACAATTCAGGCAGCAATTGAATCAGCCATTACTCACAGCCTGTCACAGCTGCAGAAAGAATTGAGCTCTCACAGGCACCAAATCCAGGAGGCTGAGCTGGGGATCGCATCCCTGGAGGAAGAGACCCTGCTTAACAGCAGGGATATTAATAACCAGGACAAGGCACTGCAGGCGTTACAGGATAAAATTGAGGACCTAGAGAACCGCTCCAGGCGGAATAACCTCCGGATCATTGGAACGCCTGAAGCGGTCCAGGGGGCAGAGCTCCTCACTCTATGCTCAGACATTATTCCTAGAGCCCTGGGCTTGCCATCCCCCTGCATTGTAGAGAGGGCGCACAGGGTGGGGGCCCCAAACGAGTCACGGAAAAACCCGCGACCCATCATTGCCCGCTACTTAAATTATGCAGACAAGAACGCCATTTTGCTGTCCTTCCGGAAACACAGACCCTTACACATCAAAGGCTGCTCTATCCTACTCTTCGCAGACTACTCAGCAGAAGTGTCCAGGCGACGAAAGGAGTTTGCTCAAGTTTGCACCTCTCTTTTTCAACAGCAAATGCGTTTCACCTTAGCGTATCCTGCTATCCTTCATGTTACTACACCTGGGGGTGAACGCCTGTCCTTCCACACGCCATCAGACGCGGAGCACTATCTTTCGTCACTATCCACGCCGATGGAAGAATCCTCTTCTCAACCCAGACGAGAGTCTCTTGTCCGCAAGGCTCAATTGACACCTGACAAGGAACCCCCCAAAAAGGGCAAATACGGTCATTCCTCCGTCCGCAGTTCCATCATGTGAACTCTGATGGCCAAGTCCCCAGTGGACGACCCTCCTCAGGTACTGTTATGGTATCAGCCCCCAAGCCTCCTGTGAGACCAGAACGCTCACAGTTATTTGGTTGAAAGTTTATTACCTGTTATAACACTTTTATCCAGGCACCTCATCTACCCTTACACCTGGAGTAATGTGTAATGTTTAAGCAGGGGCTCATTTACTTGTTCTGCATCTGCTTAATTTTTGTTACTAGTTCCAAGTTTTTAGAGGGATGTTAGTGGTCGTCTCCTAGTCACGTGTACTGAGCACCCAGTACATGGAATCATAGCTCTCCGGAGCGTACGCAGGTTCTGAAGCCCTTCATCACAGGCTAATAGGTGTGAGGCTACGATGGCTCACTTCCTTCTCACAGAGAAAAAAGCGAAGTCTCAAGATTAGTTTACCCCTCTCAGTACAACCCGCAGCACATCCTTCCACCGAACTCCTCCCCTGGGGTAACCTTATACCCCAGCAAGAACTCCTATCTCTTACCTCTCCACCTCTTGTCCTGCACCTACAACACCTGTCACGCTATGTCCCCCCGTCCATGAGAATCCCTCCGACCGGTTCATTTTATGCGCTACATAACATTACCATTCTTTATTCATGGCCACCCTGAAAGTTATATCATGGAACGTGAAGGGCCTTAGATCACCTAATAAACGTATGATGATATTGAGACATCTCAAGCGCTTGGGGGCGGATGTTGCTCTTCTCCAGGAGACTCACCTGGGGGAGGATGACATGCGATTCTTAAAGAAGCTTTGGGTTGGGGATGCAATATGTTCCCCTGCCACGGGTCGCAAGGCTGGAGTAGCCATATTGTTAAATAAAAAGATCCCCTATGAAATCCTAGACACTAGCCGGGATGACGCTGGCAGACGACTGTCATTGTTGCTCAGACTCCCTACCCGCACTGTACGAGTCTCTAATGTGTATGCCCCGACACCCTCTTCCGCCATCTTTAACGGTGATACTGTGTCATGGCTGCTTCAAAACCCCACTCCCTTTCATATAATAGGAGGCGACTTTAATGATGTCATGGACATGGCTGCCGACCGTAAACAACGTAGAACGAGGTTTCGCACCTCCCACTCCGCACAACAGACTAAGGAAACTCCCTTACACTCCATGATGTCTGCCCTACACTTGGTGGATGCGTGGCGCCTTGGCCACCCTACAGATCAAGAATACTCCTTTTATTCCCCCCCCCCAGGACTCCATGGCCAGACTAGATTATTTATTCATTACCCCGGAACTTATAAGATTTGTTGAACGTGCTGACATACATGATATTGCCATATCAGGCCACTCCCCCATATCCCTATCCATTTCATTGGCAGCTACCTCTCATACAGTAGGTACCTGGAGATTCCCAGTGTTTCTCATGCATAATAAGGACTTCCAACATCACGTGCAGTCAACCTGGCAAGACTATGCCACTCTTAATCAGGAGCATGTTTCTGACCCTATCCTTTTCTGGGAAGCGGGCAAAGCGGTCCTTCGAGGACATATTATGTCCTATGTCTCTACATATAGGAAAGCTCTCGCCAGACATTACCTGAAGGCGAGCGAAAAACTGCACAGAGCCCAATCTCTTCTCACCACTTCACCTTCCCCAGAGCTCAAGGACGAGTGGCAGGAGGCGAAAAAACACTTCGACCACTGGGCAGAAAAAATTGAAGAATCTAAACGTTCCCGATTTATGGCATCCTTTTACCGTTTTGGGAATAAACCGGGAAAGTTACTTTCCAGACTGATCAGAGGCCCCTACAAACCCACACATATTTTGACACTCCGAAACGGGTCAGGAAAGCTAACACATTCACCAACTGACATTAGTAACATTCTGGAAAACTATTATCGCACCTTATATAGCAAAGACCAGGTAGACCTTGAGGCCGCCAGAAATTTTCTGGACAATATTTCTCTTCCGGCGCTTACGGAAGCTCAATTGCTTGAAATCAATGCCCCAATAAGCTCGGAAGACATAGCACACACCATAACTCATATGGCTTCCCAAAAAGCGCCGGGTCCTGATGGCTATTCGACGGAATTTTTTAAAACTTTCAAAGATACCCTCTTGCCCACTCTCACCACACTGTATAACAATATGTGGCAAAATGGCACTTTTCTTCCCACAGGCTCTCAGGCTTACATAAAACTATTGTCCAAAAAAGGCAAGGACCCCACTCAACCGGGCTCATACAGGCCAATATCCCTTTTAAACATTGATGCAAAAATCCTCTCTAAAATAATAGCTTCCAGAATAATATCCCTTTCAGTGCCTCCCCACTGCAAATGTTAAATACTCTTTGCTCTTTTTGTCTAGGGAATAAGCATACTTACATTATATTTCCTTACTTTACATACTTCCAGGATGTGTTTGGGGCTCTTGATATCCCATGGTCCTGCATTATACAGTATGTGATGACATTAGAGAGGTGGAGACCGGTTGAGTAGCAAAGAGAAGCTGCTTCGGAGACTGGTCATATGGCTAAGAAGCTAATTAAAATTTTCTGATTATTCTTCTACAGCTAAAAATATCAGCTATTTAACCCTTCAAAGTGGAGGGAGACTTACTGCAAAGTTTAAAGAGACACTTCAGTCTTTTAAAAAATAAATAAATAAATTCAGCAGCTACAAATACTTTAGCTGCTGACTTTGAATAAACAGACACTTACCAACCTAGGGATCCAATATTGTCTTCACCTATGCAGGTATTTCGACAGTCTTCAGGGTCTTTGGCACCACCATCTTGACTTTGGGAAGCTGGCTGAGGATTACTGCTATTTCACAGCTAGATCTCCACTGTGCATGTGCAAGATGTGTTGTGCTTTCTGAATGGTCCTACAGTCTCATGGGAAGTGTGATGTGTCCAAGGAGGTTATGGGCAGAGAGGGAGGGCTGAACTTTTGCTCTTCTTGCCTAGATGATAGCAAAAAAGAAAATTCAGTACAGGCAAAGAAGGGAGTAGGAAGAGGATCAGTAGAACTTTTTTTTTTCTTTTTTTAAGTGAAGTTCCACTTTAAAATTATTTTTCCTGGGAGTTATGCTTTAACACTGTATTTTCTTACAGGAAGGCTATCTCAGAGATGACTTTATCCGCTTAGTGACTGCCCCACGCAGATACACTGCGGCAGAGCGGTCGCTCTCTGACACTTGCGGGTGTGGGGCATCCACTGCTGGCGATCAGCTCCCGCTGAGGTTGTGATTGCTATGTAAACAAGGCAGACCGCCCTGCTGTGAGAGGGGAATGTGCTGATCCTGTGTTCCTACTAAGCAGGAACATGGATCTTTACATTCCCCCAGTCAAAGCACATCTTCCACAGTTATTAATCCCTCCTAGGGAACACAGATAACCCTTTGATTGCCCCAGATGTTAACCCCTTTCCTGCCAATGTCATTAGTACAGTAACAGTGCATATTTTTGTTAGCACTGATCACTATATTGGTGTCACTGGTCCCTAAAAAATGTCAGAAGTGTCAGTTAGGCACCAAATTTGTCCTCCACAATATCAAAGTCCTGCTATAAGTCACTGATTTCCGCAATTATTAGTAAAAAAAAAAATTAAATAAAAATATATTATAGTTTATAGCTTCTATAACTTTTGCGCAAGCCTATCAATATATACGTATTGGGATTTTTTTTTTTTTTTTTACCAAAAATATGTAGTAAAATACATATTGGCCTAAATTTATGGAGAAATTTGAACTTTTACATTTTTATATTGGGAATGTTTTATAGCAGAAAGTAATATATATATATATATATATATATATATATATATATATATATATATATATATATATATATATATATATATATATATATATATATATATATATATTTTATATATATATTTTTTTTTTTTAATTGTTGGTCTTTTTTTGTGTATAGCACAAAAAATAAAAAATGCAGAAGTGATCAAATACCACCAAAAGATAGCTCTATTTGTGGGAAAAAAAGGACATACATTTTATTCGGGTACAGTGTCACATGACTCTGCAATTGTCAGGTAAAAGAATTACCTGGTAATGAAGGGAGGGGTAAACCTTCAGGAGCTGAAGTGGTTATGCTGATTTTTTACTGTTCAATAGAAGGCCACAGGCTACACACTGAGGGAAGTAAAGAAGTGAAAAACAGAACCGCAACAACTATTTTTTTTCTATAGTCAACCACAGCAAATGAGTAAGTACCATTTTTATTTTATTTTTTTCAAAAATTTTTATTTGAATAGAAATAGAATATTTATTAAAGCGGTTGTAAAGAAACAAGGTTTTTTACCTTTATGAATTCTATGCATGAAGATAAAAAACCTTCTTTGTGTAGCAGCCCCCAAGCCCCCCTAATATTTACCTGAGCCCCCTCTCAATCCAGCAATCTCCACGAGAGCCTTGCCTCTACAGGGACTCACACTCCTGATTGGCTATTGGAAGCAGCAGGAGCCCATGAGCCAATCAGGAGATGGGGGGGCCACGGCTCCCTGTGTGAATGAACACACAGAGCAGCAGGCCGGGTGCCCCCATAGCAAGCTGCTTGCTGTGGGGGCATCCGACAGGAGGGAGGAGCCAGGAGCACAGGCGTAAGACCCGAGAAGAGGAGGATCTGGGCCACTCTGTGCAAAACCGCTGCGCAGATCAGGTAAGTATTACATGTTTATTATTTTAATGAAAAAAAAATTAAAGCTTTTCAACCACTTTAAGTATAAAACATTAGTCTTACAATGAAGTACAATAACCTAGGTAGAAAAGCATGTAAATGCAAGATGGGCCTGCTTAAACCATTACGGGTAGAGTTTAACACATTTCATTCCGTGACAGATCTGTAACTGAAAACAGGAAAGAAGCAAACGCTAACAGGTTAGACTATGCATTCAAGGTCCTGATGTGAGAGTGAGGGTATGAATAGACCTACTGCTTACATACTCAATGATCTAAGAAGGTGATGGTGGTGGGAGAGCCAGAGCCACTTAAAAGTCTACCAATGTTAAATATGAGAGTAGGTATGTTAGTCTGTATTTCTCAGGAACAGGTAGGTCTATAAGAGTATGAGAGGAGGTGTAACAAGTCCGTATGTACCATATGTCTTGTATATATATGGGAAAAGAAAGGCTTTGGTGGCCAAGTTAGAGATGGTGCACTAGAGGGATAATGGAGAGGAGAAGAGAAAAGAAAAGAAAAGGGATAGGGATATAGGGATATATATATATATATATATATATATATATATATATATATATATATATATATATATATATATATATATCCCTATATATATTCTCCCCCTTATCTTTAGGGCGGGGAAAGAAGTATGAGTGGTGGGGAGGGGTGCCATCTATTGCTCCCCTCCTAGCATTATTGTGAATATCCTTGACCCCAGTGGTGTCATATGTATGCACTAAAGGGGGACAGCCTATTAGGGGAAGGAATCTGCAGACAAGGCCTGTTTTGCATGTTTATGGTAGTCAGTAATGTAAAGTATAATTTTTATGACTGTGGAATTGTTCACATAGTGGATACTTGCAGCTACAAGACTATAAGAGCAAATGCACAATTAACAAAAATATATAGGTATATCTATATGTATAGAAAAATAATTGATATCCTGAAATCTGTTTCCACATTAACCATCATTCTCAAACAACGCAAAAGGTATTAGCAACCCAGACAGATACAGAGCAACCATCCAAGGCATCCAAGATGTATGTTAAGACAAGAGATCTACATTGCTGGACAACGTGATTGACCCACACCACCCATTATTCTGTGATGTGGCATGAGGCCCTTGTCCCCTGTCCCACTATCTCCTACTCTGTCCATTTTTAGGCAATTTCTGAAAACGTTTCTCTTAAGAGAAGCTATCCTGCTTCCACCTAACAACTGTAGTTTTATTTTCTCCAATATTTCATCCCTTACAGTTATTACCTTTTGTATCATTTGACCCTCCCTTTTAGATTATAAACTCCAAAAAGCATGGACCTCTGATTCCTCCTGTATTGAATTTGTATTGTAACTGTACTGTCTGCCATCATGTTGTAAAGCGCTAGAGCTATAAATATTCTGTATAATAATAATATACAGGCAAGATAGCTTGCTAGTGAGGCCCTCTGGCAAGGCATTCTCTCTATGTTGAGAGAAATGTGGCTTGGTATTGTATAGGAGGTGGGGGAGAAGGGGGCACGCACTAGCTGCCCCTCCTTTTCCTGGTCAACCAAAATGATCATCTGGATAAGGGTCTGGTTTGAGTCTGGTATGATTTTTTTTACCAAATTTCACAAATTGGTTTCATAAAGGGTTTCGTCTCTCATACTATTTAGTTGAATTTAGTGCTATGTTTGGAATTTGCAGATTTCAGGCTGGTTTCTCTTATTCTAGCATAAACCAAACTCAGGACAAATCACCTATTACTGCTAGAAGGCAGCCTCAGTAGCCAATAGGAATATACATAAGACAGGGAAGGCTGGGTGAGCTTGGGCAATTCATCAGAAAGTAGCAGGACTTTGCTTTTTAGAACTGGCCAGCATTTGACCGTAATTGCAAGGCTTTAGAGGCCACAAGGCTTTGAAGGTATGTGGCGGCTCCTCTAGGTGGACTTTCAATCTACTTGACATCAATATCTTCTCTTACATTTTTCTTTAATATAGACAAAAAAGAAAAACAATGGAAAAAAAATGGAAATTTACTTTTGTAAATACCCACACCTTATCTAAAAGCCTATAAGCTTTCCTAAAATATTGTCTCAGGTTTCTTCAATTAGATCAAATGATATGCAGGTATTTTTCATTTTGCAGTTCATATCTGTCTGCTTGATTAGGAAGAAACACAATTATGAGTTTTAATTCGAAAGAAATACATATACTGACCACAGGAGGATGCTACAGTCCTTGTCCAATACATATATCTAGGGGGAAATGCAGCCTGTACACAGAGATGATGAATAAAAGAACATTTTCAGTATTATTTCACACTTGTCTTAGGCATAACATGAATAGAATATTTTACAAGATAATATTAATCATATCAACCTGCAACTGAGAAGTTATTTTCACATCAGTGATCTCAAAGCATAAACTTTAAGTATTTTTTCAATATATGAGGAACTGTTTGGTTATCTATCTATCTATCTATCTATCTATCTATCTATCTATCTATCTATCTATCTATCTATCTATCTATCTATCTATCTATCTATCTATCTATCTATCTATCTATCTATCTATCTATCTATCTATCTATCTATCTATCTATCTATCTATCTATCCAGTATATATATATATATATATATATAGTATATTCCTGGTATTTATACACTGTATACACATAAATATCTTCCTGGTTTTCGGCAGATACTGGGCAGTCAAATGAAAAAAAAAAAAAAATGCAAAAGGACTTTGATAAATCAATCTGCTACAGCCCTGTTCTGGGTCAAAATCCTAAAATGACTTTTGCTATTCAAGTCAACTGGTGTCAATGTCCCTAATCATAGCTGGACAATTATCGGTTTTCTAAATATGTATGCCTGCTGCTTCAAATTATCACAAAGGGCAAACACACAGAGACATTTTTCAAATGCTGTTTTATTTCCACTTGCTACACATTTTTGCTTGATGCAAAAGGATTTGTTTTCACTTTGATGCACGCATATGTACAGTACTTACAAAGTTAGCACAGCTGCTGCAAAGAAATTTTAAAAATGGGATATATACTGTACTTATATAAAACAGAATACAAGTAGAAGTTAAGATTTAGGATGCTTTACTACATTAAAGTGGAACTCCAGCCAATATATTTTTTCTAGTTTTGGATAGGAGAAGGAAGGCTTAAAGCGTAACTCCACTTTTGCTAAGAAAAAAGCATTCCCCTCTGGGTGATCTATTTACATTGCAAGGATTATAACAACCTTTGTTGCAGCTTCCTACCCTTTGTTATTCTGAAGAAATCCCTGTGTGTTTCTCTGTGCCTCTGTGCTAGGTGGGTCTAATGGGAGTGGTTTCATAATTATTAATCAGCTGTGCAGCTGCAGAGCACTAGTGAAGAAATATGTTGGGCCTGCATCCCTTTAGATGTTTTCCTATTATCTCACCAAAAATTACATTATTGTTGCAGGGGATGTCTGAAATCTGACTTGTATCTTAGGCAGACTTCTGGGAAAATAATGAGCCAATCACACAAGCAGGAAATTATGTTTCTGAGGTGTGGTCAATACACATTCTGTGTACAGAACACCTCCAGGTAGCCATATTGCATTGCATTTTCAGAAAGTTACAACGGCTGCAGATAAAAAAAGGAAAGGTAATTTTTAATAACATTCAATTTCAATATGACTTGTGTCGCAACTGTATACGCTATATTATTTCCCCCCCCCACTTAAGTGGAGTTACCCTTTAAGGCCTCATTCACACAGGGAGGTTACATGGGTGGTTGGGCAGGGTCCAGCCAATTGGTCTCGTGTAGTGCCACCACCACCAAAGAAAAGGTGACCCCAATCACACTGCCGCTTACCATCCCACCGATATATGAAGGCCCATAAGATCCACCAAACAGCTCCTCCAGATTTTCAAGAGATACTCCTCAACACTTCCAAGATAGAGCAGAGTATGTAATGTGATTCCATACAAATGTCTCAGGGCATACCGATCAGTCATAGTACCCAAAAACAAAAAATATTCTCATAGTGCAGTAACATTTAAAACACCATTTATTTTATTTTGCCAAAGAAATGCTTACAAGTAATAAGACCAAGTGAGCTTATCTCTGTAGATTGGTTCCCAGCCAACAAGATGACCGCTGCTTCTTTACTATGGTGACGTCCCACGTCACAGGTCCCATCTGACGCGGCGTTTCGTCCAATGGTAGACTTCTTCTGAGGCGTGGTCGGCAGGTGCCACCACGCTACTTAAATAGCTGAAGCAAGCAGTGATACACTTCCGGTGGATATATCATACCGCACCGGAAACAACACAATGCAGCGACATTTTAAGCCACTAGAGGCAATAACAGTCCTGGGCTAGTTTACAAATTATGCCTATATGGCCAGCGGACATAACTATCTCACCCGGAACTCATAGTAATGAGCCTCAAATATTTAAAACATTGTATAAATATATCAAAGAATAAAATAAATTAAATTGACAACCCCCCCCCATACAATTACAATCAGGATCACATTGGATCACAATTGCAAAAAATAGCAGCGCCATCTTGTGGACAAAAAGGTGAACTTCACATCACAGATAATTACAATACAAGCTCAATTTATAAACCAGTAGCGCAAACTTAGCAAAAAGTAAATGCCATGAACATATTGTATAAAGATACAACTCGTAAGACTACACAAAGTCCAACACTGCACAGATGTCACAATAGCATCAGGAAATACTCATATTGACATTAATCAGTCCATGATCCTTCAATATTTCTCCTGGGATAATTAGATATACAGGTGTAGTTCTCAAAAGGGTCACCACCACCACCGTGCTCCAAGGGGGGAGGAGAAATGCCCACTCACCAAATGCTGTGGCCCAAAGCACTTTCGTGTTTGAGCAATAAAGCCTGTAGGGTTAGTCAATGATCCGTGTCATCCACACCGGGCATCACACCAGCTCAGACCGTAAAAAGGCTCGGCAGCATATGGAGAGAAAAGCACAATCCCACTAGCGTGATAACGTTTTTAAAAAGCTTTATTCAATAAAATAGGTAACAAACTCACATGTTCTGTATTCAATCATCCGCATGTCAAAACAATAATAGGAGAGGGGTGCCCTCCGCAGATGGTGTCCAGGCTCCACTCCGTGGACCTCGCGCCTTCCGGGTGCCCCGAACTCCTCAAACTTAGGAATGGTTACGCCGAATGGTTACGCCGAATGGTTATGCCGTGGGGCCGGGGTTTACGTCACCTCCCATTGGTTGCCTGTGTAGTGCTCGGACCAATAGCGGACTAGGTTGTCAGAGCAACCATCTCTCATACCGCTGTTCTCTATGATCCCTCGCCCTTTGACCCGGAACAATAATATTGCCCAAAGACCGGATGTATACCCTCCACCCACCGGAAGACGGTGTATGGATATATTAAAGGGGCTAATATCAAAGCCAATTCATTACCATGATCCCCAATAGAAAGTAATACACAACGAGCACAACAGCGCCACCTACCAATGGAATGGTGTTACAAAGATAAAGCTGTAGATGGTGTGGCTTTTGATAACAAATATCGGATTACCACATATATATATATATATATATATATATATATAGAGAGGCAATCTATGCCATAAAGGACCATGTCCTAAAAGTATAATTACCAAACAAAATCAAAGCAAAATCAAACCAAAAAACATGCCGGAAACAGCAGCAATAATCATAAAATTGACATATAAAATGACATATGATAATGACATAAAATGTATAATTTAAAATACAATATAAATATAGTTAAAACAAAACCATGATTATGTGTGCGGAACTCCAAAATAATCACAGTTCCCCCATCACATAACCACATCCAAATGAGACTATATCACATAAAATTAGCATAAAATTAGAATTGGAAAATAAAACTAATAATCACTAATAAAACAATTTAAATCCAATTCTATATTCAGGCCTACAGGACTCAAAGATTGGGTCTGGAATATTCACTTGGTTTCGCACCTTGATAACTCCCTGACCCAATTCGCACCCCTCCATGGAGGTGTAACACGCTCAATGCCCCAGAATTGCAGACAACTGGGGTCACGTTGGTGGTGTGAGCGGAAATGGGCCGGGACACTATGCTCTTGTTTACCCTTGATAATGTTGGTGATATGTTCACCGACTCTTATGGTCAAGGTGCGCTTGGTCCGACCGATATACATGATTTTACAGGGACACATCACTGCATACACCACGTGGGTGGTGTCACACGTGATAAAGTGTTTGATGTCAAATTCCCTATCTATCACTGCGACATGAAAGGAATTCCGTCTTCTCTGATTCAGAGGGGTGAACGAACACGACTTACATCTACCACACTTGTGAAACCCTCGTCTGCCTGGAAAGAAAGATGTGTCAGGGGGGTTCAACACCTTCTTTACCACCCTGTCACCAAAATTTGGGGCCCTTCGGTAAATGAAAGATGGGACCTCAGGTAGAACAGGGCCTAGTGTAGTGTCCATCTGTAGTATGTACCAATAGGTCCTGAAAATGGCCTCCACTTTTTTATAATCCTCACAATAGTCAGATAAGAAGCTCCATTGTTTATCATCAGACCCATTGTTCGATCTATTCACATTCTGCAAACACGTTGCTCGGGGGATCTCTAAAATACTCCCAATATCCTTCTCGAGAGCTTGTTCATCATAGCCTTTTTGGACAAATCTCTCCTTCAGGTCATTCGTTTTGGGCAATAAAGTCCTCATCAAATGTACAGTTCCGCCGTACCCGCATGAAAGGGCCACTCTACACGCACTAGGGATCAGGTATTGTTTCTCTTTCTTTGTTAATACGTGGTTCTTATAACCCTGGTCTACCAAAACCCTAAGGTCCATTTCAAAGTCACTGGTTGGATCCTTCGACAATAATACATACGTTGTCATCTGCCAACATATCTTGTAGTTGTTGGTGATAGAGTTCTGGGTCCATTATCACAACTCCCCCACCCTTGTCAGCAGGTCGGATGATAATGTCCATCCTCTGTTCAAGGGAATCCAAACCTTCCTGTATATGCCTACTCCTTGTACACTAGGCCCTGTTCTACCTGAGGTCCCATCTTTCATTTACCGAAGGGCCGAAGGGCCCCAAGTTTTGGTGACAGGGTGGTAAAGAAGGTGTTGAACCCCCCTGACACATCTTTCTTTCCAGGCAGACGAGGGTTTCACAAGTGTGGTAGATGTAAGTCGTGTTCGTTCACCCCTCTGAATCAGAGAAGACGGAATTCCTTTCATGTCGCAGCGATAGATAGGGAATTTGACATCAAACACTTTATCACGTGTGACACCACCCACGTGGTGTATGCAGTGATGTGTCCCTGTAAAATCATGTATATCGGTCGGACCAAGCGCACCTTGACCATAAGAGTCGGTGAACATATCACCAACATTATCAAGGGTAAACAAGAGCATAGTGTCCCGGCCCATTTCCACTCACACCACCAACGTGACCCCAGTTGTCTGCAATTCTGGGGCATTGAGCGTGTTACACCTCCATGGAGGGGTGCGAATTGGGTCAGGGAGTTATCGAGGTGCGAAACCAAGTGGATATTCCAGACCCAATCTTTGAGTCCTGTAGGCCTGAATATAGAATTGGATTTAAATTGTTTTATTAGTGATTATTAGTTTTATTTTCCAATTCTAATTTTATGCTAATTTTATGTGATATAGTCTCATTTGGATGTGGTTATGTGATGGGGGAACTGTGATTATTTTGGAGTTCCGCACACATAATCATGGTTTTGTTTTAACTATATTTATATTGTATTTTAAATTATACATTTTATGTCATTATCATATGTCATTTTATATGTCAATTTTATGATTATTGCTGCTGTTTCCGGCATGTTTTTTGGTTTGATTTTGCTTTGATTTTGTTTGGTAATTATACTTTTAGGACATGGTCCTTTATGGCATAGATTGCCTCTCTATATATATATATATATATATATATATATATATATATATATGTGGTAATCCGATATTTGTTATCAAAAGCCACACCATCTACAGCTTTATCTTTGTAACACCATTCCATTGGTAGGTGGCGCTGTTGTGCTCATTGTGTATTACTTTCTATTGGGGATCATGGTAATGAATTGGCTTTGATATTAGCCCCTTTAATATATCCATACACCGTCTTCCGGTGGGTGGAGGGTATACATCCGGTCTTTGGGCAATATTATTGTTCCGGGTCAAAGGGCGAGGGATCATAGAGAACAGCGGTATGAGAGATGGTTGCTCTGACAACCTAGTCCGCTATTGGTCCGAGCACTACACAAGCAACCAATGGGAGGTGACGTAAACCCCGGCCCCGCCCGGTTGGGTGGAAGGCCGGAGGTATTTAAGGTTACCGCCGAGCCGCCGTGGTCACGCCCCCGGTGAAGAAGTCGGAAGTACGAAACGCGTCGGGGCGTGACCAGGCGGCGTAACCATTCCTAAGTTTGAGGAGTTCGGGACACCCGGAAGGTGCGAGGTCCACGGCGTGGAGCCTGGACACCATCTCCCGAAGGGCACCCCTCTCCTATTATTGTTTTGACATGCGGATGATTGAATACAGAACATGTGAGTTTGTTACCTATTTTATTGAATAAAGCTTTTTAAAAACGTTATCACGCTAGTGGGATTGTGCTTTTCTCTCCATATGCTGCCGAGCCTTTTTACGGTCTGAGCTGGTGTGATGCCCGGTGTGGATGACACGGATCATTGACTAACCCTACAGGCTTTATTGCTCAAACACGAAAGTGCTTTGGGCCACAGCATTTGGTGAGTGGGCATTTCTCCTCCCCCCTTGGAGCACGGTGGTGGTGGTGACCCTTTTGAGAACTACACCTGTATATCTAATTATCCCAGGAGAAATATTGAAGGATCATGGACTGATTAATGTCAATATGAGTATTTCCTGATGCTATTGTGACATCTGTGCAGTGTTGGACTTTGTGTAGTCTTACGAGTTGTATCTTTATACAATATGTTCATGGCACTTACTTTTTGCTAAGTTTGCGCTACTGGTTTATTTAGAAGTTATTGTGGAATACCTTCTGTTTATCCATTGTGCACATTTTTGGAGGTTAAGTAGCTGCATTGCCATCTTTTATTATATTGATTTGTCCTCATTTAGCGCTTGGGACAGCTTATTATAGGTTTCGGTGAGTGCATAAGATTTCTCTTTCAAGCTCAATTTATAGTTAAAACACATTTAAAACACATAATATGTAATATTCAAAATCATATGTACAGCCCCAATAAAAAATACACAAACCAAAAAAATATATATGATAAAATTGGCAGCAAAAAGACAAAAAATGACTAACCATTTGCTATAAAGGCGTTCACATCCCACTCCACATTCAAACCATGTGGAGTGTATGTCTTAGCCCTATAGATCCAACGTGCTTCCAACCTGGAGATCTCCCTGACCATATAACTCCCACGCCAATCCGCCACATAGTGCTCAATCACAATGAACACAGTTCCCTTAAGATCTTTATTGTGGCAGAGGGCATAGTGCTTAGAAAGACTATGGCCAGGGAAACCCTTGCGGATGTTGGCGACGTGCTCATTAAGCCTTGTCACCAACATCCTCTTTGTATGACCAATGTACTGTAAGCCACAAGGGCAACAGATGATGTAAACTACGTACTTGGTTGTGCATGAAATAAACTGTTTGATAGAGAATTGTTCATGGGTGGAGGTTGACTCAAAAGACTGCAATCTCCTAGGTCGATGTGCGTTAAGTGAACAAACAGAGCACCTACGACACGGAAAAAAACCAACCATATTCTGAAAGAAGAAGGAAGGCTTTCGTGTCAGATTGATAACATTTGGGGCAATCTGCAACCTCAAAGGTGGCACTCCTTTATAGATGACCACAGGATCCTCAGGAAGTTGTGGTCCCAAGACAGAGTCATTATACAGCACTTTCCAGTGCTTACGTAAGATTCTCTTTATTGCAAAGCGCTGATTAGAATAGGTAGTGAGAAAAGAGAAATCAACGTTTTTACTGATCTCCCTAGACCTAGGGGCTAGTAATGACTCTCTATCTCTACTACCAGCATCAGCCATGGCCTGATCGACTTCTATAGGATCATAACCTTTTTTCAGGAATCGTGACTTAAGAATCTCCGATTCACTTAAGAAGTCTTCCTGGTGCGTACAATTCCGCCGTAACCGGAGGAATTTACTTTTTGGCACAGATCTAAGCCGAAACGGATGGTGACAACTGGACATATCAATATATCCATTCCTATCCGTCTACTTAAAATATGTTGAAGTCCGGATGGAACCCCCCTCAACGTTGATATTCAAGTCTAGATAGTGCACCTCCTTTTCACTCGCCTCATACTGCAAATAAATGCCTATGTCATTATCATTCAGCCCTAAAAAGAACTCATGAAGGGACTCAACACTTCCATCCCACAGAAGGAGGACATCATCTATATACCTCTGCCACAGATGCAACTCCGGACTGGGGTTGGGATAGACGACGTCCTCCTCCCACTTGCCCATGAACAAGTTTGCCATACTCGGGGCAAATTTGGCCCCCATGGCCACACCCTTGTTTTGCAAGTAATACCTGCCGTCAAACCAAAAATAGTTATGAGACATGCAGTACTCAAGCAAAACCATAACAAATTCATGCTGTTTAGGGTGTAGGGCCCCCCTCTTAACAAGAAATGATCCACTGCCTGAAGCCCGTGTTCATGGAAAATAACAGTATAGAGAGAGGTGACATCAGCTGTCACAAGAAGGCAGCCCTCCTCCAATTGTATCTCCTTCAGGATATTGATCACTTGCGTGGAATCCCTTAAAAAAGAGGGGGTCTCAGTGAACGGAGGCTGAAGAAAAAAATCTATATATTTACCTGCCCTGGATATAATAGAATTAATCCCACTGACAATCGGCCTGCCAGGGGGATTAGTCAGGGATTTATGAATTGTAGGCAGGAAAAAAATAACTGGCACCCTCGATACTGATGGTACAAGGAATGCCTTTTCTTTTTTATTAATGATGTTATTTTTAAACCCCTCATCCACCAAATTAGTAATAGCAATGTAACTAATACAAATGTTGTAGGTCGAGGAGTTGAAGGTGGAAGACTGGAAAATTTGCAGCTTTATTGCAAGATCTGCATCTGAGAGATGTGGAGATTGCCATTGGCAATCTTACATATGGATCCCCTGGATCTTCTTTAAAGAAGAAGTATCACTTTATTCTTAAACACAAGTATGTGTTCTTTCTACAAGTATTTTCACCTTCTGGTGATAATTCTTCTTAATAAAAAAAAAAAAAAAAGAATCATAACACAATGGTCATAATCCTACTGGGTAGAGTATTGTTATACAAATGGGAGGGTGCACAGAATTAACTCTCCTAAAAATGTAAAACACATAGATGACTCAGTAGATGCATCACTGCAATGTACTTTCTGCCTAAGGCCACATCTGCCGTTTTGGAATCTCAGGCATAATTGCTGCAATCCCAAATCACACTGCAAAAATTGAAAATTGCACCATGCTTGTTCATGTGCCATTCATTTTTAATGGTAGCTAAATGTGGCGTGGCCTTGCCATGATTATCGAGCGATAAATCTTGCGGCAATTGCGGCAAACTGCATCATGTGAAGCTTGTCACCCAAAAGAAATACTTGCTTCTTTTTCTCACTGCAATCAGGTCAAAACCACACCACGTTTAGGTACCCTTGAAAATGACTGGGGTGTTATGCCATTATTGCAGTGTGATTTGGGATTGCGGGCAGAATCACAGCAATTCCTCCCAAAGTTCCAAAACACCAAATGTGAACATGGCCTAAATAAGAGATCTTTAGACAGTAAAAATCATTGTAGAATTCCCCCAGGTGACCACATGCACATAGCAATTGATCCATTCCTTGGTTTAAAAATACAATTACTTTATTTGTCAGTGATGTGCTTCACCCCAGGCTAAAGCCCAATTTATGGGTGTTCATATGAGGGGCTAAAACCAGCACTAAGCCCACCACTCCCTCTTGGACTGATTGTTTACTAATATAAATAAAAATTCAATGATTCTGGGCTATACTTAAGAGCAGTTGGTTGCTTGTAAATGTACACAGCACTAATCGATCTATCACACAGCCCCATCAGGGATGATTGGTCATTCATAATAGTGTAGCCCTGCCCCCAAGGGGGTGGCCAGATGTATTCACATCCTCCTCACTTCTGTTGCCCTGAACATGGTCCAACCCACCTGACACTATAGGTTCAGACATGTTGTACAATTAGACACTACCAGGTTTCAATAAAAGTTCAGGTTTACTGACTTTGTTTAAAGGAATGAATACGTAATCTCTACAACAAATAGTGTGAATAATCAGAACACAAGAAAGATCCTGAATCCTCAACCCAAAACTGTACAGGATTCAGCACTCAGGATATAATAGAGAAAAATAAAAGCACATGTATAGCATACAGTTGTAATTGAGGATTGATGTATCAAGAATCTGTCAATAAATCATCCCTCAAATGACATGTGAGAGTGACCACAGAAACAATATTAAATACAATCAGAAATAATACTGCAGGTTAATTAACTTATCTCAGTGTCTCCACTAACTTGAGATCAATCTATCTATCAGAGTGCACTCTGTATCCTATAGGGGGCCCTTTACTTTGGACTGCTACAATCTCCTTGATGAGCAAGGCCTTGCTAGTCTTCGCAGGCAAGAGATTCTCTGTCTCCCTAAGGGATGGTATTTGTAATCCACTGTAAAAGTAGTGATCAATTGTAATCCACAGTAAAGATAACTTTTTAACTGTAATCCAAATGATAGGAGAATGTATGCTTCTGTACTCAGTCAAATGATATCTAATCTAGGGGGAGCTGAGAATGAAAGGTGAGACCTTCTGATCCGCCACGCACTAATCAGCACTACAGTGTCCTATGGCGACCATTGTATGTTAATTGAAGCTCTCTGGTTAAACTAAGCTGTGTTACAGGCCTTCCTGACTCTGTCTGATAAGACTGTATCTATTATAAGTTGGATCTCTCTCACCCAATGGGATGGAATCCATGTCCCGCTGTCCTTGTCACCAGCCTCCAATGCTCCTCAGAAGCACCCGCAGTCTCTCTGTGTCACCTTCTACTTGGTCAGCCACCGAGTTATGTCCACACACCGCTCTCTCTCTCCGGTGTTTTTCCACTAGGCCCCTGGCTTACTCTCTCTGTGCTCCGCAACAGCTCTTTTCCTCCTCACAGCACGCTGTCCTCGAGGCAAGAGCTTGAATGTTGATCCTGCCCCCCTTTATATAGACACTCCCATCTGTCTCTGCGAATCCCAATGCTCCCTGGGAGGATAGTCCAATCAGACAAGTGACCCATAATCTCCATTCTCTCTGGGACTACAATTCCCACAATCCATTATATCATTACTTTGCAGAAGCTTTAATAATAAGGAGGCAGAACAACCCTGAACAGATTTAGATGAACCCCATAACCAGGCTACAATAGTAAACCATCCGTCAGCACAGCCCCACAGAGCTGACTTTTACTTTTATGAAAAACAGTGAATGAACAGTCAACGCATATGTTTTGAATTAAGCTGATCCCACCCCCTGCTGTGCAGAATGGAAAGGCTTGTCTTCAGAGTGCCCCTGCTACCAGAGGCAAGCCTTCATTAAGTAGTTATCTAATTGCTAGCAGCATGGTTGAAAAGCTGTGAGGGTGAACGGCCCAACCATGTTGTTCAGCAACCATGGGACATGAACTTGCTTGTCTCGAGATTTAAACTGTTACTAAATCCACAACAGTAAAACCTGTATATGCAGTAAAGCATGCTTGTTATACTCACTGTGGAACCTAGGGGGTTAATCCTGCGCTTTGTGGAAAAAGGCTGTTTCATCCTGTCTTTTTTGATCCTTCCCTTCTTTTACTGTCCCCAATCAATTTTCTGAAAGAACAGAGCAATATGAGGCACTCTGCACAAGCTCAGTCTGGTGTGTATTGCTAGAGAGTTTTTTATTTTCTTGGGAGGGTGCATGTGATCAGCACAGGGCCAATCAGCACTGTCCAGACAGAAAGTCAGGGGTTATGCAGCCTCATAGGATAGTCACAGCAGAATGAAAACCCCTCCTACAAGCTTCAACCAGTGCTCGGCTAGACACTGATAGAAGTCAAAAGACTGCTATAAACAGTTTATGAGAAACGGGAATTTAGCAGTTTATATTTACTATTATAACTGTGTTTCCATGTTCTGTGTACTGTGGGAGACTAGATATAGTGAATGCAGGGTCCTGGGTTTAGTAACACATTAATAAAGAGTTTAAAAGTGAAATGATAAAGCAATAAAATCCCTTGAAAAAGTCATGTGCGTGGTGACACAACGCGTCAGGAGGAGCCGGGTGACGTCACTTCCGTGTTCACGGCCGTAACCAGAAGTCCTACAACATACCGCTCTGGCGGCTTTTTGCTTGTCTTTCATCCCGTTTTTGTAAGTGTGCTACTATTTTTTAATAAATTTTGTTGGGAGTTACTGCACCATGATGGTCCCTTCTCTGTTGTTTACATGAGACACTCCCATATAAAGGAAAACGTATAAGTGTCCAGGGATCGAAGGAATTAGGTGCTGCTCATCTTGGTATCCCACCATCCATCCAGATTGGAGGAAATACTGAAGGGGATTTTCTGGAACATCACTAAGAGCCTGTATCACACACACACACACACTCTCTCTGGTGTGTATTGAGGTAAGAGGCCATTACACACTTGTTTTTTCGGGTGTTGAGAGGAACGCTACACAGGAAGATTATTTGAACAGCAAGATTAACGTCACACTTTAAAGATTTCTTTCTACACACTGAAGATTGCTTTTGCACATTCATGATTGCCGTTGGACTTGTAATTATTTAATTTATTGTCCTTATTCATCGCATGAAGTTTTTTTAGATATCACAATTTAGTACTTGATGATTGATGCACCAGCACTGATTTTGGATATATTTTATCATTATTTATCTATTCCATTTACTGCACTTTATTCATCTTATTTATGTTCCTATATGCTACACGTCATTATTGGATATTACAATTTTAATATTTGATTATTGGATGAATTGGCGCCGATTTTTTTGATTGCTTGCACAAAAGTGAAATGATGCTTCTTTTTTTTAACTAGTTGTATTTGTCTTATATGACTTATGCTATATTTTCTAATAATTCTTCTTTCAAGAGAACATGAATTGTTAGGGTGAATTTACTGTATATGTGCAATTCATCATGTACTAATATTATTATTCATACCATTATAGACTTGCATATTGTTATACACAGTAAATAGATATGTTTAATGTAGTTGATTACACACACAGCAAGAGAATATAAGCAAATATTTGCTGTAAGGGATGGTTGTCTACGCAGGTTTTAAAGGGATTAGCAAAGGATATGATGTAAGTGTTATGACTAGTAATTCATTTTCGACTTGAAAAAGATTGCTGCACTTTTAAGTAAAAGATATGAGCAGCAACGTAGTAATGCACATCACACCACTGTATGAGGTTATGTGTTCCTGAGCTGTGTTCTTCATTTCAACACAACAAAGTCTTAAAGGGTGATAACAAAATAATCTGCCAAGTACTAATGATAGATGCAGGTGCCAATGCAATGATGTAGTTGAAAGTGTATTAATGGAATGTTGTTATTATGAATCAAAAGCTATTGTCATCAGGGTCATGCAGAAAATGCTCAGGCTATTACAATACTGTAGACTAGTGGTTCTCAACTCCTATGTCCCATTTGGTAGCCCCTTTCCAGTATTTGCCCCCCCCCCCCACAGTTTCAGAGACAGAGGGTGGAGTATGGGGCAAGGATGAAGCACCAACATTTGATGAACTGTGAGAGACACTGACTTCTGCACTGAATAATGATGTCACCCTCTTCTTTGGTACTGCAGGCACTAGTGGAGGGTAAGATAAGACTATCATCTATCCTTTTCCCCCACAGATGTCTTTTTTAAGTTTTATGCAGCATTTCTGAAAGGGAAAGGGGGTCAGACTAAATATATGGACCTTGGAATATAAGGACAATGTCCATTTTAATGCTACTTAACTAAATAAATATATAACAAAAGGCAATATTTTTTATTAGTTTTTTTTTTCGTTTTGGATTGAGTTCAGAGGGATTACAATGCTTGCTGATTTTAATTGCTTTCTGTGCCCCTGTTAGGGTGATTCACCCTCTCTAATGTTTACCATTACCATTGAAAGTGAAAGTAAAAGAAAATCCCAAATTGTGGGTTGTCCCCATAAAAGCAATAGAGGTGAAATCTTCCAATGGTGACCTAACTTATTCCATTAATTTACAGAGATTTCCTCTCACTTCCTGTTTGGCTATCAGGTATTATAACCCTCCCTTGCTCTATCCAAAATGGGAAAAAAAAGTTTTACCTATAGTTCTACTTTAACCACTTGCCGACTGACTCGATGTCCGCCGGTCACTCGCTATCGTCGGTTACACCGGGAGAAAGGCAGGCTGCTAATGTAAACAAGCCACCTTTCATTCTCCCCTGTGTAACAGCACAGATCATACAGTCCTGCTATGAAGGACCGTTGATCTCTGCTGTTACATCACAAGCCACATCCAATCACAGTTAGAATCAAGCTCCTAGGGATACACTTAACCCCTCCTTCTCAAATAAAGTTAACCCCTTCCCAGCCAGTGTCATTTTTACAGTAACAGTGCATATGTTTAGCACTGATTACTGTAGTAATGTCACTGGTACCCCCAAAAGTGTCAAAAATGTCAGTCAAGGCTCCAATCTGTCCGCCGCAATATCGCAGTCCCGTAAAAAAAATCGCAGATCGCCGCCATTACTCATTAAAAAAAAAAAACAATAAAAATGACAAAAATCTTTCCCTTAGTTAGTAAACGCAATAACTTTTCCGAAAACCAATCAAAATACGTTTTTTGCGATTTTTTTTACCAAAAAATATGTAGCAGAAAACAAATTGGCCTAAAATGTTAAAAAATTTTGATTTTTACATTTTTTTGGGGGGAATTTCATATAAAAGAATGTGAAAAATATTGTTATTTTTGCAAAATTGTCGCTCTCTTTTTGTTTATAGCGCATGATCAAAAAATTGCACAGGTGATCAAATACCAACAAAAGAAAGCTCTGTTTGTGGGAAAAAAAGGACGTAAATGTCATTTAGGTACAGCATCGCAAGATCGCGCAATTGTCCGTTAAAGTCACGCAGTGCCGAATCGCAAAATAGGCCCTGGTCAGGAAGGGGGTAAAATCGTCCAGGGCTTAAGTGGTTAAATGCCTAGTTAGTGTTCAGCTTTAAACTTTGTGGAGGATGGGCCTTTATCAGCCCTAAATCAGTATCATTCTTTTCCATGGTGTGAGGGAGCTGAGTATCCACACCAGAGCACTGAATGTTATGCTACTGAAAGCAGTATCACTGGCATCATGAAAATGCATGATTCAGTGAGATACCATTACAGATTTTTTTTTTTTTTGTGTACCCCTGAACATCCTGTACAGGTACCCTAAGTATATAAAAGATTTCTTAAAGTTGGTATAACTTTGAATTGTTTGCTTACATTGTGTATTAACTTTACATGCTGCATTTCTTTTACATTTAGGGTATGACATTTACTGTATTACACATTCACTGCATAATTATTGGTAGGTCATCCATAAAACAATAAATCACCCAAAAAAATATAACCAGACTAAAGCCTCGTACACACGATCAGATTATCGGACTAATTTCCTTTAGTTTTTTGTTGCATGCTAGTCTCATATGGTAAGTGTATAGGTTACTTTCATACGAAAGTGTTGAATTGTTTTGTGTGTATTCTTTAGTTTCCATGCATGCCT
Organism: Pelophylax lessonae; assembly: GCF_965119305.1. Classification (NCBI taxonomy): domain Eukaryota; kingdom Metazoa; phylum Chordata; class Amphibia; order Anura; family Ranidae; genus Pelophylax; species Pelophylax lessonae. The sequence goes on from NC_138772.1 coordinate 205,076,772, forward strand.
AGTCTTGCTCTTATGATTTTTTTGGGGCGAAAACTGTACTAATTAAACAAACTAATTTAACAAACGTTGTGTTCATGTATGATAAAAATTTTATAGCCTGCACACCCAGTTTTTGTCGTCTGAAAATTCGTAATTGGCTGTCGAAAGCACTATACTAACTATTCGAAAATCAGGAGTTTGTTCGTCGGACGCAATTTTACTTCCGATTTTCTCATTGTGTGGATGGTCCTTTAGACCGCCAAACCCCTTAATGTAAAAAGTCCAATATAATCACATGAAATATTTGGATAAAAACTAAAATACGTACATCTTTATTAATTAACACATTAAAAACAAGAGCAAATATACAAAAAATTTGGCCAAGAAAGACATGCATATGCATCATAAAACAAATTCACTGAAACATTGACTTGAAGCAGGATCCCAGGAGTAGAAAACATTCACAGACATCTTTTTTTAATGCATATTATTCATCCATTTTTAAACCCAGTGGCATTAACAGCTTTTAGTTTTCACTGGATTTTTATTAGAAAGAAAGGGAAAAATCCAGTTGTTCTAAATTGCAAAATATACAAAGAAAACAAACACAATCAGGATCAACCATGATAGTAAAATTGCTGTACAATCAAAATTTCATATAAGGAAATATGCGGAGGAATGAGAGCTCCTAAATGACTGATTTCACCTAGCTATTTGACCATGGTCTGGCAGAGCAAAGAGAAGTCACTTGTCTTGAGCATCATAAAATGTCTCTAAATGTTTCGCTGTTGGTTTGTTTCTTGGTGCCTAGGGGTGGTCCTGTTGCCCAGTTTCCATTTCAACCCTCACTTAACCATGGCTCCCCCACCTTCCCCCGGGCACCATGGCCCCTTCTTGGAATCTTTACAAGTAAAGATTAATATTTTTGATTGTTGTGTTACTCCTGTGCAGTATTTAGATAATTTATGTTCAAAGGCTGTAGAGGGTGCCATGCTCCCCCACTTGACTCAAGGTGTGGAAGTATGGGACATTTCGTAAGTTGTCCCATAATGCAAAAGAGTGAAACAACGTGGGAGCTAAAATGGGTGGACATAGTTTAGGAGAGCACAAGAGTAGATAATCTAATGTAAAACCTGGAACAGCCTGCCGTTCCGTCTCTACTCAGTCCGGTCTGGCCTCCACTGAAATCTGAGCTATATGAGCAGCTTTGCAATATGAATACAAGTCAGGCAACCCAAGGTCCCCCTGTAATCAGGAGGAAAGTAGTATGTAAGCAAGGTCCCTTGGAGACCCATGTATATTTCACAATTTAAGATTGAAAGAGGGCGAGATGAGCTCGATGAACAGGGATCAGCAGAGAAGAAAAAAGTTTCCATTGCGTTTGCAAAAAGCAATAGGAATGAAGGACACCCTTGTCTGGTGCCTTTGCCAATTTTGAATCAATTGTAAATAATAGCCCGGTGAGCGAACTTGTGCCTGAGGATTAGAATAAAACACGTGCATGATCCCAAGAAAGAAGGGGCCAAAGCCCCACTGTTCGAGGACTGTGAATAAATAATTCCAAGAGACACTATCAAATGCTTTCTGAAAATCGATAAATAATAGAAACCTCTCCTGTGATCCCTTCCTGTCCCACCCAACTCGTAAGAGAGAAAAAACATCAATCGCCGCCCTAATTTTGTCCAGCCCCTGCTGTCCTGGGACAAACCCCACCTGATCTTTGTGTGTATATAGACTAATGAAGTACGATAGACAATCAGCTGAATTGTTTGTCAAGATCTTCAAATCGTTATTTATCAGGGAGATAGGTCTATAGTTACTCACGTCCCCAGGATCCTTGCCAGGTTTCAGGATTATGGTAATTTGCTAAATTTAGCCTCAAATTGAGCATTTCTCCTTCCATAAAAAAAAGGATTAACAAAAATGATTGCCAAAAACATACCCATAGTAAAAATGTAAATATTGCTCTGATCTGTAAAGGGTTCAAATGTGTGAAAGGTAATATAGCCACAAATATGAAGATAACTAAATACAATACTCTAATCTACACCCCTCTACAAGAAAACAGCCTCCAAATAAAGAAAAAAGGAACAAAACAAGATATTCCACTTCAGCTAAATCTGTGAGAAAATAATTTAGCTGAAATAACTATGCTCATGCCTATTAAAGACGCATACTGGCATAATGTGCTGTAGACAATCGCCTCCTCTTTCTGTGGCCTTTGTTTTTAAGAACAATGAAAGCATACCAATATTAAACTGTTATATTCTTGGTGTAGGAAGGCAGTTACAAAGCTCATTATAGTCCTAAGCACATGGCTTTCCACTTATTTGCACAAAGTAGGTCAACCATGTATATTTGCCAGCATATTTATATTTCTTAAGACTGTCTTGGTTTGTAGCTGCCAAGAACCATGAACTTTGCTCAAAATTGCATACTTAAGTGTGTTAGGTGGATATGAGTGGACTTTAGGTGGATTGGGGTTAAGCTAGGGGATTTCCTCTAGAAGTGTTGGCAGAATATACTTTTATTACAATAACAAAATATGAAACTGGGTGCACCATCAGGAACATTCATTTCAACTGACATTCTATCATAAAATTAGGACTGTGTGCCCTAACAGAATGTATTTTATAGGTTGATCATGTATAAAAGTTTAACTTGACAGATATAATCAAAATCCAAATATGCCAGTAGATTGCCATTTTGTAGAACATTTTTAAATGAAAATACAGTTTTAAATCTCTTGCTCTAAAAAGTCACTTTATCTGAAATGCTCACCAATTTTACTTGCAAAATATCTGAAATTAAGAAAGAGAAGTGATAACTTGCTAAGAAATTCGTCATGCCACCCTTGTTTCTTTGCTTTGCTTGCGATCTAAACTTGAAGTTACTTTCTACACATAAAAACATGTTGTATATCAGTAGCTACACAATGATAATTGTGTTATAATATTAGGGAGTAAATCTATCATACATTATTTCCTTACCTGTGATTGCCAATGCACAGTAGGTAGTAAACAGAATGAATATGAAACAAATATGGTCTGTGATAGCTCATAGGAATCAATAGAATGAAGTGTGAATCCACAATAATTTAGCCAGAGTCCAGTGTTTCTCTCATTTTAACAGATATCCAGCTTCTCCTTTTAGAACTATGGCACAACCATTGGCAACTGGAGTAGTGACATGAACATACTATACTTTGTCACAGCAGGCACTGAGGATGTAAACAAAACCTGCTGGAGGAGGAAAGAAGGGAGGAATGTGCTCTTTTCTATTCCATCTCTTCACTCTGGCAACAGGAATAGAAACACACATGGTGGCAACAAATCACTCCACCGCCTACTGCTATGTTTTTGAAATACTGGTAGGGAAGTTTGTGTGCGTATGCGTAGGGCGGATTGACCCAGTATTGAGTTGCCTCAGGCTCACCAGCTACCCCTATATAACACTGACCCACAAGTAATGTTTATATTAGTACAGGCGGTCCCTGGGTTACAAACATCCAACTTACAAACGACTCCTACTTACAAACAGAGGGAGACAACAGGAAGTGAGAGGAAATCTACTCCTAGGAAGGTAAATTCACTCCTGTAAGAGTTATCATGGGAAAAAGGTGTCTCACTGAAGCTACAGTCCTTATTTCCACAACAACTCAACATTTTTAAAATCCAATTGTCATAGGACAGAAAGTGAGGTGAAATCTTCTGAACAGGGGCACAGACATCAAAACAAACATTACATTGGTGATAACTCTTCCCTATGCTATCCAAAAAACTTACAAATATGTTTTTGGGCTGGAGCTACACTTAAAAAATGTACCTGTTCCGATTTACAAACAAATTCAACTTAAGAACAAACCTACAGACACTATCTTGTTTGAAACCCGGGAACCGCCTGCAGTGGAAAATTAAATTTCCCAATTTCTCTAATCAATAGTACTTCCCAAGGTATTCTGCCTGCCACCATAAACATGAGATAATCCCTTGGCCCAGCTAAAAAATTTCTAGAGGTTGTGTTAGTAGAGTAATACTGCATATAATCCACAAAATCTATGACTATAATGTATGCAAGTAGATATAAGGAGATCAGCTGATACAACTTTAGACTAAAGATGAGCCAAGCTACCCTCAGTTCAAGCGTTGTTCAGTGAATTTCAAAGAAGTACTAATGCTGAACCCAAAAATCAACAAATAAATCACAATCAAAAATCTATGACAGCCAAATCTGTTAAACTGAAAATGGCAATTAACACGAAATAGAATTAAAAAACTGTGTAGCATCCCCATAAATACATACTAGACCCTGAGCCTGTGATGAGTTTCAAGGGGGATTGCCCTGCAAAAATAGTATTATGTCCCCCTAAAAATCCACTTCAGACCATAAATCCAAGTATGCAGCCTGAATGGCCAAAAAAGTCGGAGGGCGAGTAACCACATGGTTGATTTCCAGGATGGCGTAAGAAAGGAATACATTCAATTTTTTGCTACACTATTGGTATGCTATTGGACATGGCTTCTTTTAAGGACTTTAAATGCCTTTCTCTTTTGAGGATTCTTTTTTTGCTTAATCCATTAATACCTTTTTGTCTTTTCTATTTGTTTTTCTGTCCCTGTGATTTCTATCTAACAGTTGTTTCTATATTTTTTTTCACTGAGCTCAGAGACTGTGGATACTTTTCTTTCTTCTATACATTTCTTACACTATTGTCTACTTGAATTTAGATTCAGATAGTTGTATTTATAAGAATCACCTTTTTTATTTCATGCAAACCACAGGTATTTATTCGTAAGACAATTAAACTGTAGCTCCCCACCCTTCTGATGATATGTATAAACTGTTTCTCTTTTTTATATTTTAATGCCATTATTTTGTCGTTCTTTAGTACCTTGTTCTCACATTCTTCTTCTCAAAGATCTATTGAATTCAACAACTTTCCTGAGCTCTGTTAAGCTGTGAAATGTGCAACTAAGAATTATAAAAAGTAGGTAATAATAACAGACTATTTGATTATGTATTTACAACTGGTTTTTGTAAATCCTTTTATGTTCACGACTGAGCATACAGCACTAGATAAACAAAGCCAAACTGTACTAAAATTGCATATCAGATAGCACCAGGATACAAATTGAGCAACATCATAGATCCTCAGATTGATTCTTTGAGCGATAAGCGCAAAAAAAAAAACACAGCCCTCTCATCTCTGATTTCCCTTGAGGACTTATATGATCCCTGGAGATGTCTCCACGGCACTGAAAGGAACAATTCCTTCTTTTTACATACTCAAAAATCCTATTCCAGGATAGATCTCTTCCTAACCTCTAAGGTTACCAGTTTCGATCACTATTGATACAACCCCTACTGCTTCCCGACAAACTATGTGGCAATTAAATGCCTCACATCTCTGCACCTTGGAAAGTCGGGAACAGATCCACTGTGGAATCAAAGCTTTTTTTTACCTTCAACATTGGTTCTGTTTTCACCACAACAACACTATGGAATGCACATAAATCTGTCATATTAGGAGTATTCTTAAAGCTGAGCTCCCAGGAAAAAAAAAAAAGAACTCTTACCATTGACATCTTCCTTAAGCGCATTAAAGTAGTTGACATCCTTAATAAACAAAATCCATCTCAAAACAACATTAAAAAACTCCACAATTTAAGAAATGACCTTTGCTCCTTTGCTCCTATGTGCAAAAAGGCCATGACTTCTACATCAGGCACCTTCACGTTACCTGGTGCTCTCAGGGGAGCAGGGCGGGTAAGTTCAACAATACAAACATAGAGCTGCCCAAGCCAAAATTCCATTTCTCATAGACAAACAGGGACGAAAACAAACGGACTTGAAGAACATTGCTGGCCAGCTCCTTCTATTCTGAAATCTAAAATTTAAAACTCTCCCTTTCTGAACCCCAACCTGCTCATTAGCAAATACAACATTTTCTGTCCTCATTCCAGCATCCCTCTTTAACTCTGGCACAATTGCATTCCCTCTCTCAACCCTTCACACATCTTGAGATCATCACAGCCATTAAAAATCTCCCATCCCACAAAGCACCAGGGCCAAACGGCTTTATCAACGAATATTACAAAACATACATGGACCAAATAGTACCCCATCTCTATAATACCTTCAGTACATTTTTGGAAACTGGAGAGATTCCCTTGGAATCAATCCTGGGGTAGCACTGCTAATGTGCAATTTGTACAGTCCAGCTGCACTACATATTACCAAAATCTTTTAATAACAAGGCCGCTTTGTCAGGTTATCTACAAACCCGATTCCAAAAAAGTTGGGACACTGTACAAATTTTGAATAAAAACAGAAAGTTTCAAATTTCAATATTTTATTCAGAATACAAAATAGATGACATATCAAATGTTTAAACTGAGAAAATGTATAATTTTAAGGGAAAAATAAGTTGATTTTAAATTTCATGGCATCAACACATCTCAAAAAAGCTGGGACAAGGCCATATTTACCACTGTGTGGCATCCCCTCTTCTTTTTATAACAGTCTGCAAACGTCTGGGGACTGAGGAGACAAGTTGCTCAAGTTTAGGAATAGGAAAGTTGTCCCATTTTTGTCTAATACAGGCTTCTAGTTGCTCAACTGTCTTAGTCTTCTTTGTCACATCTTCCTCTTTATGATGCGCCAAATGTTTTCTATGGGTGAAAGATCTGGACTGCAGGCTGTCCATTTCAGTACCCGGATCCTTCTTCTACGCAGCCATGATGTTGTAATTGATGCAGTATGTGGTCTGGCATTGCCATGTTGGAAAATGCAGGGTCTTCCCTGAAAGAGACGACGTCTGGATGGGAGCATATATTGTTCTAGAACTTGGATATACTTTTCAGCATTGATGGTGCCTTTCCAGATGTGTAAACTGCCCATACCACATGCACTCATGCAACCCTATACCATCAGAGATGCAGGCTTCTGAACTGAGCGCTGATAACAACTTGGGTTGTCCTTGTCCTCTTTAGTCTGGATGATATGGCGTCCCAGTTTTATAAAAATAACTTCAAATTTTGATTTGTCTGACCACAGAACAGTTTTCCACTTTGCCACAGTCCATTTTAAATGAGCCTTGGCCCAGAGAAAACACCTGCGCTTCTGGATCATGTTTAGATATGGCTTCTTTTTTAGCACAGTGGATTGTGTTCAATGACAATGTTTTCTGGAGGTATTCCTGAGCCCATTGTGATTTCCATTACAGTAGCATTCCTGTATGTGATGCAGTGCCATCTAAGGGCCCGAAGATCATGGGCATCCATTATGGTTTTCCGGGCTTGACCCTTACGCACAAAATATGTTCCAGATTCTCTGAATCTTTGGATGATATTATGCAATGATGATAACTTCAAACTCTTAGCAATTTTTCTCTGAGAAACTCCTTTTTGATATTGTTTCACTATTTTTCACCACAGCATTGGGGGAATTGGTGATCCTCTGCCCATCTTGACTCCTGTGAGACCCTGCCACTCTGACATGCTCTTTTTATACCCAATCATGTTGCCAATTTACCTAATAAGTTGCAAATTGGTCCTCCAGCTGTTCCTTATATGTACAGTGCCTTGTGAAAATATTCGGCCCCCTTGAACTTTGCAACCTTTTGCCACATTTCAGGCTTGAAACATAAAGATATAAAACTGTAATTTTTGTGAAGAATCAACAGCAAGTGGGACACAATCCTGAAATGGAACGAAATTTATTGGATATTTCAAACTTTGTTAACAAATAAAAACTGAAAAATTGGGCGTGCAAAATTATTCAGCCCCTTTACTTTCAGTGCAGCAAACTCTCTCCAGAAGTTCAGTGAGGATCTCTGAATGATCCAATGTTGACCTAAATGACTAATGATGATAAATAGAATCCACCTGTGTGTAATCAAGTCTCCGTATAAATGCACCTGCACTGTGATAGTCTCAGGTCCGTTTAAAGCACAGAGAAAATCATGAAGAACAAGGAACACACCAGTCAGGTCCGAGATACTGTTGTGGAGAAGTTTAAAGCCGGATTTGGATACAAAAAGATTTCCCAAGCTTTAAACACCCCAAGGAGCACTGTGCAAGCGATAATATTGAAATGGAAGGAGTATCAGACCACTGCAAATCTACGAAGACCTGGTTGTCCCTCTAAACTTTCAGCTCATACAAGGAGAAGACCGATCAGAGATGCAGCCAAGAGGCCCATGATCACTCTGGATGAACTGCAGAGATCTGCAGCTGAGGTGGGAGACTCTGTCCATAGGACAACAATCAGTCGTATACTGCACAAATCTGGCCTTTATGGAAGAGTGGCAAGAAGAAAGCCATTTCTTAAAGATATCCATAAAAAAGTGCTGTTTAAAGTTTGCCACAAGCCACCTGGGAGACACACCAAACATGTGGAAGAAGGTGCTCTGGTCAGATAAAAACCAAAATCGAACTTTTTGGCAACAATGCATAACGTTATGTTTGGCGTAAAAGCAACACAGCTCATCACCCTGAACACACCATCCCCACTGTCAGACATGGTGGTGGCAACATCATGGTTTGGGCCTGCTTTTCTTCAGCAGGGACAGGGAAGATGGTAAAAATTGATGGGAAGATGGATGGAGCCAAATACAGGACCATTCTGGAAGAAAACCTGATGGAGTCTGCAAAAGACCTGAGACTGGGACGGAGATTTGTCTTCCAACAAGACAATGATCCAAAACATAAATCAAAATCTACAATGGAATGGTTCACAAATAAACATATCCAGGTGTTAGAATGGCCAAGTCAAAGTCCAGACCTAAATCCAATCGAGACTCTGTGGAAAGAACTGAAAACTGCTGTTCACAAACGCTCTCCATCCAACCTCACTGAGCTCGAGCTGTTTTGCAAGGAGGAATGGGCAAAAATGTCAGTCTCTCGATGTGCAAAACTGATAGAGACATACCCCAAGTGACTTACAGCTGTAATCACAGCAAAAGGTGGCGCTACAAAGTATTAACTTAAGGGGGCTGAATAATTTTGCACGCCCAATTTCTCAGTTTTTTATTTGTTAAAAAAGTTTGAAATATCCAATAAATTTCGTTCCACTTCATGATTGTGTCCAACTTGTTGTTGATTCTTCACAAAAAATTACAGTTTTATATCTTTATGTTTGAAGCCTGAAATGTGGCAAAAGGTTGCAAAGTTAAAGGGGGCCGAATACTTTCGCAAGACACTGTACATTTAACTTTTCCAGCCTCTTATTACTACCTGTCCCAACTTTTTTGGAATGTGTAGCTCTCATGAAATCCAAAATGAGCCAATATTTGGCATGACATTTCAAAATGTCTCACTTTCAACATTTTATATGTTATCTATATTACATCGTGAATAAAATATAAGATTATGAGATTTGTATACTAGTCCATTCCTTTTTTACTTCCAAAAGTTTTTTTATTTTGTAAGACAAAAGTAAAACAACAACATACATTCTCAGGGAACATCGCCAAAGTCAGCTTCACATGAAAATACAATCAAGGCCCACATGTGAAGGGCCCGCGTGAGGCAGCCAATTGAAACAATGCAGTGTAATACAGGTATGACACAAAACATAGTATAACTAAAATGTCCGTGGACCAGAAGTCCATTCTTTTTTTATGCACAATTTGTACAGTGTCCCAACTTTTTTGGAATTGGGTTTGTATTAATGGTATCACTTTAAATTACTTAAATTTCTTCTGTGACTTTTATCTACAAAAGTAGTATTGAGTTCTTATCTCTATTGGTAAGAATATATGGCTGTGACTGGTTATAGGTTATAGGTTATAGGGTTTCCTCAATGACCCCTAAAGATTATATGACTGTACAGTTCTACTAAGATGAACATAAGAGGTTATGAGGCATTTTATTATTGTTGTAATAAAACAGTGTTATACTTTAAAAGGTTTCACTGACCTTAGAATTACATTGTATTAAGTCACACAATGAGCTATGTGTGCATGTAGTATCTCAGAACTTTGAATAAAGGATAAATATATAAACCTCAAATGCTGGATAAAAGGCTTCCTGAAAAGACTCCTCTGAGAGATCATAAAAGTGGGTTTGATTACTCACAGAGAATGAGTAAAAGTGTAGATTGAAAAAGTAGCATCTTTCATCTTTCATTTAAAGTGTACCACCAGGAGAGCTTGGCTGTTAGAACTTTAACTACTGATCCCTTGATTACTGTACATAGAGGGGGGTAATATAAATGAACTAATGTGGCTAAAGCCTTGAGTTATTTTATATCTTCAGGTGATTCATTATGAGGCAGCGATGTTTTATTTATATAGCTTTAAGGTTAAAAGTAAAACGGTGTACCCATACAGTCTGTGTACCATGCAATTAAGTAATTACTAACAGTAAGAACAGTTTAAAGAACATTTTCATTTCTAAAGTAACACTGTCTGTGTTAGCACTGCTGACTCAATACATTGGGAAGAAGCTGCAGGAGGTAAATCTAATTTCAGTGGAGAAAAAAGTCCTGTTTAACATTTAACCCTACTTAATAGTTTTACTTTTTTTTAACTATCCATGCCTTGCTCACCTTTTTACATTTATTAACAATAACTGTATTCAAAATCGTTATCTAAAATTATTACAGAGGACCTTCACCCAATAAAGCAACTCATTTGCACCTGGCTCCTGGCTCCAACCTTCCCTCTCCCACAAATGGAAAAAAAAAAAAAAAAAATAAGCCTTTCTGACTTTTGCTGTACTGAAGCACAGCAACTCCTTATTTCATGCATAGGCAAGAATCACTTTGCACTCCCTGGTGCCTCTGATGATGTATGTGTATCACACCCCATGTAGAAGCTGCAGATGAAAAGAGATCCCCCACTTCTGCACAGCCAGGTGCACCAAATCTTCACAGGCACACAAAGTAAGAAAACAGCTTTGTTTTTGTTGTTTATTAGGGGGTTAACAACTAGGCTGGGGATAGGGAGTTTTATAGGATGCTCACTTGACTTTAACAAGAACTTCAGGGACAACTTCCTATATACAGACTCCTCCTCAACTTTCCTCCTGCATAGACATTGTTACTTTCTTGCTGAATGTTTGCTGCTTCACTCCTGATGGAGCTGGCAGACTCCTTGTCAGTTCAGTAACAGCCTTTTACAAGCAAAAACATCAGCCCACAAAGCTGAGGCTTCACCAGCCCACCCGGCTTACTCTCTAGGGTTCTCTCAGGGAAAAGGCAGAAAACGCAAGCCTGCCTCTGTCTTCAAGGGAGACTAGCTACATGTGGCAGTCTCCCCCCGTTGTTTGTCCCCACCAGTGTTGAATAACTCCCTTTGTCCTCTCTTTTCTCCTAAGCCTCCAGGAAAGCCTCCTCCTTTTGTGTTTTTGGCAGGATCCTTCCAGCGCCAGAGCCCTGGCCCAAGGCAGGACACCCCCCCAGACTAGGGGGTACCCCTCAGGGCCACCATCAGCCTCCTCAACACTGTATCTCCATCTTCAACCCAGCTGCCCCTGCTGGCATGACTCAGCATTATTTAAAGGGTCCCTGGCTCCCTGCAAGGCCCACTCAAGGAGATTGTCCACAGACCTCCAAATATGCTGAGCAGGCCCTTCTGGTCTCCACCCACTATCTTCCAGAATATTCTCCAACACTCTGGAAATAGAGGGTGTGGGCACCAGATAGCTGCTGAGATGAGTCATCCAGCCCTAAACTCTAATAACCTTGACACAATTGCAGACTCACAAATTTACAGAATGAGTCAGAGTATAGTTTGCCTACTCTACTTCTAGCACACACTAGAGGGTGCTTCACTTGTGTGCTGCCAGATTCTGTGCAGATTTGTAACCTCAGGGTGTCTGTACATGCCAGTCAGAGCCTTTGACATACAGTATGTGCACATGCTCAAGATTTTCAAAAATGGCTTCATGGAAGAGATGGACTGGACTAACATGAGGGAGGATTGAAGTTTCTCTTTATTCCATAATTTATTTTAATGTATTGTATAAATTTACACCTTTTACATTAGCTTGTGTTAAAATTGTTAATATATATATACACACACAGGTGCATCTCCTAGAATTAGAATATCATAAAAAAGGTAATTTATTTCAGTAATTCAATTCAAAAAGTGAAACTTATATATTTTATATAGATGCGTTACACAGAGTGATATATTTCAAGCATTTCTTTCTTTTAATTTTCATTATAATGGCTTACAGCTAATTAAAACCCAAAAATTCAATATCTCAGAAAACTACAATTTTACATAAGACCAATAAAAAAAAAAAAAAAGGATTTTTGATATGGAAATGTTGGTGTATTGAAAAGTATGTCCATGTACAGTAAGTATAGTATGCACCCAATACTTGGTCGGGACTCAAAAAGGTCTATTTCTCTCAAATATTGTTCACAAATCTGTCTAAATCTGTGTTAGTGAGCACTTCTCCTTTGCTGAGATAATCCATCCACCTCACAGGTGTGGCATATCAAGATGCTGATTAGACAGCATGATTATTGTACAGGTGTGCCTTAGGCTGGCCACAATAAAAGGCCACTCTAAAATGTGCAGTTTTATCACACAGCACAATGTCACAGATGTTGCATATTTTGAGGGAGCGTGCAATTTGCATGCTGACTGCAGGATTGTCCACCCGAGCTGTTGCCCATGAATTAAATGTTCATTTCTCTACCATAAGCCCTCTCCAAAGGTGTTTCAGAGAATTGGGTTGTATATCCAACGGGCTTCACAACCGCAGACCATGTGTAACAACACCAGCCCAGAACCTCCACATCCAGCATCTTCACCTCCAAGATCGCCTGAGACCAGCCACCCGGAAAGCTGCTGCAACAATCGCTTTGAATATTCAAAGAATTTATGCACGAACTGTCAGAAACTGTCTCAGGGAAGATCATCTGCAAGCTCGTCGTCCTCATTGGGGTCTTGACCTGACTGCAGTTTGTCATTGTAACCAACTTGAGCGGGCAAATGCTCAAATTCGATGGGGTCTGGCACTTTGGAGAGACGTTCCCTTCCCGGATGAATCCCAGTTTTCACTGTACAGGGCAGATGGCAGACAGCATGTATGGCGTCATGTGGGTGAGTGGTTTGCTGATGTCAATGTTGTGGATCGAGTGGCCCATGGTGGTGTTGGGATTATGGTATGGGCAGGTGTATGTTATAGACAACAAACTCGGGTGCATTTTATTGATGGCATTTTGAATGCACAGAGATCCCGAGAAGAGATCCTGAGGCCCATTGTTGGGCCATTCATCCAAGACCATCACCTCATGTTGCAGCATGATAATGCACAGCCCCATGTTGCAAGGATCTGTACACAATTCCTGGAAGCTGAAAACATCCCAGTTCTTGCATGGCCAGCATACTTACCGGACATGTCACTCATTGAGCATGTTTGGGATGCTGTCAGGATGCACATTCCAGCAAACTAGATAACTCCTCTGGATGAACTTTTGGGCATAAGCTAAAACATATTCCCTTTCATGCACGTAAGAATTGGGCACTGGGTAATAACTATGCGCATGCGCAAACTCACACGTGCACACTTTCGTGCACGCTTGCGCACACCTGTGATAGGTGCTGGCGCCAAACAGGCTATTTAAACTCAGCCAGTACTCAAGATCAGTGCTGCTTTGTCTTCCAGTTTGTCTTCAACCTGCATCCTGCTTCCAGTTGCTGACCCGGCTTGTCTTGACATTCCTCTGAACTCCACCTGCATCAACCTCGGCTTGACCCCTGACTTCTGTTTCTGCCTGCTCCTTTGGCTCCTATTCCACTGATCAGTTCCAGATCCGGCTTGTCTCCTGACCACATTCCTGTCTTTACCCTGTACCTGATTTTGGCTCCCCGGACCCCCCCCCCCCCCCAAACAGTACAACTGCACATTTTAGAGTGGAATTTATTGTGGCCAGCCTAAGGCACACCTGTGCAATAATCATGCTGTCTAATCGCATCTTGATATGCCACACCTGTGAGGTGGATTGATTATATTGGCAAAGGAGAAGTGCTCACTAACACAGATTTAGACAGATTTTCGAACATTATTTGAGAGAAATAGGCCTTTTGTGTACTTAGAAAAAGTCTTAGATTTTTGAGTTCAGCTCATGAAAAATGGGGGCAAAAACAAAAGTGTTGCGTTTCTAATTTTGTTCACTATATATATTTAAAAATTGTGGTAGGTCAGCTTTGGGTGGAGAGTTCTCAGAGAGGTAATCCAGCTGTGTGCAATGTTAAAGGCTTCCTGCCCATGTTTATTTGGTCAGCAATAGGGATGATCGAACTTTTCAAAAGTTCGGTTAGGCCAGAACATCCGAACTTCAGAACCCCATTGAAATCAATGGGACCCGAACTTTGGTAATCAAAAAACACAATTTTGAAGCCCTAAAACCCAATAAATGCCCCTAAAAAGTGCCTAGGGTTCTGGGTCATGACCCAGGGACTATTAATCACACAAAAAAAAGTTCTTAAAAATTGTCATTTTTGATAGAGAGCCAATTATTGCAAAAATTAAAAAAAAAAAAAAATCTTTTGATTTAGTGTCTGAGGGGTCTAAAAAGTGTACCTGTGAAGTTTCAGCTCTGTAGCATGTCCAGAACCAGAAAAAAAAGATCATTTGTATTAGGTCACTTATAGAACAGGGATATGGCTCCGCTATTTTCACACCTTGCCGGTTTTGTTGCAAGCGTTTTTTTGGGCATTTTTTAGGGGGACTTTGGAGGCAGGCAAAACATCTGAACTTCTGTGTAGGGGTATATATACATACACCCATGTCTGTATATATACACATACACATATATAGGTGTGAAAATAGCAGAACACTATGCTTGCGCTAATGAAATAATGAACACCAATATGTCTCCGCTCCTATCACACCTACAGTATATATGTGTATGTGTAAAAATACATATAAGTGTGTATGTATATATAACCCTATACAGAAGTTCAGATGTTTTGCCTGCCTCCAAAGACCCCAAAAAAATGCCCAAAAAAACACCAGCTACAAAAACGCCCAGGTGTGTTTTTGCAGCTGGCTTTTTTTTGGGCATTTTTTTTGGGTTCTTTGGAGGCAGGCAAAACATCTGAACTTCTGTATAGGGTTATATATACATACACACTTATATGTATTTATACACATACACACATATAGGTGTGATAGAAGCGGAGACATATTGGTGTTCATTATTTCATTAGCACAAGCATAGGTTTCTGCTACTTTCACACCTATATATGTGTATGTGTATATATACAGACATGGGTGTATGTATATATACCCCTATAGAGAAGTTCAGATGTTTTGCCTGCCTCCAAAGACACCATAAAAAAATGCCCAAAAAAACACCTGCGCCAAAAAAAAAACCGCCCAGGTGTATTATTGCAGGGGTTTTTTTTGGGCATTTTTTGGGGGTTTTTGGAGGCAGGCAAAACATCTGAATTTCTGTATAGGGGTATATATACACATACACATATATAGGTGTGAAAGTAGCAGAACTCTATACTTGCGCTAATGAAATAATTAACACCAATAGGTCTCCCCTCCTATCACACCTATATATGTGTATGTGTAAAATACATATAAGTGTGTGTGTATATATACCCCTATACAGAAGTTCAGATGTTTTGCCTGCCTCCAAAGACCCACAAAAAATGCCCAAAAAAACCCCCTGCAATAACACACCTGGGCATTTTTTTTGGCGCAGGCGTTTTTTTTTTGGCATTTTTTATGGTGTCTTTGGAGGCAGGCAAAACATCTGAACTTCTCTATAGGAGTATATATACACACACACTTATATGTATATATACACATACATATATATAGGTGTGAAAGTAGCAGAACACTATACTTGCGCTAATGAAATAATTAACACCAATAGGTCTCCGCTCCTATCACACCTATATATGTGTATGTGTAAAATACATATAAGTGTGTGTGTATATATACCCCTATACAGAAGTTCAGATCTTTTGCCTGCCTCCAAAGACCCACAAAAAATGCCCAAAAAAATGCCTGCGGCAAAAAAAAATGCCCAGGTGTGTTGTTGCAGGTGTTTTTTTTGGGCATTTTTTTGTGGGTCTTTGGAGGCAGGCAAAACATCTGAACTTCTGTATAGGGGTATATATACACACACACTTATATGTATTTTACACATACACATATATACAGGTAGGTGTGAAAGGAGCAGAGACATATTGGTGTTCATTATTTCATTAGCGCAAGCATAGTGTTCTGCTCCTTTCACACCTATATATGTGTATGTGTATATATACAGACATGGGTGTATGTATATATACCCCTACACAGAAGTTCAGATGTCATGCCTGACTCCAAACATCTCCTCAAAAAAGCCCTATAAACGCCTGCAGCAAAAAGCAAGCTGACCGGCGAGAAGCCATATCCCTGCTCTGAAAGTGACAAAAGAGAAACGATCTTTTCTCTATAGCGGTCACCCTGACATGGAAGGGTTTTGTCACCCTGCCATTGCAGTCAGAGTCAGTTAACCCTACACTACACTATGGTCCCCTTACACTTAAAACTTTCCCTACAGAAACGAAATTATTAAAACTAACTATAGTGGAAAATAGCACCCTAACTACACTAGATATCCCTTTCCTCACACTAAAAATTGCTAAATGACACTTTGTAGCAGAAGTAACAGAACTGCTTCCACTCTCTTCCATGTCCCTGTATTACAATGCTAGGAATTTGACGGGGGTTCTGGTCCAATCACGGGCTTTTAAAGCCCATTTCCTGTACCATTGCATTTTGGTTGGTTCTGGTTGCCGAATTCCGAACTTTTTCAGCAAAAAGTTCAGAATTCGGCCGAACCCGAACCGTTCGATCATCCCTAGTCAGCAAATACAGCAAACAAAAAAGGATTCCTGTGCAGGGGTAGAAAACATAGTTCCAAAGCAAAAATGCATCAAAACAAATATAGCCTCCTGGTTATCAGATAGACCTCACTAGGTCTGCTCCAGTCCGGCAGGCATGTTCCTCACAGCCTGCTTCTCCTCTCTCAGCACTAGGGATGATTGAACTTTTGAAAAGTTCGGTTGGACCAGAACACCCGAACTTCCCGAAAGTTCGGCCCAGACTTCAGAACCCCATTGAAATCAATGGGACCCGAACTTCGGTAATCAAAAAACACCATTTTGAAGCCCTAAAACCCAATAAGTGCCCCTAAAAAGTGCCTAGGGTTCTGGGTCATGCCCTAGGGACTATTAATCACACAAAAAAAAAGTTCTTAAAAATTGTCATTTTTGATAGAGAGCAAATTATTGAAAAAATTATTGAAAAAAAAAAAACAAGATTTCTTTGGATTTAGTGTCTGGGGGGGGGGGGTCTAAAAAGTGTACCTGTGAAGTTTCAGCTCTGTAGCATGTCCAGAACCAGAAAAAAAGATTGTATGTATTAGAATTGCAGTAGAGCAGGATAGTGGCTCCGCTATTTTTACACCCGGCCGTTTTTGTTACAGGCGTTTTTTTTGGGCATTTTTTGGGCGTCTTTGGAGGCAGACATAACATCTGAACTTCTGTGTAGGTGTATATATACACACACACATGTATGTATATATACACATACACATATATAGGTGTGAAAGTAGCAGAACCCTATTCCTGCGCTAATGAAATAATTTGCAGGCATAGGGCTACGCTCCTATCACACCTGTATGTGTGTATGTGTATAAATACATATAAGTGTGTGTGTATATATACCCCTATACAGAAGTTCAGATGTTATGCCTGCCTCCAAAGACGCCCAAAAAATGCCCAAAAAAAACGCCTGCAACAACACACCTGGGCGTTTTTGGTGCAGGCGTTTTTTTGGGCATTTTTTGGGCGTCTTTGTAGGCAGGCATGACATCTGAACTTCTGTGTAGGGGTATATATACACACACACATGTATGTATACACATACACATATATAGGTGTGAAAGTAGCAGAACCCTATGCCTGCGCTAATGAAATTATTTGCAGGCATAGGACTTCGCTCCTATCACACCTATATGTGTGTATGTGTATAAATACATATAAGTGTGTGTGTGTATATATACCCCTATACAGAAGTTCAGATGTTATGCCTGCCTTCAGGCCAGTCAAGTTCCTCCACCCCAAACTCACTCATACATGTTTTTATGGACCTTGCTTTGTGCACTGGTCCAAATCATTTGGTGGAGGGTTTTTTTTTTTTGTGGGGTTGTTTTTCAGGGGTTGAGCTTGGTTCCTTACTTCCAGTGAAGAGAACTCTTAAGGCGTCAGCATACCAAGACATTTTGGAAACTGTCATGCCTCCCAACTTTGTAGGAGCAGTTTGGGGTTGACCCTTTCTGTTCCAACATGTCTGTGCACCAGTGCACAAAGCAAGGTCCATAAGGACATGGATGAGCGAGTTTGGGGTGGAGGAACTTGACTGGCCCACACAGAGTCCTGACCTCAACCCAATAGAATGGTATAAATCTATATGTACTTTGGGACAGGCTGCCAAAAATAGTGCTTGTTTTTTCATGCATTGAAGCTTGGTAATTGAAATTGAAGGTGAATGAAATGCCCTAATCTATCTGGAGTACTGACCAAAAGCAATTGTCATTTTAATTGGCCATTTTGGTCTGTTAAACTATGTAGATAGATGGGGACCTGAAAACAATATTCAATACAATGTGCATTTAAGTGTTCATTTAATAAACTGCTTTATGGATTTACTAGGAAACTTTTTTTTATTGCTGAACAATTAAAATAGAACAATTCTTTGGAATAGAAAGATTCCAGAACCAAGTAAACAAACTGGCACTTGGCAGAAAGTTGGCAAGTATAAATGAATTGATGTTCCTGGGAAAAGGGTTATTTATTTCTGTAGCTGTAGACATCTTAGGTAACCCCCAACGTTATTAGTTGTGTAGCACCCTTCTAGATAGGTGCTAGAGAGAGAGTATATATTTGAATTCTTTCTGCTTACCAGAAGGATTGCAGGTAAATCTTTATTGTTCTCTGTATACCAGAGAGCAGGATCTGCTACTGAGGTCTGCTCATTGTGCTCAGGTGCAACTCAGTCTGTCTGCAGTGTTTCACACTGGTCCAATAGGGAGACATATTGGACAGTGGGAGGACACCTAACAAATGAGTGCACAGGCATTTAGTACAGCCCTGGTGATTGGCAGAGGAAAGTGCCCCTGGTGATTGGCAGAGGAAAGTGCCTCGGTGCATGCTGGGATTTTGTATAAATGCCAGGAGCACATATGCTTGGGGTCTTTCAGCTGGAGAGCGGAGTTCCAGGGGGAGGGGGCGGCTGCCTCCTCCCCCTGTAGAAGTTGCCATGCGGACTTAGGTAGTCGACCTGAGGGCCTAGAGAGTTAGAGAGAAATTGAACCTGGAGGTTATGCAGAGCTGACTGGAAGGGAGACACTGGAAGGATCTGATTCTGCATACAGTGAGTACAGATCTGTGTCAAGGGGCCTAATCTAAAGGGGGTGGGGGGGTGGGGTGGGGTTTGATTATTTAAGACTGCATTTTAAAACCTGTATAGGGTGAAAGAGTATTATCAACATACTGCCTTAAAGGCTCTGGGGGCCACAATGGTACATGTACACTTTATTGTAATGTACCTAGTATTTTTTTTACTTGTGTGTCATGTTAAGATATGTGTATGTTTGTAGTGTGTAATAATAAATTATATATATTTTTTTTAAATCCTGAATGTATTGTTATGTCCTGGAGTGTATTATAGTTTAATATAGTTTAACTCACTTGACTAAAAATCTCTGTAAAAAATATTTCATGCAATGGCAGTAACCACTTGCCGACATCCTAACTGTAAATGTATGTCATGATTTTGACGTTAAATGCCAGGGTTATGGCAACAGCTAACTAAGAGGTAAATGAGAGAGCTGGGGTCTTTTTGACCCCAGATATCTCAATAAAGAGTACCTGTCATGCCTATTTTTATTTAAAAGGATGTTTACATTCCTTGTGAAAGAAAAAAAAGTAAAAAAAAAAGTAAAGGGCCGTGTAAAAGTAAAAAAATAAACAGTAAAAGAAAAAAGAAAAACAACATTTTTTTAAAGTGCACTTTCCTTTTGCGTTTGCGCGCAGCAGCGGACGCATACATTAATCGTGCCCACATATGTATACAGTGTTCAAACCACACATATATCCTCATGATCATTAGAGCGAGAGCAATAGTTCTAGCACAAGCCTTCTTTGTAACTCTAAACAGGTAACCTGTAAAAAATGTTAAAGCGCCGCCTATGGAAATTTTCAGGTACCATTGTTTGTTGACATCCCAAGAGCGTGCACAATTTTACAGCATGACATGTTAGGTATCTATTTACTTGGGGTAACATCATCTTTCACATTAGACAATACAATTGGGCTTACTTTACTTTTTTTTTAAATTCATTAAAGTGCATTTTTCACAAAAAAATTGCATTTGAAAGACCGCTACGCAAATACAATGTGGCATAAAATATTGCAATGGCCGCCATTTTATTCTCTATGGTCTCTGCAAAAAAAAAAAAAATGTTATATATATATATATATATATATATATATATATATACACACACAGTATCTCACAAATGTGAGTGCACCCTTCACATTTTTGTAAATATTTTATTATATCTTTTTTTTATGTGACAATACTGAAAAAATTACACTTTGCCACAATGTAAAGTAGTGAGTGTACAGCTTGTATAACAGTGTAAATTTGCTGTCCCCTCAAAATAACTCAACCCACAGCCATTAATGTCTAAACCGCTGGCAACAAAAGTGAGTACACCCCTAAGTGAAAATGTACTAATTGGGCCCATTTAGCCATTTTCCCCATTTTCAGGTGTGAATGGGGAGCAGGTGTGTTTAATTTGGGTTTATCGCTCGCACTCTCTCATACTGGTCACTGGAAATTCAACGTGGCACCTCACGGCAAAGAACTTGCTAAGGATCTGAAAAAAAATAATTGTTGCTCTACATAAAGATGGCCAAGACCCTGAAACTGAGCTGAGCACAGTGGCCATGACCATACAGCAGTTTAATAAGACAGGATCAGAGGTTGTCTTTGGGAAATAGATATATGAGTGCTGCTATCATTGCTGCAGAGGTTGAATGGGTGGGGGGTCAGCCTGTCAGTGCTCAGACCATATGCCACGCACTGCATCAAATTGGTCTGCATGGCTGTCATCCCAGAAGGAAGCCTCTTCTAAAGATGATGTACAAGAAAGCACGCAAACAGTTTGCTGAAGACAAGCAGACTAAGGATATGGATTACTGGAAATGTGTCCTGTGGTCTGATTAGACCAAGATGAACCTATTCGGTTCAGATGGTGTCAAGCGTGTGTGGCGGCAACCAGGTGAGGAGTACAAAGACAAGTGTGTCTTGCCTACAGTCAAACATGGTGGTGGGAGTGTCATGAGCTGGGGCTGCATGGCATTGGGGAGCTACAGCTCATTGAGGGAACCATGAATGCCAACATGTACTGTGACATACTGAAGCAGAGCATGATCCCCTCCCTTCAGAGACTGGGCCGCAGGGCAGTATTTCAACATGATAATGACCCCAAGCACACCTCCAAGATGACCACTGCCTTGCTGAAGAGGCTGAGGTTAAAGGTGATGGACTGGCCAAGCATGTCTCCAGACCTAAACCCTATTGGGCATCTGTGGGGCATCCTCAATTCGAAGGCAGAGAAGCACCACCACTCTAACATTCACCAGCTCTGTGATGTCATCATGGAGGAGTGGAAGAGGACTCCAGTGGCAACCTATGAAGCTCTGGTGAACTCACTTTTGTGAGATACTGTATACATACAGTATATATATATATATATATATATATATATATACAATGTTTGGGGGTCCTAAATAGTTTTCTAGCAAAAAAAAAACAGATTTTTACTTGTAAACAAATGTCAGAAAAAGGCCTGATCTTAGACAGGACTGGCAATCACTGGGTAAATCCTATCTCTACATACATTAGGAGATTATGGCACAGTAGAGACAAAAATGTTTGTATTGTTTGAAATTTTAATCCAGGAGATATAAATGTAAGTTTCTGTTTCTGTCAGCAGTGAAGTTTCTAGTTTCTAGTGGTTGAGCCCATATGCTGCTAGGAGACTTGGAGAAAATAAATTGTGAGATCTCCCCATCACCACATTGGGGGACTACTGTATATACACCAGTATCTGAACCAGAACTATTTCACGGTGTATGACAGGAATTATCATTAGGGAAGATGTCAAACAGTAAGGTATATTAACTTCTTTTTTTGGTTTAAAATTAAATAATGTCTGACACTGACTATATGCAAAAATAATTCTGGTATGCATATCCCTTGAATATACTATCATCTTAGTCTAATAGATTTTAGGAAGTCTGTGAATGTGAACATAAATATGCGGAGTTAGATATATGCACAAAGACACCATTTACTAGCAGTAGTAGTTCAGTTATTTGAAGATTTATACATTTATTCACTATCTCTGCATTTATGTTGGGTGCATGTTTCCTACGTCAGTGACATTTTATCGCAAAACAGTATAAGGAGTTGTCAGCATCTGGCTCGGTGTCAGCAGAGGTAATTAGGTGGCAGATGAAAACTCTCTATAATTTGCTTCATTACACTTGTATAAATCTGTAATTGCAGTTGCAATTTCTTGGAAAAAGAATCTGGGCAAGTCTTACAGAAGTGAAACCCAAACCTAATTTTTATTTATAATCATGTGGAAAACAATTTAATGGCCTCTTCAGGCACAGTTGAATGTAGTCATAACTTTTATTAACTGTTTTTGTCTGCCAGACTTGTGTATAGTCATTCAGAAACTTCAGTATGAAATGCCTTTATGCATTTTTCGTTCAAGGTAATGTAAATGAAGAAGTGTTTTCCAATATTACAATGTACTGGCATTTGGAAAAGAGAAACGTGGTGTGTATTTTTTTTTCTTTCTTTTTGTTGTCAATGAGCATGAAATATTTGCTTCCAAGAATTTTGTGATTAGAAAAGACCAGTCAAAACCAAGTAAGAAAAAGATTGTTTAGTTCTCTATTGTAGTTTCTCCATAGCAATATATTACTACTATGAAAACCATGCTAACCATTCTAGTTCTTTTAACAGCAAGGTATTGTCATAGATTTAAGTATAACTAATAAAAATGTCACACCCTATACAAATAAAGATTGCCAAGTAGACAAGCAGAGTACAGATGTGTTAGAGACTTAGGGCAGCCATACATGCAGTGACGAAGCTAGACATTCTTGCACCCAGGGCAAAAACTCATTTCGGTGCCCCACCACAGAGAGAAGTTCTCCATCCACACACTTCCAGCCCCCTGCCCAGACAAGGAAGTGTAATATATACAAAGATAAGCCATAGGATGATCATATTAATAATACAGAGTATATATTAGTCATTTCAAAGTTTTGGGAATAGTAATTTCAAGCTTCACTTCTGAAGCAGATTAAGAGGGGTGTTGCCAGGAAAAAAGAACTGAACCAAGAAGAGGGTCTTTTCTAAAGTGGTTATAAAGCTTCAGTTTTTTTTTTTAATATAAAAATAACAAACATGCCTTTACTTAAATGTTCTGTGCAATGGTTTTGCACAGAGCAGCCCCGATCCTCTTCTTCTGGGGTCCCCTGCTGGAGCTCCAGACCCCAGAAGAAGAGACCCCCTCTTCATGAGGTGCCCATAAGGAAAGCTGCTTTCCCTAGGGGCACCCATGTGTGCTTGCTCCCGAGTCCCACCACTGCGTCCATTGACACAGACAGTGGTACCCGATCCCGCCCCCCAATCCAATGGCAACGGATTTGATTGACAGTAGTGGGAGCCAATCGCCCCCCCCCACCCCACCCCACCCTAGTTTTGGCCCTGCATACATAGATTGAAATTTTGCTGGTTCAGCAGGAACTGGACGAATTTTGATCCTTGTTTAGACAGACAGGTTTTACAGAAGTAGATCTAGCTATCTACTTCTGTACAACCAGCCTGTCAGGTTCTTCCCAAATGATCAGTGCTGCCGGCTATATCTGAGTACGCCATGGTCGCGGCTGCCAAGGAATGAGCATTTAGGCAAGGAGCATTTAAATGGCAGCAATAGGTGACTAGTGGCACACATGCTGCAGGTCCCCAAGAAAACGCAGGTTGATTGGAGCAATATATTTACACCTCTACCCTCCTCTTATGGATAATGAGGATGAAAAAGCAGTGCCTGTAGCTTTGGCAAAAGGCAAAGACCACAGGGGGTGAGTCCTTCTCTCTTTACAATTTAGGGCTGTGCCCTGGTAAGCAGGAACCCTTACACACAGTCAAATGGTTGGGCATGGATTTTGATCCCTGGGGACTGGTAATTACAATCTGTGTTTTTTTTTTTTTTCTTGTCCTCTGTAGAATTATCGTCTACAGACAAGATGGTCCAGGATGCTGCTACCACCTTCTTCTACAGTTACCGCCCATGTTACTAAACATTGCAATTACTAGCAGTGAAAAAATGATGGCAACACGTTCTAAACCATTTTGTTACAACTGAGTCCACAAACTGGCTGGGAAAGAAACCTCAGGGCCGAAGAAGGGCTTTTAACCCACTATGCAGCCTGAAATTATTAAATTAACCCAATGAGTCCAGCATATGAAAATCACCAATTCCCTGGTAAAGTCGTTGTAAACCTCTGAAATTAAAAATGAACAAAGCATATCCTTCTAAAGTGTGTACTAAGTGTGGTTCCTATATGATATCTCTTCCCTCTGCCATCTTCAAGAGTCTATTCTGACAGGTTATGTCAATATGACAGAATCTCTGGAGACGGCCCCCTCCAGCTCACACTAGGTGATTGGCAGCCTCAGTTATTTTGTACATGTTTCCCTATGTGTAGAAAGGGGTGTGATCATTCCCTCCACTCAGTTCTTAAACTGCACTACAGAGACCTGAGCTACAGTATGTTGTGCGGTGTGTGACATCAGATCCCCACCTCCTGACTGCTGGAGCTGAAAAAAATCCTTTGATCTATGTATTTTGAACAGCTGTAGAGGAGGGAGGACTGCAGATAAACAGCTCAGACAGCTTACCTAGAAATGCACATCCAGGTAATTTTATAGGGACAGCACGCAGCTTTCCCACAGCAATTTCACCCACCACAAATGCCTGACATTTGTGAGGTCAGGCATTGATGTTGGAGAGAAGGCCTGGCTCGCAGTCTCCGCAGTTATGTTGGAACAGCATGGGAGAAATTGTCCAAAATGTTTCTATATGCTGACACCTTATGAGTTCCCTTCACTGGAACTAAGGGGCCAAGCCCAACCCCAACCCCTGAAAAACCCCTCCCCATAATTCCCCCTCCACCAAATGATTTGGACCAGTGCACAAATCAAGGTCCATAAAGACAACAACTAGCAAGTTTGTAATGGAGAAACTTGACTGGCCTGCACAGAGTCCTGAACACAATCCGATAGAACACCTTTGGGATGAATTAGAGTGGAGACTGTGAACCAAGCCTTCTCGTCCACAACAGTGCCTGATGTCACAAATTCGCTTTTGGAAGAATGCTCAAACATCCCATAGACACACTCCTAAACCTTGTGGACAGCCTTCCCAAAGGAGTTGAAACTGTTATAGCTGCCAAGAGTGGGCCAACTCAAGATTGAACCTTACAGACTAAGACTGGGAGGCCATTAAAGTTCATGTGTGTGAAAAGGTAGGCGTCCCAATACTTTTGACAATATGGTGTATATTGAGTACCTAAGATATATGTACATTAATAACTAATTTATGCTGATTTATCATTCTGTAGATAGTTTAAGTTAGGTTGCTTTGAGTTTTTTTGTAAAGGGTTTTTACTCCTCCACTACATCCACCCTGAGCAATTTTTGATTTTTGTATAATGATTTTATTATTCTAGTATAGTATGTCTATTCTGGAGGAGACCTTTGGCAGGGCCACAACAGTGGGACATCATCCCATAGAGGCCACTTGCATGATTGTTTAGGAAGTGGAACATTTCTCACATCAAGTTTGGGTATTTGATCCTGCATCTTGGACATAAGTACTACAGCATGTGAGTGAGTTTTTTTTAATGTTTTTATACAGTATGTTTTTAATAAATTATATGTTGCGTCATGATTGTCTACATTCTTTCCTCCCTTATGGTGGTAAAATGAAGAGTATTGTGTGGAGCCCCTGACTGCATTTGCCCTATGAGGATCTGAGTTATTTGGCTGATTTTCTTTTATATACAACAAGCTCCAACTTACTTATTTGGTGGGCCAAATTATCACGTGAGTGGATCACAGATCGGGGTGATTGATGACGAGATCATTTGAGCAACACAAAGGAGCAATCTTTTTTATGTCACTGTGAAATGTATTTATTGCACTTAGTATTGTGGCCCAATTTATTTTCACATTTTGGACATGATTTAGGGGAATCTGATGATTTTGCACATTATTTGGCATTATTGTGGTATGCGTTTTTGCATGTTAAATAATTGTAGATCTACAGTATGCATTTAATTCTCACTGATGGGCACTTTAGTGTTTGCACATTTATTATGTTTCATGTAGGCATGATTAAATAAATTTAAGGAAGATTGGTTATTATTATTTCATTTTTTGAGGGGTGGGCTTATATTTTTAATAGTCTTATGTAGTGCTTTTTTTAGTGTGTATAACCAAGGGTGTTACTAGTCATACTTTCAAACTCGGTTGTTAAAACAGCTCATTAACAGGGCTTGGGGTTTATTACCCATTATTAGACATGAGTCAAACATACCCCGGTTTTGTTCGTGGCAGAACTTTTGAACATTGCACAGGTTCGGAACCGAATAACGAACCCCATTGAAGTCCACCGCCATTATTCAACCGAACAGGGCTGTAAAGGGACCAAGTGCTGGATACGCCCAGCACTATACATATCTGGAGATATGGAGATATCCCTACTCCATTTCTACAGACGACCTGTGTTTTTGACCCCGTTTTGGAGATCCTCGTGGGAATTTTTGATCGGGGGGCTCTCTCACTGTCACCTGTGAAGTTATTACCTATTTATACTTTAATCTGGTTTATAACCATCTAACTTCCCTTTTGAAGCCCGTACATATATATCATTTCAGGTCTATCTATATAGACCCAGCCAATTTGGCACATATTACTTGCGGTCAAAGATACCTGAAGGTTTTTTCTTAACCCGTTAAGATCCATTCACTTGGTCTTCCGTCCTGGAATCTACAGAGTTCCTGCATATCTGTCTGAGCTCTGGTGTTTCCTGGACTATCGAGAAAGGCAATCTGACCGAAACGCGTCTAGTCCGGTCCAGACATCTCAGACTCTCTCGGTTCCAAGACGTAGTTATGACCATGTTTTTATGATACATGTTATTTTTGTCTTTGTCAATTCATTTTTTGTAATATTTGTAATAAAATCTATTTACTTTCATACTCAAGTCCTGGTTCTTGCCGTTTAAAGTCCCACTCCTCAGGGGTTTTTTACTGTTCATTGAAGTCTATGGGACCCGAACTGGAAAAATCATATGTGCCAATTTTGAAGGCTTATATGCAAGTAATTGGGCATACAATGGTTATAGGGGTCTGGGTACTGCCCTGGGGAACATGTATCAATGAAAAAAAAGTTTGTAAAAAACATCATTTTTAAATAAGCAGTGATTTACTCATACTTAAAGTGAAACCACAAAAATTTGAAATAACAATAAAAATGAAAAATTATTTAAATATAGTGCCTGGGGGACCCCTTGGTCTGCCTGTAATGTAGCACATCTGCACTGTGTATAGAACCTGCTGCAGCAAAAAATGAAATTTTCCCTGCAAGCTTTCTTTATTTTGTAAGCAAAGGATCAGGGAGCCCATCTGTATGATGAGGCCACAATTAGGGCACTCAGAACAAGATTAGAGATTTTTTAGATAAATTCTGGTGTCTCTTTGGCATACTTTGGATAGAAGTAACAGAGTTTTGCACCACAGTAAGCAAGGCTTTTTTGAAGAATCCAAAATATAGTACAATCCGGCCCAAGTTCATAGGGAAACATGACTGCCAATTTGTTGTTTACCAATGTTCTCCCCTCTTTGTAGACTCATGTTTCTACCTTTGTCAACCTCAGAACCAAGATCTGAATCAAGTAATCCCTGTGCATTGTCAAGCAGCAAGTGGCTGATGCTGTGTTCAAATAACTGAGCTGATTCCTCCATGGCTAATGCTGGGGCTATGGCAGGAGTAGCTGTGGACAAGAAGGCAGAATAAGCCACTCTGGCAACTGCAGTGGACTGTGCACTAGTCTCTACTTGGGTGATGGAGAATGAGGAAGATGAGGATGGTTTAGTAAGCCAGTCCATCACCTCCTCTGCATGCTGTGGCTGGATAGCACAGGGAACATCACTAAACAGAGGAAATGATGCCCTGCCTGGGGACAGACCACGTCCACCATTGCCTGTGGACACAGACACTACTGGCCCCCTCACAATGCCATGGGAACATCAGCCTCTCCTTGTGGCCTCCAAGACATGATGGAGCTTATTAACAAAATGCAATAAAGATGGGGAAATGTGTAGGTGGATGCACTTTAATCAATCGAAAGTGGTGTTTGGTGCACTTTAACTTGAGTACTCACTACACAGACACATTCCACTGACACACTTTAATATACTGCAGTAAAACTGCACTGATGCAATGTAATATAGTGCGGTAAATGTGCACTAATGTACTAAAATATACTTTACTGAAATATACTGCATTAAACGTGCACTAACACACTGAAATGTACTGCAATAAACGTGCACAAACGCACTGAAATATATTGCACTAAACGTGCACCAATGCACTGAAATGTACTGCGGTGAACGTGCAATAATGCACTGCAATATACTTCTTTAAACGTGCACCAACACACTGAAATATACTGCATTCAACGAGCATTAACACATTGCAATATACTGCATTAAATATGCGCAGTAACGCACTGAAATATACTGCAGGAAACCTGCCCTGACAAAATAAAATGACACTAAAGTAAAAATGAACGCTCACACTACACTCACAAAGCACTATTACTAGATTCACTCTAAAATGACCGTAAAGTAAAAATAAATGGTCGCAATACACTCAAACTACACTATCACTAGATTCACACTAAACTGAGACTTTACACTCACAATATAATCACAATAGCCCACTATAGCAGACTAACAATCATAGGTTGAATTAGATGGATTGGTGTCTTTTTTCAACCTCACTAACTATGTAACTTGCTAGTAGCACTAAACAGAGCCCTATTCTATCTCTCTCCACGCCGTGGGGTGGGACTAAGAGCAATGAGCCATGATTAGATAGAGTGATCATGACAGTGTCCAATCATGGCTCTGATAGTGCTATGTGCTCTGATTGGGCAAAGCTTTCATTGCTTCAGGCAATCGGGGTTTCCAATGCACTGTGCGGAGGCGCAGTGCATTGTGGCAGTTCAACGGACCAAACAAACAGTCGAATGCCCTGACATGGTATGTTCGCACTTCTACCGTTTAGGGCTTAAATATACTTTAACAGTCCTATACTGGAAATCATCTGTAAATAGAGTTTCTAAAAATGAATGATTTGATTTTTTTTTTTAAGTGTATACTATAAAAAAAAAATCAATATTCTGTTACCCATAAATAAATACAGTAAAGAAAATAAAAATTAGACATCAAGTATAGTGTTGAGCGAACACGGACTGTATTATTCGTGTTCGTATCGAATAATTGGATTTTTTTTACCCGAACACGGACCCGAAAACTTTACTGTATGTTCGGGTTTAAAATCCGTGTTCGGTCATTTTATTTCCGGGTTTGTATGTAATGGCGCGCTTTTAATGGCGGGCTTTCAACAGCCAATCAACAAGCGTTTAACTGGTGTGCCCTAAGCCATCCCAGCCATGCCTACTAATGAATTAGTAGCTGTGATTGGCCATCTGAAGCATGTGACCATGTCTTTATGAGTTTGAGAGCCCCAGCGCGCTGCGCCATTCTGCTGTAGTTTAGGGACAGAGCACACATCATACGTGCTGGCTGCTGATTAGGGACAGACAGTGAAAAATTGTATTGTGTCCGAAAAGAATGCAGGGACAGGTCGGAGTGCTGCAGGCAGGGCGAGTTATTAGGGCATTTTAGGGTGAGGCTGGAGAATAGGCAGGGTCAGTGTTCTACATCGATTTTGCTGTGTGGGGGGTTGTGCCAGTAAACGATCTTATCGATCATATTAGGGACAGGCTGGAGAATAGGCAGGGTCAGTGTTCTACATCGATTTTGCTGTGTGTGGGGTGGTGCAGTGAAAAAAATCAATTTTTATCAGTCAGTTGTGTGCAGCGTTTTTGCTTCAGTGCTGCTGACTGTGATAAGACACTGCTGTGTTCACATGTGCTATTATTGAGTGATGATTTTCAATTTTATACACTTTTTTCTATTCCACTATTCAATATACACCTTTTTGGGTTAAAAAAATTAAATTGTGGCATAGTCTGTACTAATCTATTTAAAAATTACAAACTTAAAGGGGAATTTTCTTTTTTTTTCCCCTTCATAGCCTGCAGCAGAGCTGACTGACATAAGACACTGCTGTGTTCACATGTGCTATTGAAAAATCACCAATTTAATATCATATTTTCTATTCCGCTATTCAATCTACACCCTTTGGGGTAAAAATAATTAAATTGCGGGATAGTCTGTATCGGTACGTGTGAGATACACCTTTCCAATTTTTGGGGCGCATCTTATACCGCCGAAGATTGCAGGGTGCTTCAGTTTGCCTCCTGCCTGTTCCGAACTCCTCCTACTCCTCATCCTGCCTTTAGGGTACAAAAAATAGTAATCAGGGCCTAGTCTGGGTCTGTACGTGTGAGATAGATACACCTTTTGATATCATATTTTCTATTCCGCTAATCAATCTACACCCTTGGGGTAAAAATAATTAAATTGCGGGATAGTCTGTAACGGTACGTGTGAGATACACCTTTCCAATTTTTGGGGCGCATCTTATACCGCCGAGGATAGCAGGGTGCTTCAGTTTGCCTCCTGCCTGTTCCGAACTCCTCCTACTCCTCATCCTGCCTTTAGGGTACAAAAAATAGTAATCAGGGCCTAGTCTGGATCTGTACGTGTGAGATAGATACACCTTTTGATATCATATTTTCTATTCCGCTATTCAATCTACACCCTTGGGGTAAAAAGAATTAAATTGCGGCATAGTCTGTATCGGTATGTGTGAGATACACCTTTCCAATTTTTGGGGCGCATCTTATACCGCCGAGGATTGCAGGGTGCTTTAGTTTGCCTCGTGCCTGTTCCAAACTCCTCCTACTCCTCATCCTGCCTTTAGGGTACAAAAAATAGTAATCAGGGCCTAGTCTGGATCTGTACGTGTGAGATAGATACACCTTTTGATATCATATTTTCTATTCCGCTATTCAATCTACACCCTTGGATTAAAAAGAATTAAATTGCGGCATAGTCTGTATCGGTACGTGTGAGATACACCTTCCAATCTTTTGGGACGCATCTTCCACCGCCGAGGATTGCAGGGTGCTTCAGTTTGCCTCCTGTTCCGACCTCCTCCTACTCCTCATCCTCATCCTGCCTTTAGGGTACAAAAAATTGTAATCGGGGCCTAGTCTGTGTTTGTACGTGTGAGATACACCGTTTTATACAAATTTTTCTATTCCGCTATTCAATCTACACCCTTTGGGGTAAAAATAATTAAATTGCGCCATAGTCTGTATCGGTACGTGTGAGATACGCCTTCCAATCTTTTGGGGCGCATCTTCCACCGCCGAGGATTGCAGGGTGCTTTAGTTTGCCTCCTGTTCCGAACTCCTCTTACTCCTCATCCTCATCCTGCCTTTAGGGTACAAAAAATTGTAATCGGGGCCTAGTCTGTGTTTGTACGTGTGAGATACACCGTTTTATAAAATTTTTTCTATTCCGCTATTCAATCTACACCCTTTGGGGTAAAAAGAATTACATTGCGGCATAGTCTGTATCGGTACGTGTGAGATACACCTTCCAATCTTTTGGGGAACATCTTCCACCGCCGAGGATTGCAGGGTGCTTCAGTTTGCCTCCTGTTCCGACCTCCTCCTACTCCTCATCCTCATCCTGCCTTTAGGGTACAAAAAATTGTAATCGGGGCCTAGTCTGTGTTTGTACGTGTGAGATACACCGCTTTATAAAATTTTTTCTATTCCGCTAT
Source organism: Pelophylax lessonae (assembly GCF_965119305.1). Lineage (NCBI taxonomy): Eukaryota > Metazoa > Chordata > Amphibia > Anura > Ranidae > Pelophylax > Pelophylax lessonae. The sequence goes on from NC_138772.1 coordinate 205,108,925, forward strand.
TCAATCTACACCCTGTTTGAGGGAAAAAGAATTAAATTGCGGCATAGTCTGTATCGGTACGTGTGAGATACACCTTCCAATCTTTTGGGGCGCATCTTCCACCGCCGAGGATTGCAGGGTGCTTCAGTTTGCCTCCTTTTCCGAACTCCTCCTACTCCTCATCCTCATCCTGCCTTTAGGGTACAAAAAATTGTAATCGAGGCCTAGTCTGTGTTTGTATGTGTGAGATACACCGTTTTATAAAAATTTTTCTATTCCGCTATTCAATCTACACCCTGTTTGAGGGTAAAAAGAATTAAATTGCGGCATAGTCTGTATCGGTACGTGTGAGATACACCTTCCAATCTTTTGGGGCGCATCTTTCACCGCCGAGGATTGCAGGGTGCTTCAGTTTGCCTCCTGTTCCGAACATCTCCTACTCCTCATCCTGCCTTTAGGGTACAAAAAATTGTAATCGGGGCCTAGTCTGTGTTTGTACGTGTGAGATACGCTGTTTTATAAAAATTTTTCTATTCCGCTATTCAATCTACACCCTGTTTGAGGGTAAAAATAATTAAATTGCGGCATAGTCTGTATCAGTACGTGTGAGATACACCTTCCAATCTTTTGGGGCGCATCTTCCACCGCCGAGGATTGCAGGGTGCTTCAGTTTGCCTCCTGTTCCGAACTCCTCCTACTCCTCATCCTCATCCTGCCTTTAGGGTACAAAAAATTGTAATCGGGGCCTAGTCTGTGTTTGTATGTGTGAGATACACAGTTTTATAAAAATTTTTCTATTCCGCTATTCAATCTACACCCTGTTTGAGGGTAAAAAGAATTAAATTGCGGCATAGTCTGTATCGGTACGTGTGAGATACACCTTCCAATCTTTTGGGGCGTATCTTCCACCGCCGAGGATTGCAGGGTGCTTCAGTTTGCCTCATGTTCCGAACTTCTCCTACTCCTCATCCTGCCTTTAGGGTACAAAAAATTGTAATCGGGGCCTAGTCTGTGTTTGTACGTGTGAGATACACCGTTTTATAACATTTTTTCTATTCCGCTATTCAATCTACACCCTGTTTGAGGGAAAAAGAATTAAATTGCGGCATAGTCTGTATCGGTACGTGTGAGATACACCTTCCAATCTTTTGGGGCGCATCTTCCACCGCCGAGGATTGCAGGGTGCTTCAGTTTGCCTCCTGTTCCGAACTTCTCCTACTCCTCATCCTGCCTTTAGGGTACAAAAAATTGTAATCGGGGCCTAGTCTGTGTTTGTACGTGTGAGATACACCGTTTTATAACATTTTTTCTATTCCGCTATTCAATCTACACCCTGTTTGAGGGTAAAAATAATTAAATTGTGGCATAGTCTGTATCGGTACGTGTGAGATACACCTTCCAATCTGTTGGGGCGCATCTTCCACCGCCGAGGATTGCAGGGTGCTTCAGTTTGCCTCCTGTTCCGAACTCCTCCTACTCCTCATCCTGCCTTTAGGGTACAAAAAATTGTAATCGGGGCCTAGTCTGTGTTTGTACGTGTGAGATACACCGTTTTATAACATTTTTTCTATTCCGCTATTCAATCTACACCCTGTTTGAGGGTAAAAATAATTAAATTGGGGCATAGTCTGTATCGGTACGTGTGAGATACACCTTCCAATCTGTTGGGGCGCATCTTCCACCGCCGAGGATTGCAGGGTGCTTCAGTTTGCCTCCTGTTCCGAACTCCTCCTACTCCTCATCCTGCCTTTAGGGTACAAAAAATTGTAATCGGGGCCTAGTCTGTGTTTGTACGTGTGAGATACACCGTTTTATAAAATTTTTTCTATTCCGCTATTCAATCTACACCCTGTTTGAGGGTAAAAAGAATTAAATTGCGGCATAGTCTCTATCGGTACGTGTGAGATACACCTTCCAATCTTTTGGGGCGCATCTTCCACCGCAGAGGATTGCAGGGTGCTTCAGTTTGCCTCCCGTTCCTAACTCCTCCTACTCCGCTTCCTCTACCGCCTCCTCATCCGGTCAGCGTAACACCTTCACCACCAACTTCAGCACAGCCAGGGGTAAACGACAGCAGGCAGTTTTAAAACTTGCCTGTTTGGGGGAAAAACCACACACCGCGCAGGAGTTGTGGAGGAGCATGGAACAGCAGACAAATGAGTGGTTGCTGCCAGCGAGCCTCAAGCCCGGCCTGGTGGTGTGCGATAATGGGTGAAATCTCATAGCAGCTCTGGGCCTAGCCGGTTTGACGCACATCCCTTGCCTGGCGCGTGTGCTGAATTTGGTGGTGCAGAGGTTCCTTAAAAATTACCCCGATATGTGAGAGCTGCTGCAGAAAGTGCGGGCCGTCTGTGCGCACTTTCGGCGTTCTCACCCTGCTGCTGCTCGCCTGTCAGCGCTGCAGCGTAACTTCGGCCTTCCCGCTCACCGCCTCATATGTGACGTGCCCACAAGGTGGAACTCCACCTTGCACATGCTGGAAAGACTGTGCGAGCAGCAGCAGGCCATAGTGGAGTTTCAGCTGCAGCACGCACGCGTGAGTCGCTCTGCAGAACAGGACCACTTCACCACCAATAACTGGGCCTCCATGCGAGACCTGTGTGCCTTGTTGCGCTGTTTTGAGTACTCCACCAACATGGCCAGTGCCGATGACGCCGTTGTCAGCTTAACTATCCGACTTCTATGCCTCCTTCAAAAAACGATTCGGGCGGTGATGGAAGAGGATGTGGCACAGGATGAGGAGGAGGAGGATGAAGAGGTAACATTTCCAAGGCTTTCAGGGCAGTCATTCGCAAGTGGCTCCGAGGGTGGGTTCCTGCACCCACAAACGCACAGTTCTGGAGGATGAGGAGGATGAGGAGGATGAGGAGGAGGAGATGGAACCATGTTCACAGCAGGGTGGCACCCAGGCCAGCTCATGGCCATCACTGGTGCGTGGCTGTGGGGATACGGAGGACACAGACGATACACCTCCCACAGAGGACAGCCTTTCGTTGCCTCTGGGCAGCCTGGCACACATGAGCGATTACTTGCTGCAGTGTCTCCACAACGACCGTCGAGTTGCCCACATTCTAACTTGTGCTGATTACTGGGTGGCCACGCTGCTGGATCCCCGTTACAAGGACAACGTACCGTCCTTAATTCACTCACTGGAGCGCGATCGCAAGATGCGCGAGTACAAGCGCACGCTGGTAGACGCGATGCTGCTGGCATGCCCCCTTCAACTTCTGGGTCTCCAAATTGGGCACATGGCCTGAGCTTGCCCTTTACGCCTTGGAGGTGCTGGCATGCCCTGCAGCCAGTGTATTATCTGAACGTGTATTTAGCACGGCTGGGGGCGTTATCCCAGACAAGCGCAGCCGCCTGTCCAGAGACAATGTGGACAAGCTCACGTTCATTAAAATGAACCAGGCATGGATCCCACAGGACTTTTCCGTACCTTGTGCAGAATAGAGATGGATACCGACCTTACCCAGCCATTGTTCTATTTTTGATCTTTCTCACTCTTTTGGGGTGTACCCTCATTTAAAATGACTGAAAAAAAACAGTGTTGGCTACCTCGTCCTCCTCCACCGCCGCTTCCACCTACACCGCCCATAGGTGTGCGCAGCCTATTGCATTAGGGTGTGCACCCCAAAGTTTAAATACACATGCATGTGTTTGCCTACATGTATATGGCCCCGGTACATTACTCTCCCTGCTGGCAAAGTGAAATAGAATTGTGTGGCACTTCTCTTATGGCAGAGCAGGTCCGAGGGAGATCTTTCCCATCTCCTCACTGGCAAACAGAGCGATAATGCTAATGTGCCCTAGGTGATTAGGGTGGGCCCAGGCACACCCGGCACACCCTGTGCGCACGCCTATGACACCGCCACATCCACCACCACCTCAACCTCCCTCCTACTTTATATGGGCCTCGTCCTTCACAGATGAAGAACATTGTTTTATTTTTCTGTTTTTTTTTTTTTTTGTTTTAAGTTATTTCCCTATCCACATTTGTTTGCAGAGCACTTGTCATGCTCTTAACTACGTTTTGCTGCCATTTGCAGCACTCTAGTTCTTTACATTGGTGTTTTAGAGCCATTTTAGTGCCTGAAAGTTCGGGTCCCCATTGACTTCAATGGGGTTCGGTGTCCGGGTAAAGTTCGGAAAAAGACCGGGACACGAACCCGGACTTTTTTTTCAAGTTCGGCCGAACCCACCGAACACGGACATCCAGGTGTCTGCTCAACTCTAATCAAGTATACATCAGGTAAATTTTGATATGAAAAGAATGAACTCAATGCAGACTATGTATTTCTTTTGGATGAAGTAGAAAAGAATTTGGAAATAAAAGCCAAGTTGTGTTTAGAAGTCTTGGGTGGGACAGAATTTTTTGATAAATAAAAACATCCGAGATTTTAATCTAGTCTAAACTCATTGCTTTCTGTTTACTTAAGCAATGGAATGTTCCTCAGTCATAATATGTAATTTATTTTTCACTGGAGTTGGTCAAACAGAATTAAGGATTATTCTATTAAAAACCTTTAGAAATAACCATTTTTTATCATATATTTGCTATTAAAAATATATACAGTATCACACATGATTCTTTTTGTTACAGAGGCATTAATAAAGAATACAATAAATTCAACAAAAAGCACACACACACACACCTCAGTCTTCTTTTCTTAGATTCAGTTGAAAAGATTCCTTATATAAAAAGCTTTTTCCTGAGTAGTGTAACGTGTGAAATATGCAGAAAAGTAATAACATCCCCATACATTTTCATTCAATTGCATTTCTATTCTACATACAATGCTACCAAAAAATAATCAGTTCTCATTACCTCCTCATCTGGGGTCCACCGCTGGAACTGTCTGCTCCTCCTCTTTTTTGAGTGATCCCATAGCAAGCTGTGTGCTGAGAGGGTACTTGTGTGGGTACGCTTTCGAGCTGGGCTGTATGTGCACACACTGTGCAGCTCATCGCAGTATTTGATTGACAGCAGCAGAAACCAATGGCTCCCACTGCTTCCTCTGTGTCCTGTGAGAAGAGGAAGAGAGAGCAGTGCTGCTGTTGATGGGCACAACTCTGGATCAAAAGAGGAGCCAGGTAGGGTTTTTATTGCATGTGTCCATATTTCTTTTTTACTTCTTTCTGTTAGGTTTTAACATGTTGGGGTATAGTGCTTTAGTATATTTTATATTAATATACTTTTACTGGGGTCTTTTTTATTTCAGGGTCAGCAGTGTGAACAAAAGGCAATGTTGCCTTATGTTTGCAGCCCATCACTCCACACTCAAGCGGTTTAGTGCACCAAATTACCATATTGTTAGGTGCATCAAAGCACCACATGCTCAAGCCTCCTATTGCCATAGCTGCAAATAAAGTTAGGCAATCTCAAGTATTTAGAATATCAGGGAAGCATAAAGGGAAAAGCATAGGTTCTAGCTTTATTTCATGATAAAAACCTGCCTGGTCTCTCCTTAAATTGCGGACTACTTAAGCAACTTACCGTACTTAGTGTTCCTCAAGCCTGTACAATATTTATTGGTTTATAGCTATAAAATACACTTTAGTTTTTATTTAGCAAATAAACTGCTAGTCTATCCCTCTGAAATAAGGGAAGAGATGGTATCCCCTAAGGGGTTGGGACTTTGCAGGCACACACCAAATCAAAAAGTAGTAAAAAATATATACTTTATTTAACACAGAAAATTATTAGACAGAAACACACTGGATGAATAAGCAAACAGTTCTAGCATAAAAAACACAGCACCGATACGGAGATTAACAGGGAAGCAGCAACAGAGTACCCAACGCGTTTCGAAGCTGGGGTGTGCTTCTTCTTTAGGGTTAAATGACTGAATGTTGCAGATCTGATTATCATCCGTGATTGTGTTAGATTCCCTGTTTGCTGGATATAAACAATGGCTTTTTCCAAAACCTGCCTGCAGGGCTTAAAGAGGTATGGTGGAGGTCCTCAATACAGAGGGATTATTCTTTAATGTTTAGGGCGGGTCAGCAGTTAAGATCCACAGTCCAAAGTCTGCATGCGGCTGGAGTCCAAAAATGAAGGAGCTCAGATTTTGGGTGATGTAACACAAAAGTCCTTGGCCGCATGAACAGGTAGGTGACCGTGGACATCAGCTTTATCCACCGTTCATGCGGCCAAGGACTTTTGTGTTCCATCACCCAAAATCCAAGCTCCTCCATTTTTGGACTCCAGCCATATGCAGACTTTAGACTGTGGATCTTAACTGCTGACCCACCCTAAACATTAGAGAATAATCCCTCTGTATTGAGGATCTCCACCATACCTCTTTAAGCCCTGCAGGCAGGTTTTGGAAAAAGCCATTGTTTTTATATCCAGCAAACAGGGAATCTAACACAATCACGGATGATAATCAGATCTGCAGCATTCAGTCATTTAACCCTGAAGAAGAAGCACATCCCAGCTTTGAAACGCTTTGGGTACTCTGTTGCTGCTTCCCTGTTAATCTCCATATCTGTGCTGTTTTTTTATGCTAGAACTGTTTGCTTATTCATCCAGTGTGTTTCTGTCTAATAATTTTCTGTGTTCTCTTCCTGCATTTGCATTCGGGATGTGGCACTTTTTGGGGCCTTGTTGAGGACTAACTCTTTGTCCATCCCTCTGAAATAAAGGCCCAGTAAAACTGCCTACATACTGTGCATCAAGTCAGTACAATATTTCTGGCGGTTGTCTTACGAAATCAGTCATTTTAATTTTTATTTCATGATAAAAGCCACCTGATCCCTCCCTCTGAAATTGTGACCTAGAAAAACTACGAACACACTGTGCAATTTACAATATACTGTATATGGCTGTTGACTTTAAATAATATGCTATAAATTTTATTTTGTGATAAAACCTGCCAGGTATCATTATCTCATCCCATTCTTAAGCTGCTTACATAGTGTGCATTGAGTTTGTACAATATTTCCCGCTTTTTTTTCTTGGAAATAATACATTTTAAATTAGGTTTTTTTTACGAGACCAGTTTATAAAAAACTGCCTTTGCAAATGTGTTGTCATTTTCACAAAAGTCACTAAATAGTGTCTGTAATACATGTTCCTAAGTAAAAAAAGCCCTAAGAACCTTTGACCAAAAGAGTTAAAGAACATTCGACCAATAGAGAAAATAGCCAAACACTAATTTTAATCTAGAAGCTATTTTTGTCTTTTTTGATATGTTAAAGTGTTTGTAAGTTGAAGTGATTAAATGAGATGCCCTTAGTGCCATTAGGCATTCCAGTTAAACAAATGCCACGTTCTGAGATAACATAAGAAATTTTGTACTAGACCAATAATGAACTTTAAAGGCACGTATCATAAAAAAATACAATTTATTAGTCTATATATAAAAAAGGTTTATCATACAATACAAAAACACAAAATTTCTAAAAGAATGTTTGGACAACTCATGGCTTCCCTCGACGATAGGGTACCATATACTGTAATCATACAGGTCTTATTGCCTTCACTTATATAGATCCTGAAAGTTGGGGATACCACTTCCTATGTGTGTCTTCTTGCTCATGTATTCCGCTCGACATGTTTCGCGATCATAACTTTGCTTCTTCAGGAACTTTGATACATCTATTTAAGCAAACATACATTTATTAGAGTACAAAAATACACACAATAGAAAATATATATACAAAAAAGACAGTAATTGCAATAATCGCATATGCTTGTACCATGCACATAAGACACTCACTTGCTAAACAGGCACTACCACAGGGATCCCCCCAGGGAGCTGCATCTGGCTCATGTGCCAGGATGTGGGGACTAGGGATGATCGAACGGTTTGGGTCGACCATCGGTTTTAACCCGAACATTGACTGTTCGAGTTTCGGCCGAATTCCGAACTTTTTGCTGAAAAAGTTTGGAATTCGGCAACCAGAACCGACCAAAAATGCAATGGGACAGGAAATGGGCTTTAAAAGCCCGTGATTGGACCAGAACCATCAGTAAAAGCCAATTGAGGGGGCAGGAGAATGCTAGGAATGTGATTGGAGTAACTAGGGGGTCCAGAGGCCAATCATTAGTGAATACGCCCCCCAGTATATAAGATAGCCCCGCCAAATTCCTAGCATTGTAATACAGGGACGTGGAAGAGAGTGGAAGCAGTTCTGTTACTTCTCCTTCAAAGTGTCATTTAGCAATTATTAGTGTGAGGAAAGGGATATCTAGTGTAGTTAGGGTACTATTTTCCACTATAGTTAGCTTTAATAATCTAGTTTCTGTAGGGAAAGTGTTAAGTGTAAGGGGACCGTAGTGTAGTGTAGGGTTAACTGACTCTGACTGCTATGGCAGGGTGACAAAACCCTTCCATGTCAGGGTGACCTATAGAGAAAAGATTGTTTCTCTTAGGTCACTTAAAAAGAGCGATATGGCTTCTCGCCTGTCACCCTGCTTTTTGCTGCAGGCGTTTATAGGGCTTTTTTGAGGACATGCTTGGAGTCAGGCATGACATCTGAACTTCTGTATAGGTGTATATATACACACACATGTATGTATATATACACATACACATATATAGGTGTGAAAGTAGCAGAACAAAAAAATGCCCAAAAAAACGCCTGCGCCAAAAAAAAAAACGCCTAGGTGTGTTATTGCAGGCGTTTTTTTTTGGGGCATTTTTTTGGGGTCTTTGGAGGCAGGCAAAACATCTGAACTTCTGTATAGGGGTATATATACACACGCACTTATATGTATTTATACACATACACATATATAGGTGTTATAGGAGCGGAGACATATGCCTGTTAATTATTTCATTAGCGCAAGCATAGTGTTCTGCTATTTTCACACCTATATGTGTGTATGTGTATAAATACATATAAGTGTGTGTGTATATATACCCCTATATAGAAGTTCAGATGTTTTGCCTGCCTCCAAAGACCCACAAAAAATGCCCAAAAAAAACGCCTGCAATAACACACCTGGGCGTTTTTTTTTTTGGCGCAGGCGTTTTTTTGGGGCATTTTTTTGGGGTCTTTGGAGGCAGGCAAAACATCTGAACTTCTGTATAGGGGTATATATACACACACACTTATATGTATTTATACACATATATAGGTGTTATAGGAGCGGAGACATATGCTTGTTAATTATTTCATTAGGGCAAGCATAGCGTTCTGCTATTTTCAAACCTATATGTGTGTATGTGTATAAATACATATAAGTGTGTGTGTATATATACCCCTATACAGAAGTTCAGATGTTTTGCCTGCCTCCAAAGACCCACAAAAAATGGCCAAAAAAAAACGCCTGCAATAACACACCTGGGCGTTTTTTCTTTTGGCGCAGGCGTTTTTTTGGGCATTTTTTTTTGGGTCTTTGGAGGCAGGCAAAACATCTGAACTTCTGTATAGAGGTATATATACACACACTTATATGTATTTAAAAAAAATGCTTGCTACAAAATCGGCAAGGTGTGAAAATAGCGGAGCCATATCCCTGTTCTATATTAATTCTAATACAAACAAACTTTTTTTTCTGGTTCTTGACATGCTACAGAGCTGAAACTTCACAGGTACACTTTTTAGACCCCCCAGACACTAAATCCAAAGAAATATCATTTTTTTTTTCAATAATTTTTTCAATAATTGGCTCTCTATCAAAAATGACAATTTTTAAGAACTTTTTTTGTGTAATTAATAGTCCCTGGGACATGACCCAGAACCCTAGGCACTTTTTAGGGGCATATATTGGGTTTTAGGGCTTCAAAATTGTGTTTTTTGATTCCAGAAGTTCGGGTCCCATTTATTTTAATGGAGTTCTGAAATCCGAACCGAAATTTCAGGAAATTTGGGTGTTCTGGTCGAACCGAACTTTTCAAAAGTTCGATCATCCCTAGTGGGGACACACCAAAAAGCTAGAATTGTAATGAAAGTATATTGGATATTAGTAAATGTTCAACCTTAATACTGTGAAGCAAGTAATCTGAATAACATCTATTTACAGTACATACTGATATGAAAGTTGTGACTTTCCCCTCACTGTGAGATAACCCTATTTGCCAAGGAACCTGCAAGGTACAGATATGAAAGAATATTGATAATTTTATTCTCTCAGTAAATATTACAGTATAGTTTCCCCTAGAGGAAAAGAGGGAAATCAGAGCAGAAGATATATATATATATATATATATATATACACACTGTATATATACACAATATATATGTATGTGTATATATATATATATATATATATATATATATATATATATATATATTTATTTTCATTTGTACCTTAATATATGGTTGGTGCTTGTTAAAGAGTTTTTGAAACGAGTATCCCATAGGAACAGCAGGAATAGTGGCTATAGTAAAAAGGGGGTCCAGAGGAAATTCACCAACCTTTAAACAGGAGTCCCTGAGAATACTCTGAATCCTCAATGCAGTTAGGGTAGATAAAGAGGAGAGGGAGAAGTGAGAGGACATCTGCTTCCCTCACAGCACCTAAGACACTGGCACTTCTCCCTTCCATTTGTGTATCCCCACCGGGATCACGTGTCAGACGAGTGTCTGACATCACCCGACCCAGCTGCTGTATACCGCACATGTGCCCATCCCTGTGCGTGTGCACCACGGCTCAGCCCAGGCGGCTGGTCCTAGTGCTCACGGGGTGCGTGTAGTTGCGCCCAATGGTACCCTCGCTTACTGTGGACATTTGTGCAGGGGCCCCCCAGTGTTGGGATAGAATCTGACCACAGAGGAGGGTACACAATACATGCTTCATGGCCCGGGAGGCCGCACATAGTGACTGAGCACAGCCATCCCCAGGGATGAGGGGAAAAAAGCCACCACAGGGCCAATAAAGGCAAGCAACAGCATGTTAAAAACACAATATCAGCATTGTTAATCACATCTCCCTGTGTCCATTCAGACACAGAGCCGCACCACAGCCCCGCCCCTCTCTTTTTCGATTGGCTGAATGATTTTGATTGACAGAAGTGGGACCCAATCGCGTTGCTCTGCTGTCTCAGCCAATGAGGAGGAGAGTCCCAGGCAGCTTAGATACTCCTGCAACATTGCTGGATAAAGACAGGCTCAGGTGAGTATTAGGGGGGCTGCTGCACACAGAAGGTTTTTTTTATCGTAATGCATAAATAAAATAAACTTCTGCCTTTACAATCCCTTTAATAAAAAGAGTCAGTACCCGAAGTTGCAAAATTATATACTTATTTGTAAAGCATTCACGAAACACAAACAAAAGTTTTTCAGTGGGGTGTTCTTGAGCGATAAAGAGAGCTGGTTGCTTGTTGATCTCTCTCCTCAACACCATTTCAACAATAAATTTAGTTTGTTGGAGAGCTTTAATTCCTCCACAATTTCTCATCTACACTACCTGAAACCCCCCGGTCTCATTATGAGTAATAGAATTCCAGCAACATAACATGGGGGTCTAGCGTCAAAACGATGGGGCCGTACCAGGATTAGGCCTACCTGTCAAACAAGGCTTTAACAGCTGCTGCCTTGAGTTTGGAGCGTTCCCTGCTGGCCACAGCGAACATAATGAGAGGCATATAGACCTGGTAAACCCCACTGATTGCTGATCAATAAAGTGGTTCATGTTTGCTGTGCATTATCCTGTACAGTTTGCTTTAGTTGGGCCTCCTCCAGACTCACATTAAAACATGAGAACTTAGGCACATCCACCACTAAGAAGCTCTGAAGTAGGCCTGATCCCTTTTATGTGGTCTTATTGTTATGTTGTGTTCTTAACTAGATAAGGCAAGGTTTACCATGCACTTAGCTCAAGGTGGAATCCCCAGGGTCCACCCCCATTGAATCATAGTTACATAGTTACATAGTAGGCGAGGTTGAATAAAGACAATAGTCCATCCAGTTCAACCTGTGTAGGTGTGTGTGACTGTAATCATCTAACATAGCCCTCAATCTCCTGATCCTTGAGATGTAAGTCTAAGAGTCTTTTGAAAGTCACCATACTACCCGCAGAAACCACCTCTTGTGGTAGACAATTCCACAATCTTGTAGCCCTAACAGTAAAGAACCCCCCACGTTGCCTGAGGTTAAAACGCTTCTCCTCTAATCGCATTGTATGTCCTCGAGTCCTCATGCAATTCCTTCGAATGAACAGCTTTTCTTCTAAGCTGAGATCCCCATTAAGATATTTATAAATTGCTATCATGTCCCCTCTCAGACGTCTTTTCTCCAGGGAAAATAAATCGAGCGATTGCAGCCGCTCTTCATAGGTAAGGTCCTCCAACCCCCTAATCAGTTTAGTTGCCCTTCTCTGGACTTTCTCCAGCTCCAACACATCCCTCCTGAGGACTGGCGACCAGAACTGGACAGAATACTCCAGATGCGGTCGGACCAGAGTTTTATAAAGTGGAAGGATTATAGTCTTATCTCTGGAATACATCCCTTTCTTTATGCATGCTAATATTCTGTTGGCTTTGGAAGCTGCCGCTTGGCATTGCATGCTGTTGCCTAATCTATCATCAACTAAGACTCCCAAATCTTTCTCCATTTTTGATTCCCCCAAGGGTTCCCCTCCTAACGTGTATTGTGTTTTTATGTTTTTGGTCCCCAAGTGCAAAACCTTACACTTCTCCACATTAAACCTCATTTGCCATGTCGTTGCCCACTCCGTAATTTTGTCCAGGTCATTCTGTAGGATATCTGCTTCATGCTGTGCAGTTATTGCCCTGGCCAATTTTGTGTCATCTGCAAAAACTGATAACGAACTACTGATCCCTTCCTCAATGCTGTTTATGAATAAATTGAACAAGGTTGGTCCCAGGACTGGGATATGGCCTTTGGTCATATTCTTAATAGGTGATAAGCTTGCATATACAATGTTTTCCTGGTTCAACTTGATATCGAGACTATGTCTCTTGCACTTACTGGTGATCTTCTCGATTACTTTGTCATATTCTGTTTGCTTATGCATTTTATATTTTGTTCATGTTTTATACGCAAAATAAAATAAAGAGTTTGATACACCCTAGGGGCCTGGTGGCATTACTGAATGAGGAGAGGTGCCCCTCTTGTGATGTAGTTGGCCCAGGGCTCAATCCCCTTAGTATAATCTTGCTTGCTGCCTTCTGATTTCACAATTTAACTGCTATTTCTTGGTCATTCCAGGTGTTTCCTGAAGACCCATATACATCTGTCATTGTAATATTTTCATTAATACCTACCGTATTTTCCGGCGTATAAGACGACCCCCCTAATTTTCATCTACCGGTAATACTTATACTTAGGTTACCTTGGAGATATTATACTCGGCGTATAAGACGACCCCCGATTTTTGGGGGATATTTTAGAGGTTCAAAAGTAGTCTTATACGCCTGAAAATACAGTATATCCCTCTGTTGTTATTCATTTTCTTCTTCTTTTCTGGAGTTTTCTTCTTGTAGTGGAACCTCTCTATTATTTTGTCAGCAGAGGTCCTCACATTTTGAGTTTGTACTGGCATCTCATAAGACCTTCTCCAGGTGCCCTTCCCTCATGCCTAAGTTCTCTCCCCCAAACCTCCTTCCCTGAGTTTTCTCCCCCCCCCCCTTTTTTTCTTTTCTTTCTCCTCCTTCTCTCTTCCTATACCTTCCTATCCACCTTCCCTCCCCCTTCCCCTTTACTCCCTCTCTCCAATTAATCCACAACTTTTTGAGCAGTTTTGAGCAGCACTTTTACAGCTTAAGCTGGATATCCATTGTGTCTGTGCATTCTGTTGGCATACCTTTTTTCCCTTTTTACTTCTCTCCCTTCACCCCTCTTTCATTCCTATCCAACAGACACATACGCACATTTGATAATAAACACTCTCCACTAGTGCAGTTCTATATATTTTTCATTATTATGACGACACAACTTTTAGTGATCTGCTCCAAGAATTATCCCAGTTTCACTTTGGTTCTTTCATTTCATCCGTGACAAAAACATTAGTCTACCACCAGGATTGGATTGTTGAGGAAACTTCAGGTGGTTCATTCTCATAAAACTCTTGATCTTTGTCTGAGAAATGTCTGCTTTGGCTTTTAAAAAATATTACTGAGCTTTGATCTGCTTGGCCTCCATGCAATCACCACAACAAAGTAAGCTGGATAAAAGACCTTTTTCTTTTACAACCACAGCCTGAATATCTTTCTTATTGATGCAGAGCCATATCAAGATCATAACATCACTATACACATCTGTGGCAGCACAAAAATGTAGTCTTGCCCTGGCTTTGATTTACCAGATATGGTTGCTTGACATTTCACTTACAGCCTTGCCATCCTCGCCCACTATGTTTGCTTTAACAAATGTCCTGCCGAGAAAATGATTTAAAAATAGCTAATCTGTAAATAGTATAAAAAATAAATATAAAATAGTATGGGAGTGTGGCAAAATGGTTTGGTTTAGACCAGTTTTTGGCTCAGGTTTCTGCTTTTTCTGTCTTTAAAAGAGTATTGGCCTCTTTCTCATTTTAATAGGACCTAGACCCAATATGTGTCAGATTAACAGTACAGCAGACATAAAGATAAAAAGCTGTGCTGGAGGGGGGATCCAGAAAACCAGGGTCAGTCAAAGCAGACCCGTATGAAGCATACCCAGACGGACAAATTTAGCCGGGAACCCTACGCAACCAGGCACATAGTCAAAAACTAAAGGATGTAGAGAGGGAAAGGACCCTCCCTGGAAGGTTGCAAAAAGAGGGGCTCACTGGGATAATAGTGCAAAAAAAGTTAACCTTTGTTAATGAAAATTTGGTGCAGTACAATGAAAAAATACACATAAATATTCACATAATAGTAAGTAAAAACTACCTGGTTACAGGAATTGAACCCAGGTAGCGAAGGGCCGACCCCTGGGGTCTTTGTGGGTTGTGCACTAAATGTGGATGCACAAGCCAGGCCTAGCACCGGTGGCACCTACTGGGGTTCTGTCTTAAGAGCTTGATGGGAAGAGAGTGAAATGCGAAAAAGATCACTTGAGTCACTAATAGTCAACCCTGTGTGTTGGTATGTCTCCTAGTCTGTAATGTAATAAAGTATGAATTGTATGGGCCTATGTGGCTCTCAATCTAGATATTCAGACAGAGGACATAGCCTGCTCTAGATGTGTGAGGACTAACAGATTCTGTGTGATATTTAGTACACTGAATGCAGCGAGAATAGCTCAAGGTAATGTCAAAGTATCACATATAGGCATACAGTGTAAGGGGTGGCCACCCAACATAAATATAGCAGCTGGTACCCTGTAGTGGTTTCAAGGACCAATCATCACATCCGTGGTGTAGGGTAACCAGTCCCGCAATATGATGGGGGTGGTTTAGGGACCACCGAGTAAGTGTGGGGCACAGTGGTGGTCGCACTGAAAATCCACAGTGTGTGGGAACGAAGAGACGTGGAGGGGATTCCAGGGAGCAACAAGTGGTGCACAGAGGGAGCAGACCGGCCAGGTATCAGGGGAAATAGTTCCTCACCAGATAGATATCCAGGATGTAAGCATAAAAAGTAGTTTGTTAGGAGTATGGTTTAGCTAAGTCTATGCGCATGCCCGTGTTAACCGTGTATGTTTGGCTGGCTTAACCAGAAAACAGCATACTAACAAAATATTTTCTGTATAGGTCACAGAAAGAAAGACAGGTTATTCGTCAGCAAAAAATTGGACGGGCTCTAAGTAAAGTGATCATAGACATTTATTAAAAAATCTGGGGTAATTCCCATGCAAGATAACGGAAATAGTGGTTACAATCAGACAAGACAAGAAACAAGACATACATAACATATAAACAAATAGTGACAAAAACCGGCAGTTAAATTAACTTTCAAGACTCTAAGCATATATGTATTCAATCGATTGCAAATTTGCGTTAATGATGTTCTTGAATTCAGTAAGCAGATAATGAGCAGAGCCCCAGAGGGGATCGGACGCTAGGTGTTAATGCGGAGGATCTGTGGATGGAAAAAGTATTTTTGGGTAGAGGAACTTCAGGCACTTCCCCTTGCCATTGAGCATTCAACAAATGTGATACCCTTAGTTGACCACAAGATGGCGTCAGTCCAATCAATGGGACAGCTGGAATCAATCATCATTAAATTAAATGAACTACTATTTATTCTGGACCACGAGACTACGCCTTCATGTTCTGAAGAAGCGTGCGCGGGCACGCGAAACGCGTCAACGGTTGACGCCAGCACCTGACGGGCACTACGGGAAGCTAACTTGCCTCCCAGAGGACCAGCACGGCACAGTCACGTGGGACGCCAGAGCAAGCGGCGCCGCGGGAGCTGCGGCACCACGCACTCAGAGACGGTGCGCCGCCGAAGAGAGCACACAGGCTGCATTTTGAGAGGTCTGAGCACCGGCCAAGAAGCGGACTTCACCCCACGGGAAGAGAAGATTTAGACCGCCTACCGTGAGTATTACTTGATCAGAGGCACGGGACATCACCTTCCCACACCGGGACAGTCAGAGAGGTAAAGCTAGCGGTACGATCCCATTTGACATTCCATTTGACATACCCATTGCCGGTTCTCACCCAGGACTTGTTCCCCTCCCCCGGATGGATTACCGCCAAGTAGCCTTTTACCTCTGACCAGGTGGGTTGGGACCCTGATTAGTACTAAAGCTCGCGAAGTAGGACAGGCACATCCTGGATATCTATCTGGTGAGGAACTATTTCCCCTGATACCTGGCTGGTTTGCTCCATCTGTGCACCACTTGTTGCTCCCTGGAATCCCCTCCACGTCTCTTCGTTCCCACACACTGTGGATTTTCAGTGCGACCACCACTGTGCCCCACACTTACTCGGTGGTCCCTAAACCACCCTCATCATATTGCGGGACTGGTTACCCTACACCACGGATGTGATAAAATGGTCCTTGAAACCACTACAGGGTACCAGCTGCTATATTTATGTTGGGTGGCCACCCCTTACACTGTATGCCTATATGTGATACTTTGACATTACCTTGAGCTATTCTCGCTGCATTCAGTGTACTAAATATCACACAGAATCTGTTAGTCCTCACACATCTAGAGCAGGCTATGTCCTCTGTCTGAATATCTAGATTGAGAGCCACATAGGCCCATACAATTCATACTTTATTACATTACAGACTAGGAGACATACCAACACACAGGGTTGACTATTAGTGACTCAAGTGATCTTTTTCACATGTCACTCTCTTCCCATCAAGCTCTTAAGACAGAACCCCAGTAGGTGCCACCGGTGCTAGGCCTGGCTTGTGCATCCACATTTAGTGCACAACCCACAAAGACCCCAGGGGTCGGCCCTTCGCTACCTGGGTTCAATTCCTGTAACCAGGTAGTTTTTACTTACTATTATGTGAATATTTATGTGTATTTTTTCATTGTACTGCACCAAATTTTCATTAATAAAGGTTAACTTTTTTTGCACTATTATCCCAGTGAGCCCCTCTTTTTGCAATCTTCCAGGGAGGGTCCTTTCCCTCTCTACATCCTTTAGTTTATTAACAGTACAGCAGACCTGTACATTATACCTCCTCTATACAGTAAGTATAGGTGGTTGGGTCTATGTGAGAGTCAAAGAGTTAAATGCCCTCATCCATGCATTAAACAGAATTGCAAGAAGGAGATACCCCCTGAATGGGACTATATGGGCAACCACTCATCTAAGTAAAATTAATAATTTTTATTGGTACAAATAGTAAAAATTACAAACACTACATATAAATGGTCATATAAAATGAATGAGGCGACTGGTAATACATAAAAAATGTTTTATTTTTTCTCCGTATTTTTTTGTTTATGCTTTATGTTTTTTGGCTTTTTGATCCATGTTTATAACATACATGCAACGATACGAACGATGTATGAACTGTTGTAAAATAATTCCAGATGTTTTTTGCAGAATTCAGGGGATTTCTGTGTTACATGTCAATATGGAATGGTCTCTGTGGGCAATCATCTTCCTTTGTAATGCCTGTATTGAATCCAAACTGTAATGTATGTGAATGCCGTCCATGCAATGTATTTCCCCTTCCGCCCCTCTTTTATGTAGAGAAATGTGTAATATGTTGCCTAGGCAACAAAAATGCTTGCCCCCTGGGAATTGTAGGCTCAGGACCACTTCTCATCCTCCAGGCATCCCATTCATGTCACTATCTCCTGGGACCTGTGGTGATAGGTCGGGGGTATCCTCGGCTCCACCCGGTGCAAGTAGGCCATCCTTTCCCATGGGTTGATCTTGACGGATGTTGGCTAATGCGGTCCCCTCTGTGACAGCCGCAGCCTCCACAACATGCGTCAGTGGGTGGGAGATGCACTCTCCGGCTCCACCCTCTCCTCTCTTCCCCCAAGAACACCATGACAACCGGCTCACGCTGGTTGCGTCATGGGGCGTGTCCATGTGGGAGGGATATACCCGCATAAATACGGTGAGGTATGGGGATTTGGAGCCACTCTGTGCACCGCCCGCCCAGGGGGCCCATTGACACAGATGTTCCACATTTAGGATAACCAATATAGCATATAAAAAGCAGCGTTTCTCATGAGATATTCAGACACACCAACAAGGAAGACCATTTAGGACACGCACTAATGCTCTAATGAAGGTAAAAAGCAACTTTCATTCAATCTCCTTCTAAGCTGAATAGCTCTATGCACTCAATATAGAGCTAGCATTTTTAAGATACTTATGAACTTACACTTTTATCCTTAAAACTCCTCCTGGATAGATCATTTAAAACTTTTTTCTATATATATTTTTTCCTTTGGATATAGATGTAAATCATCAGTTATCCCCTATAAAGGACATCTATAGAAATACGGTTCAATGGATACTCAAGTTTGAAACGCTGTTTTTTTCTTTACAAACTGTCATCTCTATCAAGCAAACAACAAGGCAATATCTTTAACCATGAGGTGGGTTTTTACAGAATAAAATTAAACTAATAAACACCCTTATGGAGATACTGGTTTTCAGACAATTGGATAAAGGCAAGACTGACCTGCACATTTCTGTGTAGGTCAGTGGGTGTATATATATATACCCACTGTTGAACAAAATATGTACCAAAAAACAGCCTCCTATGGATCTTATTATTCCATACAGTATACATACACCTGTTTACATTTTCAGTATTCTACCATTCCCACGGTTTGTTCTTTGTTTGCAGAATGAATGATATTTCATTTGGGACAGTCCTTGTGTCTTAATCTGGACCCCTTGTGGAGCCTACCACCCCCCCACCCCCTACCATCCACTCAGCTTATCCCAGTTCCATCAACTTCCTCCCCAGTTCTCTGGGGTAGTGTGTGACAAGGGTGTGACTCTGACTGGGAGGTCTCTTGGCCTACTTTTCCCTGATGTGCTGCAATTCAATTTTAATCTAAGCGACTGTTTCTGCATTCGTGACTATATTGAGGGTATGTTGGTTTATTTCATTTATTATTTGTGGACCTCATTATCTTTGATGTCTTGATGTAAATTGGATACATGTATGCTATACGATATGTACTTGAATATATTTATTCTCACCTCAGATACCCTACAGTGGACCAATGTTGTAAAGACCCCTGAAGAAGAGTTAATACACGCAAATATTGAAACGCATTGGGTCTCCTGGCCCCTCCAGGGTCCTCCTCTGTATCATATGGTCACATTTTTTATGTATTACCAGTCGCCTCATTCATTTTATATGGCCATTTATATGTAGTGTTTGTAATTTTTACTATTTGTACCAATAAAAATTATTAATTTTACTTAGATGAGTGGTTGCCCGTTATAGTCCCATTCAGGGGGTATCTCCTTCTTGTAATCCTCTATGCAGTATGCTTTCTAAGACTTAGAGGTTTATATAGTACCTACAGGATAATTCCCCGATGAAAACAGTCAAATTAACACTAATCAGCATTGGTTTATGAAGGGTTGTTCCTGCAAGACCAATCTGTTAACTGTCTACGAGGAAGTGAGCTGACATCTAGATAGGGGAAGGCCTGTGGATGGGGTGTATCTGGATTTTGCAAAAGCATTAGATACAGTTCCCTGTAAACACTTAATCTACAAACTGAGGTCTGTAGGCATTGGCCATAAAGTTTTTTCATGCATAGAAAACTGGTTACAGGGGTGTGCTCAAAGGGTGGGGATATATAACGTGTACTGGAATGGTAAGTGGGGTACCCCAAAGCTCTGTCTTTTGGACCGATTCTGTTTAATTTATTCATAAATGATGATATAGAGGTCAGTATAAATAGCTTGATCTCAGTTTTTGCGGACAACACAAAAGTAAGCAGGGCAATAACTTCACATCAGGATATAGAAATTTTACAAGAAGACCTGAATAAAATAAAGGGGTGGGCAACTACATGGCAAATTAGATTTAATGTTAAAAAATGTAAAGTGATGCAGTTGGGGGCTAAAAATATAAACGCAAACTACTTACTAGGGGGAGAACCTCTGGGGGGAATTAAGGATGGAGAAAGATCTGGGGCTCCTGGTAGAAGAAAGACTGAGCAATATCAGGCAATGCCAAGCTGCAGCAAGCTAAGCCACAAACTATTAGCTTGCATAAAAAAGGAAATTTATTCCAGAGATAAAACAATAATGCTGCCACTTTATATAACTCTGGTTTGGCCACATCTAGAGTATTCCATCCAGTTCTGGTCACTAGTCTTTAGGAAGGATGTGCTGGCGCTGGAGAGAATCCAGTGAAGGGCAATTAAAAAGCAGACTGGAGGACCTCAGTTACGAGGAACTACCACTATCCACTCACTTCTCTGGCCCAAATCTAGGCAAACCTCCATGAGCCTGCTAATACGACACTCTCCTACTATCTGGGACACTACTTAATATTTTGGCAATCTGATTTACTGCACTTTCTTCTTGTGCCTCTTCTGGTCAACCCTGGGATTATATTGTCCTGGTGCTTTTCATTTGGGGCATGTCCACACGGCTGGTGGCAGCATAGGTAGCCACTTTAGGGTGGTGGGCTGGAGGAGATAAAATCCTTATCCCCAACCTCTTGTAGGGCTTTTAGATTTTTTATGTCTTCTGTGCCCCCAGCAGGCAAACTAAAACTTCAGCGCTGCTCCTGGTAGGAGAGAGGGAGCAGAGTGGAAGTTTTAATTTGCCTGCTGTTTACTAGGCTACAGGCTGAGCAAGGAGAGGTCTGTATGCCCAATTGTCAGAGCAGGCATGCAAGGATGCAGAGAGCGGAGGTCGGATCGGTGGGTGGATCCAAGTGTGCTGGGAGTGGTTGGGGCCCACTGTCATGCAGGGTCCAATGCGAAGTGTGACATGTTTTCGCAGCTGTTCAACTCTCTGAGACATTTGCATACATCCCATGCTTGCAAGGATCTGGAGCAAGGTTCTGAAGCCCTTACACTCTCTGACCAACCACCCCTTCCCTTAAGGTCCCTGGAATGTTTTGTTGCACCTTAAACACCATGATCTCACTAAGACTGTCACTGGCCGCACATGGTTCAAATCTCGGCCGGTTCCTGCTGAGATTCAAACTGTTAATTGGCAGGCTGAATGTACCAAGTTGATCAGTTAACCAATCTGTCAGGTTCACTTGCGATAATCACAGACAGTGTTGACAGAGGAAGCAGCAATTCTTCAAGTCTTCTCCTGGCAGGTGGATGGGTGGGATAAGTCATACCTGCCTCCCCACCTCCCCCTGGGACAAGGCAATTACTAAATCCCCTGTCAACAGTATCTGTGTTGATGAGGAAATCGTGCAAACTTCTTTCATGCAACTTATGGTTGTAGGAAAGCAATTTCCACCGTGTATGGCCCACCTTAGTCTCTTTTCAAATTGGCAAACTTTTTTTGGCTTGCTCTACTGTTTTCATTACTGGCAGGGTTGCCTCTCCATACTGCCTCTATATTTGTGACTAAAACAGGGAAGATTTGGGGAATGGCAGACAGCCTATAGCCATAGCTGTCAGTGACCTTTTGCACCGGTCTTCCATTCTCCCTGGCAAGATAGAAGGCAGCTTTTTTTGCATTGGGATAACATGGTGTACAAGCCTAGGGATTGGAGTTGCATTGCCGTTAAACATAATGGCAACTTTGGCATAAGAGGGTTATACAGTATGCAGGGTCAGGGGAGGAGCCTGTATGGCGTGTACATGAGGGCGGGTGCTCTGGACTCAGAACACCATGTTGATGTGAAGCTTCGGGTCCCAGGCCACTTACATCCTCTACCCAAGCTCTCACTGCTAAACACCCCCCAACAGGACCACGAGAGGCTGTCTGTTGTTGCTGGCTCAGTGTAGCCAGCTCAGCTTGGAGCGGTCTGCGAGAACCTCAGGCTGGGCGGTGCTCTACAGAGGTACCACTGTGTTGAAACGGGCTGAGCCAGGGTTTAGGCTCTCTGTTGCTGTTGCTGCTTGCACCGCTACACGTGTGCATGTCCCCTGAAGTAGCATGCTGTGAAATTTAATCTCTGGGGAAGAGACAGAAATAATGACAGAGTGAGTGGTTTGGGACTGATTTAACGAGTAACACTGACTGAAACCACAGGAACAACCCCGCCTCCTGTGTTTCCTCCTGCATTCCCTGTTATAAAGGCCTGGATCAGATCTTTCACCAGAAACTAATATCAAATGGGATATAAGTAGGCTGAAGGGATTTGTCTACAGAACGGTGAGATCTTTCCATGTTTGTCTTTTTTTTTCCGGATTATAACAATGCCTTTGCCATATTATTTGTTAATATGAAGAATATTGCCTCTCCCCATGCTTCTCTCTTTGCTTTAAACATCTGAGCTATTAGGATAGTATCTGGTGACTGCCCGCATATTTGCTGTACTGTCTGCCCATTTTGGATAACCCAATGATCCTGGTGCAAAACCGATTTTTTTATTGAATTTCTAATATGCAAACTCTCAGTAGACTGTTATGCTGGTATGTGGGTGTTGATATTTACTACACCTTTTTTTTAACACTGAGTTATCTTTACACTTCTACATCCGTTGTGAAGCAAAGATAAATTAACACATTATATATATATATATATATATATATATATATATATATATATATATATATATAAATATACCTCAGGGTAAATTAAGAAATATTAAGGAATATCAAGAAATAAGGAGTTATGAGGGGCAGACCAGCAAGAGGTGTAGTGGAAAAAGCCTCTAAAGTGAGCGCTAACCCTAATACCATCAAGAAATGTATGGTGCAAGAGGACAATGTTGAAAAACCCTCATCCGAGAAATCACTTGGGGCAAGATCAAAATAAATTGAAACAAAGGATTTAGGCAGGACCTCATTCGGTCCCCCTTTGGAAAATCAAACTTCATTCGAACAGGCCATTAAAGATGAAGCCGGACTGGGGCTAGATGTTGAAATACCATCGTCCGGTCACTCACTCATAAAAGGAGAAATGGCTGACATGCTGAGAACACTGGAGGCCTCCCTGAAAACAGCAAAAATGGCAATGAGTAAAGACTTAGGTAATCTTTAGCATCGGGTAGAGGACATGGAGAAGAAACAGGAAGGCTATTCAAGCTCGATTAAAATCTTAAAAGGAGAAATGAAGGAGCTAAAGAGGGAGAATAGAGACTTTGCATATATGATAGAGGACCAGGAGAACAGGAGCAGGAGGAAAAACTTTATAGTTTGTGGTTTATCTGAGCAGCAAGAAAAAGATTTAATGGATACAATCAGGAGAATCTTTAATCCATTACTGGAAGACACGGAAGCAGACCGCATTAATCTGGAGAGAGTGCATCGACTTAGGAGACCTAGGAACATTTCAGCGGACACCCTCAGGGATATCATTGTAAGGTTTCAAAACTATGCAGATAAAGCCCTAATTTGGGCGAACCTAAAAAATAATCCATCTATCAAAAATGGAAGCGAGAATATACAGATCTTTGCCAATATATCGCAGGCTACACTGAAAAGAAGGAGGATTTTGAGACCATTAGTGGAATCTTTGCAGAAAATTTGAAGATGCCCACAGGGAGGGGCGAAACGCGTTGACGTAATTTCAGCCTTCACAGCTAACGTAATAGGTCATTTTCAGTGTGATGGAACGCAAACGGAAGTGCGCTGGAATGCATGCCGCTCAGTATAGCGAGGAAGACGGTAGGATCGTTCTCCATTACACACCGGGGATATCTGTTATGATGAGCCTGTAATATATTTAACAATTGTGAGTGCAGTATTTGGAAGCCTTTATTTTATAATAAATATATTGGAACATACTGCACTATCTGGTTTCTTTCTGTTTTATGCCTGCATCTGAGGAAAAGACATCTTAAAGGGACCCTAGTCCATACCCACTTGCCAAACCATTGCAGGGCCCTGGACCATAAGGTTTAAAGGGGTCCACGTATTCTGGTAAGTGGATTCACGAGGAGGGGAAGAGGGCACCTTTGGATCCACAAGAACCACTTGAATCACATGTGAACACACTATTGCCAGCACTGAATTATTTGGAATTTTTTTCACTGGACACTTGCTCAAATAATTTATCAGATATATATATATTTTTTTCACTGAATATTTATTAGATATATATATTTTCACTGGACACTTGCTTATATATATTTCTTCACTGGACACATTTTTTTGCATAATTTTTCACTTGGCACTTTGAATAATTGGACTTGGTTCTATATACCACTGGGATTGGTTATCACATCACAAGCTCATTTGATTTCTCCATATATTTGTGTCACTATATTTTGATTTATAATGTCTCAGCGCTGTGTTATTGGTATATTTAAACCTGGAAAATACCTTGCAAAATTACTAAAAAGTAAAAAATCAAACAACTATATAGAAAAAATGAAGGATAGCAAAGGAGAATGGGTGCATTCCACTACAGAAATTGCTAGCGTTTTCCATAAATAGTAAGGGGTGGGGGATACTGCGCTTCTGGGAAGTGTTATGACTAGTCTTGAAATAAATAATTAAATAAAACTCGGATGTCCAATAATAAATGTGATTATGTATAAATTAAGGTCCCTCAAAGGATAGGGAAAATAAAAAATGATGTTGGTTTATATATCAATAAAGTGCATTAGTGTAATCAATCCATAAAATAGATAATAAAAATTAGTACTCTTATCTCCATAAAAATACATCAGGTGTAAAGTGCATAGGTGTAGTCCATAATTTAAATAAATAATAAAATTGACGCTCTTATCTTAGTAGAAAAACCTATAATTAATCAAGTGACAGGTAAAGTGCTCGGTGCATAAAACAAACAATTGTGCATAAGATCACTCAGTCCATTATAAAATGCCACAGGTGACCAAAGAAGTTCACAGGTGAAAAATAAATAATCCAATAATGTATCCAGGTAAAAGAAATTTCATAGAGGTGTTGACCCACCACCACCACCTAACACCGTGTAAAAGATGTGGGGTGCTTCTTCTCTCTCGTGTACCCCTCTGGGTGTGCTAGTCGCTCACCTCCATATCTCAGATCATGCGCCTTGTCAGAAATCCCCGGGGCTCCTTTCCACTCCTACTCTGTTTTTCAATGAATGATGGTGTTTAAACTGCCTAGGATGGAACAGCCTTCTATCCTTTCCAGGTGGCCAGCGAATCTCAAAATTAAAAGGCTCACAATAGTGCAATATTGTCGTGTAAACTCGACTTTATTTCAAATAGATTAAAAAGACTCACATTTGTCACTCAAACAATGCGCCTTAGGTTAGATAACAGGGAAGATTGCGGTCCTCACTTCCGCGTACATGCGTCACTTCTGGTTTAGCGTCCCTACGCGTTATGCCACTTCCACTCACGTGGCTTCTTCACGTGAGCAAAAGTGGCGTAACGCGTAGGGACGCTAAACCGGAAGCGACGCATGTACGCGGAAGTGAGGACCGTGATCTTCCCTGTTATCTAATCTAAGGCGCATTGTTTGAGTGACAAATGTGAGTCTTTTTAATCTATTTGAAATAAAGTCGAGTTTACACGACAATATTGCACTATTGTGAGCCTTTTAATTTTGAGATTCGCTGGCCACCTGGAAAGGATAGAAGGCTGTTCCATCCTAGGCAGTTTAAACACCATCATTCATTGAAAAACAGAGTAGGAGTGGAAAGGAGCCCCGGGGATTTCTGACAAGGCGCATGATCTGAGATATGGAGGTGAGCGACTAGCACACCCAGAGGGGTACACGAGAGAGAAGAAGCACCCCACATCTTTTACACGGTGTTAGGTGGTGGTGGTGGGTCAACACCTCTATGAAATTTCTTTTACCTGGATACATTATTGGATTATTTATTTTTCACCTGTGAACTTCTTTGGTCACCTGTGGCATTTCATAATGGACTGAGTGATCTTATGCACAATTGTTTGTTTTATGCACCGAGCACTTTACCTGTCACTTGATTAATTATAGGTTTTTCTACTAAGATAAGAGCGTCAATTTTATTATTTATTTAAATTATGGACTACACCTATGCACTTTACACCTGATGTATTTTTATGGAGATAAGAGTACTAATTTGTATTATCTATTTTATGGATTGATTACACTAATGCACTTTATTGATATATAAACCAACATCATTTTTTATTTTCCCTATCCTTTGAGGGACATTAATTTATACATAATCACATTTATTATTGCACATCCGAGTTTTATTTAAGTATTTATTTCAAGACTAGTCATAACACTTCCCAGAAGCGCAGTATCCCCCACCCCTTACTATTAGCTTTTTTACTGCATGGTTTTCAGTATCGGTACATGCAGCATCTGGGAAGGGTCTATTTAAATTATACATTTCCCCAGACAGCGCGTGACTCATACCATAATTTCTATGTTTTTCATAAATATTATAAAACTTTATATAACGGTCATCAAAAGGGAAAACCTGAAGTGGAACAGCTCAGAAAACAAAAAAAATGTAGAATATATACAGAACTCAAAGCTCCCTAAAATAACAACTGAGAAACTACTAGCCTTAGAGACACCAATATCTCAGAAAGACGTTAGAGACGCTTTAAAAAACACTTCATCTGGAAAAAGCCTTGACCGAGATGGTTATACTACTAGTTATTATAAGAAGTTTAAGGAAATACTGGTCCCGAAACTTTGCTCCTACATGAATGAGATAGGGGAAAACAGAGGGATGAGAGCTGAATCATTACAGGCCCATATAACCGTTATGCCTAAAGATGGGAAGGACATAACTCTGTGCTCTAGTTATAGGCCAATAGCACTACTAAATACAGATACAAAATTATATGCAAAAATTTTAGCAGCTAGATTGAAAGACTTGATGACAGAATGGATACATGTAGATGTCCCCTGAACACAACAGGATTTGTCCCAGGAAGAGAAGGCAAGGACAATGGGATTAGAACCCAATGACTGTTACATAGATTAAAAAAAAATGGTATCTTCCAGATCTGCTGTTATCAATTGACGCTGAAAAAGCATTCAATAGGGTTGACTGGGATTTTATGATAGAAACAATAAAAGATCTTGGGGTTGGCCCCAAGATGCTCCAATGGATAGGAGCCCCATACAAAAACCCAGTTGCAGCTGTAAAAGTAAATGGTCATAGATCACCTTGGTTTGAGATGTGCAATGGGACAAGACAGGGATGTCCCCTTTCATCCCTGTTGATCGTTTTAACATTAAGACCTTGGGTGGCATCTTTAACCACTTGCCGACCGCTCACATTGAGCGTACTGTGGCAAAGTGGTTTGTTATCGTCCAGCGACCTAGGTCTAGGTCGCTGGACTCCTCCCCTTGTGGGCGGCGTGCGCGTGCCGCCGGAGGCTCGCTCACACTGTATTCAGACACAGCGGGAGTCAGGCCAGGGGAGGAGAGGCGGTGATCACCGCCGCTCTTCCCCGATCGTCTGGGATCGAGTGAGGAGATCCGCCCGCTTGTGTAAACAAAGCGAGTGGATCTCCTATGTGACAGACAGTCACAGATTACAGGATTCACAGGCCCTGCAGAAGGAATTTTCATTTTCTTGGACCAAATCTGGACTAAAATACTTAGGGATATATATAACACCTTTATCTGATAATCTATATCAAGCCAACTACATCCCATTGTTAGAGGAGATTAAGGTTAATATTAGGAAAATAGTGACCCATCCAATCTCCTGGTTAGGCAGAATAAATATATTTAAAATGGTAATTCTGCCCAAGATATTATATAGATTTCATAGGAGCAAAAATCCAAAAAGGGATAAATGGTCAGGGAAGGGACGTTGCGATACCAGACAAATGTATTGGCAACCATAGATGCAACAGTATATATAAAAAAATAGTAAACTTTATTAATACAGGATAAAAGATCTATCTGCTACAAGGCATCATAGAATCAGCATATTGATACAAAGAATAAATATGACATACAGTCACAAGAAATTTGGACAATCACTGGTATATAGCATAATATATGGACTCCAAAAAAATCCTACGCGTTTCAACCAAAGGTCTTCTTCTGGGGGTATTTGTCCGAATATTTAACTATACCTGTATATATATAATAAAGCAAAACAAAATGATATACAAAGAAATATGCAAATGCATACAAAAACTAGCAATATATGTACAATCAATATTCGAAAAAAATTAGAAACATCATTAACCCTCCTCTTATGTTAGGGTCAGAACCGACCCGTTTTCAGGTTTTGAATGTCTATAAGTATCACATAAATTTGTTTATTGCATCAAGATTTTTTTACTTTGTCAGGAACCTCTATTTAAACAATGTAATAGAAAAATAATCCTTTTCACTAAATTATAAAATACTGTGGTGAAAATTAAGACGTTTATGGTGTTAGGGTCAATTCTGACCCAGTTATAATATAGGATTTTAGGACACTAATAAGTGCCAAAACTGAAATCATAAACACTCTCTCTGCTTAGTAACACTGACAGCCAATCACCTCTCAACCCTGTAGTTAGGGAGGGGCCTATCTCTTTGCCTGCTTGTCTGCTTCTCTAAATAAAGTGAAGAAACATAGGACCAATACATTTCAGAGTTGCTGACTTTATTTTACCATTTTTTAAATTTGAAAATGAGAGGTATGCTATCAAAAGAAAGGTCTAAGGGGTCACACCAAAAATATTAAAACCAATCTTTTCAAGGATAAAGAAGCCTAACAAGGTACCCAAGAGGTAAGAAACAAATTGGATGATAAATAATTGTTCAGAGAATTGTTCATATTTTATGGCTGATTTAAGACACGGGTCAAAACCCATCCGTTAACATCATGGATAGTAACAGAAAGCTAACATAAGAGGAGGGTTAAGTGACGGTTCACATTTGTGCGATGCGGGAACACTGCGAATATGCAGTGTGTTCCCGCATCGCATTCGCACCTCTGGCAGTTCACACTGCCATATGCGATATGCAGGGGGTGTCAATTAAATGTTAACGACACCCCCAGTTTGATCCCATATCGCAGTGCGATCTGACAGTTCGCACAGGATCGGATCGCACAAGTGTGAACCACTGTGCGATCCGATCCTGATGCGGCTGAAAAAATTCCTCCTGTGCGTCTTTGGTGCGGATGCAGTGCGAATTCAGCCATACAAAGTGTATGGCTGAAATTCGCACCGCACATCAGATCGCATGTAATGAAGGAGCAGTGTACTCCAAATTACATGCGATCTCTGCAGCCGCACATATGTGAACCGGCACTCAATCAGTGAATGGAAAAACTAAATAGGTTGCTTGTCTGTCCTCCTAGCCAAACCTTCAGCTGCAGCGGAAACCCCAAGCTTCCAAGAAACCAGTAACTTATTCCCATCTGGCCATTTAGCTGTCAGCTGGGGATTCTTGGCTAACCACTAAATGTAAACCAAGGGGACAGAACTGTTGGTAACATCACAGACCAAATGTAGTCAATCAGTTATAATTGAGCGATCAGCCCTGGGTCTGTCGTTTGTCATGAGTCTCTGTTGTGGGCAGAAGTATCAGTGGGTCGACACATTTTTTTCCCTGCAGGTGCTATTCATTTTAATGATAAATCCATAATAATCTGCATCATTAGATGTCGTGATTGACAGACAAATCGCGGGAAAATTGCACAGAATCGCTGGATGCCTGACGCCCATAGTGCATGGAGTACCTTCTTAAAATCAATTACAGACCTGGAGAGCCTGGTATGAATTTTTTGGGGGGAGGACAGTGGTTTTTTTTTTTTTTTTTTGCTTTTTTTCATAAAGTTCCCCTTAAGATTCAAGGGGGATACTTTGGTTATGAGTTTGTCTTTTTAGGTGATTTGTGTCCAAAATCTACTCTGTGCCATGTTCCCAATTCTGGCACATTTTTTTTAAATTATACCCTTGGTATATGAATGATCTTAATGTTCCAGATTTAATGTTGTCAAAACCATTAGCATCATGTACTAATATATTCCACTATAGATTATTCTAAAAAACAAAACAAAAAAAAAACATTCACCTAAAACATGTGTATCATTTCAGGTAATATACACATGATTCTCCAAAGAGAGGTTGACATTCATAGATTTGTAAGCATTGCTCCTAAATAAAGGTCTCATTGGTTCACTTCTTAGAAGGAGTGACATTGTTGACTAGTCAGGTATCTTGCTTTCATTTTCTAACTTGTTTTTAAAAATGACTGCTTACATTGGATTGAATATTTTGGGTATCCACTGGGTGTGATGAACTAAATCAGTCAGATGGTGCTAATGTTATGCCAGATTTCATGTACTAATGCATTCCTATTTGTATCCCTGATTTAAATATTTTTGCTGAATCTGATTATAGATTTTAATTTATATGTATTATTTTAAACAATTTTAAAGATAAAATATGTTGAGTAACACCAGGCCTAAATATTTCCTATATTTATTTTTATTTAAAATCATGTTAAATGGCATATAAACACTATCTGATAATGGCGTAACCGCTATATAATTTTCTGATGTTCCAGACATCATAAAAAAGCTTCCTTTCTTATTAAATGTGCTATAGGAATTTAACAATTTATAATGTTTACCAAAATGTCTCTGAAAAGGATGCATCTGCATATTCTAAATGTTATTTTTACAAGAACGGCTGTGTTACTGAAGTGGACAAGGCAGGAAAGGCTCTGGGGAAAATGAAGCTTTTTAATAATTTGATAATTTTGACCTCATGTCTGAATACACAAATGGGCAGATACAGTATGTCTGCTTTGAAGTATCCAGTAGAGAAATCATTTGTTTTAATTCAGTACTGTTCTAAAGCAAGAAGAAATAATTTAGCTAGCAAATGAAATTAAAATATGTATACATATAATTTATAAACTTCAACGTGTTACTGTGCTGACATGAAATATTAAAATAAAATTCTAAGACCTCTAAAGATGAGATTTGTAAAACTTGTAAGTTTGTTAGATAAATAAACTATGGTTACTGCAGGGAAAGGCTCTGAGAATAACAATACAAAGTAACCACTACAATTATGAAGGAGGCCAAAAAGGCAATAAAAAAAGCCCTCCACAAAAAAAAAAGACTATAGAGTGCAGAATTGTCTTCTTAAAGCAGAAGACACATACTTGTCAACACTTGCAAGAGTAGCAAAGCAGCCATTTATTTTTATTGCTTACCATTCTTCTTCATTAGTGTCCAGCTTGTCACAATCTTGGCTATTTATTCCTTTTATGATTGAATATGGCAATTAATTCAAATTTGTGCAAAATAACTTTTGTGGCTTATAAACAAAATGGGTTCTCTGAATAACCAAGAGATTCTAAAAGAAGATCTTGAACACCGGCCTTTTCAAAATGAGTGGGCTTGCTCTTGGTTTCATTTTGCAGATGCTGAAACACAGTGTTTATAACTGAATCCTGTTGCTTTAATGTGATGAGAGGTGACAGCTTTGTCAATTCTGGAGAATATTACCTACAGCACAGCTTACAGAGTGTGGAAATCGGGAAGCTGTCTGGTGTATGTACTATCCAGCATTCTCTACAAGCTAGCTTGGTGTTGCTAGACCAAAAAGGGATTCAAGACATGTGCCCCTGGTACCAGCAACATCTGTTGTTCAGAGAATGTTCATGAAAGAAATTAAATTTTAAATCTAAGAAAATTTAAAATTTTGGATCCCTAAAGTATTTTCTCTTACAACTTATTAGCACATGGGTTACCTCCAAAAATTTGAAGAGACCCAAAGGAGTTATGTAGGTGACGTTTTGACAACTGTGTGTGGAAAATACTTTTCTTTTAGGCAGCTGTGAAAAAATGCTGTAAAGTAAGAATGCATTTAAAAATCTATATTTTAATTGTTTATTTTTATCAGTTTACAAAATGCAAAGTAAACAAACAGAAGAAAAAAAATGAAATCATATCAACATTTGATGTGACTATACTTTAGCTTTAAACCAGCATCAATTCTTACACTTGTACACTTTGTGCACTTGCACAAAGTCAGGGATTTTGTAGGATTAGAATCAGTTGTATGATTAACTGATCCTACTAAGAAGATGCTAATGATAATCAATTTCATATGAAGGTTGAAACGCAGTCATTAAATGAAACAGAAAAAGCTGCTTGGAAGGCTTAAAGAGGAAGTAAACCCTCCTCTGTAACTTGTACCTATAGGTAAGCCTATGATAAGGCTTACCTATAGGTACTGTAAATATCTCCTAAACATGTACCGTTTAAGAGATATTTACCTTACATGCAGCCAGTGACGTCACTGGCGCATGCGCTCTGAAGGAACGGCCGCTCGTGCCGTTCCTTCAGAGCTCCGCGCCGTGACCGTCGGCTCCCGCGTGCGTGTGCGGGAGTGACATCACCGCGGCTCCGGCCAATCAGATGGCCAGATGCCGCGATCCCGGAACACGGGCGACTGGACATGTCGCCCGTCATACAGGTAAGCGGACGGCATGGCGTGGGGCTCGTTCTAAGGTAAGTATTTCATAATGAGCTAGTATGCGATGCATACTAGCTCATTATGTGTTTCTCTTGCAGGTTGCAAAAAGAAAAAAAAATTTTTGGGGGGTTTACAAACTCTTTAAAACTGGGTGAGGACCAGCCAAACTTTGCTACTAAGGTGAGGTTGTGAAAGATAGTTTCATGTCACAGGCCATACACCATGGCAAAACTGAGCACAGCAACAAGACACAAGGTAGTTATACTGCATCAGCAAAGTCTCTCCTAGGCAAAGATTTATAAGCAGACTAGGGTTTCAAGATCTGCTGTTCAAGCTCTTTTGAAGAAGCACAAAGAAACATGCAATGCTGAGGACCATAGACACAGTAGTTGGCCAAGAAACCTAATGAAGCAGATGAAAGACACATTATGCTTACTTCCCTTTGAAGATGTCCAGCAGTGTCATCAACACAGAACTGGCAGAAATCAATGGGTCCCCAGGTACATGTATCTACTGTCTAGAGAAGTCTGGACAGAAGTGATTTTCATGGACGAACTGTGGCCAAAAAGCGATACCTCTGACGTGGAAACACGGCTAAGAGACTCAACTTTACATGAAAGCATAGGAACCGAGTCAAAATTTGAAATTTTTGGTTGTAGTAAGAGGTCATTTGTTCGCCAAAGGGCTGGGGAGTGGTACAATTATGAGTGTCTGAAGGCAACTGTGAAGCATTGTGGAGGTTCCTTGCAAGATAATGGCTACATTTTTGCAAATGAAGTTGGAGATTTGCTCACAATCAATGGTGTCCTAAATGCTGAGAAACACTGGCAGATACTTACATCATGGCATACTTTCAGGGATGTGTGTGATTGGCCTCAAATGTATTCTTCAGCAGGATAATGACCCCCAAACATACAGCCAATGTCAAAGAACTATCTTCAGCGTAAAGAAGAAAAAGGAGCTCTGGAAGTAATGGTTTGGCCCCCGCAGAGCCCTGATCTTAACAGCATCAAGTCTGTTTGGGATTACATGAAGAGACAGAAGGATTTGAGCCTACATCCACAGAAGATCTGTGGTTAGTTTTCAAAAAAGTTTAGAACAACCTGCCTGCTGAGTTGCTTTAAAAACTGTTTGCAAGTGTACCTAGAACTGAAGATGTTTTGAAGGTCATACCAAATATTGATTTGATTTGAATTTCTCTTTTGTTCATTTACTTTCCATTTTGGTCATTAATAAAAATAAACTATTAACACTTCACAGCTGGAACCTGACAAAACTTTATTCTAGCACCCCTGGCAGCCTCTTCCAAACTGTAAATTAACACAGCCGGTAGAGGAAATTTTCTGTACGGCTCACTTCCTATACCAGCCTTCTGTATACTAGTGCTGGGCACCAAGGGCTCCTGCTTATGAGCCCTGGTGAGTGCCTTGGGTCCCAGCTGCAGCTGCCTGTGTTGATTCGGTGGCAGCTTCTGTTCCCACCTGCCGCCTCTACTCAGAAATTGTAGCATGGAACCAAGTACAGAGCTCTGAAACTCCTCCTTGCCTCTGTGCTTCAGTCCTGATTAGTGATGAGCCGAACACCCCCCTGTTCGGTTTGCACCAGAACATCTTGAACAGGGGAAATGTTCTAGCGAACATACAAAATCACAAGTCCTCATTTTAAGGCTTAAATTTAAGTGACTATTAATCACCCACTGGGCCAAGGATTCAAACTCACAGCCTCTTACTTGCTAGCCTGTTATTCTAACAGCTACACCACCAAGCCAGCTGAGTAACCTAAGACCCTCTCTGGCTAATAATTCTCTATCTGAGATTGACAGCTATTTTATAGGGCTCTGACATCACCAGCGCCCCATAATCCATTTCTCAGGTGCAGTGAATAAATTACTGACGTCACTTCAGAAGGGGCGGGACAATTGATAGGTTTTAATTAAAATCCATAATTAATATTAATCTAAATTACTTTGGAGGAGGGGGGGTTGAGGGAAAGGGGGATTTTTGCTTGAGTAAGACCTGGGGGACAGTAAAACATACAGAGTTCAGTGACCAAGATTATGTAATGTATGGCACAGCATGCAGGGTGCAGTGATGCAGTGATGAGAAGACACACATGGGAATTATGTGTGTCTTCTCATAACTGAACCCTGCTCACTCCTCAATGGTTGTGATTGACAGCAGCAGGAGCCAATAGCCTCTGCTTCTATCTCTCAGCCAATGAGGAGGCAGAGACCCAGCAGAGCAGCCTCTCTCGTACACATCACTCGGTCGCGATCGTGAGAAGTATTAGAGGGGGGGGGGGGCAGCTGAATACTGAAGGTTTTTTCTTGCGTAGAAAAAACTTCAACCTTTAGAACCACTTTAACTTAAGTGAAGACAATATCTACATTTAAAAAAATAAAATGCAAAATGAATATTTTTCACATAATGAAATTAATACACCAGATTTTTAAAGAAGTGTTTAAAGAGACAGGTAATTCCCAGGAAAACTGTGCATTGATAAGTCAATGAAATACATTGTACATCCATTGTTTGTGTAGATATCATTGCTTTCTGTGCTTTCACTAGCAATTTTCTACCCTATAAACAGCATTCCTCCTTCAGCCTTGTACAGTTTATCATTTGGAAAACATGTTTTGTCTAATAATTTGATCCTCATTTACTGTGTTTGAGTCAGTGCCAATGATGTGTCTACTTTTGCTGCTGGTCAGAGTGGACATAATGCTTTACAGAAAAACTCATAACCTATTGAATGGACAGAAAACGGGTCTCATGGAAAAAAAGTTCAGTATTATTTCTCAGCTGAGGCTATTTAGTCTGCAAAAGTGTAAGACAGCACACACACAGACAAACTGGCGTCCTTTTGCATTCCACCATGGTAAATAATTTAGCAGGATTAATGCTTATTAAGTGCAAATAGGAATGGGGTTGGCAAAGAGAAGTAGGTGATTCAAAACGCTATATTACCATTCACCTGTAAGAAGTAAGGTCTGTGTCACATTCTGAGGATCTGCTAAAGGAGCTAATCAAATAAAACACAGCAGCATTTAATTTTGTTCACACAAACCCTTGATGAGATGTGTTCCAAAACTGCTGCACTTTGTTCCAAAAATAATTTCCTTTTAGAACATTCTAATCATGATAATGTATATACTGTAATATACAAATGTCCTTTTTTTATCTGAATAATGTATATTTAGGCTATTTAAAAGCCATTACAGTAGCCAGTTTTAAAGGTCTATCTGCAGACATAAATAAAAATAAGTCAAATTTGGATTGGGTGAAGTGATTTATAAATTCTTTGAAAAATGTGGGACACATCTAGTCAGTTAGAAAGAGTTTCCCGTGCAGTTTCTACAAGACATAATTACCAGTGTAAGTTTGTAGCAATAAGATATAAGCAGATCACAAACAATAGTTATGTGATGTGAATTATGCTGACATTTGTTAGAGATACATCAACGCAGCTCACAGTTCCTATTTCATGCTAATTAATTAACTCATCAGCAAAAATTTTGCTTTATGAATTCATTTGGAGAAAATCTGATGATCCAATTATCAGATCATCATAAAGGGATATTTTTACAGATATATGCATTAGGTCAGTGTTTCTAAACTAATCAGGACTCAGAAATAGAGATGGGTTGAACATCCCCTGGTTTGGTTTGCACCAGAACTCTTGCACATCGCAAAAGTTTGGACCCAAACTGTGAACCCCACTAAAGACTATGGATCCCGAACTTGAAAAATCGAATTTCATTTTGAAGGCTAATATGCAAGTTATTGGCCATAAAAAGGGTATGGGGGCCCAGGTACTGCCCTGGGGGACATGTACCAATGCAAAAAAAAACATTCAAAAACAATTGTTTTTAAAGGAGCAGTGATTTTTATGATGCTTAAAGTGAAGCAATATACATGAAAAATTCCTTTAAATATAGTGCTTTTAGTCTGCCTGTAAAGTGGCGCATTTGTACCATGTATAGAACCTGCTGCAGCAAATGAAAAGAAAGAAAAAAATAGACATTTAAATTGATTTTCCCTGCAAGCTTTCTTTATTTAGTAAACAATGGCTTGGGGAGCCAGTCTTTATGATGAGGCAACAATTTGGTGCACTTGGAACAAGATTAGAGATTTTCTGGATACAGATACAGTCTGGTGTCTCTTTCTCAGACATTGGATAGAAGTAACAGGTGTGGAAAAATTGGTCTTTGGTTGTTGGTGGTGCCTTCACACCATAACCCTATAGAGCAGTGATGGTGAACCTTGGCATTCCAGATGTTTTGGAACTACATTTCTGGGTTGGAACATGACTGCCAATTTGTTGTTTATCAGTGTTGTTGTCTATCAGTGTTCTTCCCTCTCCGTAGTCTCATGTTATTTCCTTCCTCAACCTCAGAACCAACATCAGAAAGAATGTCAATATCTGTGCATGCTCAAGAAGCAAGTGTTTGACGCTGTGTTCAAATAATTTTGGCATCTGCAGTGGACTGTGCACTAGTGTCAGCTTGGGTCATAGACGATGAGGATGGTTTAGTAAGCTAGTCCTCCACCTCCTCTGCATGCTGTTGCTGGATAGCACCGGCAACATCACTAAACAGGGACAAATGTGCCCTGCTTAAGGACGGACCATGTCCACCTTTTCCTGTGGACACAGACACTGCTGGCAACTTCATAGTGGCATGGGAACGTCTGCCTCTCCTTGTTGGTCTTTCAGACATTATGGGGGTGGGCTTATTACCCAAACTGGGTAATGTGTGATTGGATGCACTTTATTGAATAAAAAAATGGTGTTTGGTGCACTTTAAATTGAAGAATGACACTGACAGATATGTAAAAACTATAAAAAAAAAAAAAAGAAAAACAGGGGAAAAGCAGTGTCACAGTCAGAAAAACTGCGGCTCCAAAAAAAAGAAAAAACATGCAACAACCAAAAAAAAAAGGGTATACAGCACTGTATACATCATTAAATGTTATGTAATGCTGTGCTAAATGCTACACTATACTAACACACTATACTCACACACTCTACTCACATTATACTCACAGTTAGGAATGTGCTCTGTGTTCGACTTGAACATGATCTGTTCGTGTGTTCGCTGAATAGAGTTTGCATGTTCGCTAGAACTTTTTCTGGTGCGAACCGAATGGAGGGGGGGGGGGTGGGTGTTCGGCCCATTCCTACTAACAGTACCTTTTACTGACACACTATACTAATACTACACTAACACTGTAAACTCAGAGTCACAATAAGTGAACACGCTAACTCGCTAGTAGTAAAATGAGCCTTGCCCTATCTATCTCCATTCCTACAACACAATGCAAAAGCATCATGTGGGAAGGAACCTTTTAAAGTGTCGGGTGGGACTATGAGCACTGAGCCACGACTGGACAAAGTCATCATCACTTCATCCAATCAGGGCTCTGACTGTGCTCTGTGCCCTATATGGCAAAGCCTTGCACCTGACCAGCGGTCAGGTGCAAGGCTTCATCCAATCAGGGCCCTAGAATGCACAGTGCAGCATGCAGTGCATCGTGAGGCACTTGGTGTGTGAAAACCACGCTGAGCGGCACACAAATTTGGGTGTTTGCCGAGCAGGTGAACAGGCGATGTTCAGGCCGAACTTTTGCTGGCTTCAAACTCTACTCAGAAAGCCACCTCCCCCTTCCACTGCTTTCAATTGACTCTCTCGACCAAGCTCCTGCTGTGCCATGAAGATGTATGGTTCGGGGGAGCCGGAGCTCGGTTGGATCTGATAGCCTTTCTTAACCAATATGTCGCAGAACCCCTGAGGATGTCAGGTGTCATCCCAGGGTGCCAAGGCACCCTGGTTGAGAAAGGCTTATTAGGTTTACTCTATCCCCCAAAAAGAAATAAATCCAAAGAGGGAGCTTTTTATTTTACTAAATATATTGTATGTGTATGGGTACTGGGTGTATGCCTTTTTGGTTTTAGTCCACATATGTTTAATGTTCTCTTCTTACCTAGTTTTAAAGTTAGATTTTTATTGTTAAATGTGTTCCTGCTAGGGAGATTTAAATTTGTCCTGGTGATCACTGTCACTTGGACTGAAAGTAAGAGAAAATCCAAAATTTTGATTTACAAGGTTGTAGTTGTGATCTAATAATTAACTAACCATCCATCAAATCAAATGTACTTTACTTCACTTAAGTCTATTATATCGCCTCAAAGAGATATGCCCTTACTTCGGGCCAGCCCCTACTAGATATCTTCACATAAATTCTGCAGACAAGGAAGCCTTATATATACTTCTTCCCTTGATAGGTTATTAATTGTCAAGTGCTATGCTTGCCTGGTGCAGCCAAAGTGCATTTACAGAAACCACTTATTCAGTTTATTTATTCATTGAAAAATCTATAAATGCATTTTAAATACAGCTGGTAAAATGTCTGATGTCTTTATATCAGCCTCCTGTGTTCAGCACAGCATAACTTGGATGTAGGTTAGGAGGGGCAGTATAACAGGCAAGTAAGGTTCTATTATGTTGACAGGTCTGTCAGTCTAACACCGGAAGCTTGATGACAGTTGGGGAGAGCAGAGTGATGACCTTTCTGATTTGGTGAGCCTTCTTCAATGTTCAATCAGGAGCCTGGGGTTGTCAGTGACAAGTTTGAACTGCTTAATTGCAGTTTATAAAAAGGTAATGTTGCTGGTTTGGATATGCTGTCTGGATGTGGTGCCTGGAGCACATGAATAATTACACAGAATTATAAATCCCTTGGCAAGTAAATAAGTTCACATTTACAGTATGTATATGAAATGTTTTATTTATCTGTATGCATACAGTTCTTCTTGAAGACAAAAAATTGTAACATGTCCAATTACAACATAACGTGTTTACCTAAGTGTATTGAATTCTGAGGATACATTCTTTAACACTGTTGTGTAAGATTAGGTGATCTGAAAAACTAGCAGATATGAATCACCAAACATTATTTGCCTTGTCCCAATCTGTCTTAGACATTTCCTTTTCAAATTCATTACATGTCAGTGCCTATTGTGATCTTTTTCAGAGTGCTGATGTTCTTGTGTACCCACTTTTGAAGTGTGCATGACCAAGGATCAAAACATAAAAGCTGCTTAAATATCCATGGTTTTTGATGTATTTGCCATGCTTTCAGCAATACCCAATTCAACTGAAATGAGCCTGATGAATGCATAACAAACAAATTAAAACCACATAAAGATGCCTGTGTGCATTTAATGTGGTTTGCATTCATTTATTTGAAACACCACAAGTACCAACAGTAGACAACGTAAAAAAAAAAACCTTGGAACTGTTATGATGCATTCTAATGGAGTAGTGATATTTTACTGTTATAGCAGCTGCAGCACCCTTATGTGAGTGGCTTATCTCTATGTTAGGTAACAGGTCTATACAAAGGAATCAAGTTGTACCATAACCCCAAATGTATACTCTTTTCTCATGAATGGAGAATGTGCCTACTGAATTATGTTACACACAAACAGCAGGTACAAAACTGTCAATTTTCAAACTCCAATTTAATTGATTAATCTGCACCTAAAGTCACACACCTGTGTTAGAAGATTTAATGAGAAGCTTCCTTTCCTTACTGCAAATTCACAGGTTACTTTATTAGGTACACCTTGCTAGTACCGGGCTGAACTCCCTTTTGCTTTCAGAACTACCTTAATTCTTCATGTCAAAGAATCAACAAGGTGTTGGCAACATTCTTCCGAGATTTTGGTCCATATTGACATGCTTCAGATTTGGCGGCTGCACCGACATCCCAAAGGTTCCACCACATCCCAAAGGTGCTCTATTGGATTGAGATCTGGTGACTGTGGAGGTCATTGGAGTACAAGGAACTCATTGTCATGTTCAAGAAACCAGTTTGAGATGATTTGAGCTTTGTGACCTGGTGCATTATTATTCTGCTGGAAGTAGCCATCAGAAGATGGGTACACTGTAGTCATAAAGGGATGGACATGGTCAGCAACAATACTCAGGTAGGTCCTGGCGTGTAAACAATGCTCAATTGGTACTAAGGGGCCCAAAATGTGCCAAGAAAATATCCCCACACCATTGCACCACCATCGATCCATGCTTTCATGTTGTTATGCCAAATTCTGATCCTACCAACTGAATGTCGCAGCTGAAATTGAGACTCATCGGACCAGGCAACATTTTTCCAATCTTCTATTGTCCAATTTTGGTGAGCCTGTGCGAATTGTATCGTCATTTTCCTATTCTTAGCTGACAGAAGTGACACCCGATTGTGGTATTCTGCTGCTGTAACCCATCTGCTTCAAGGATGAATGTGTTGTGCGTTCTGAGATGGTATTCTAAATACCTTGGTTGTAAAGAGTGGTTACTTGAGTTACTGTTGCCTTTCTATCATCTCAAACCATTCTGCCCATTCTCCTCTGACATCAACAAAGCATTTTCGACCACACAACTGCCGCTCACTGGATATTTTGTCTTTTTCGGGCTATTCTCTGTAAACCCTAGAAATGGTTTTGCGTGAAAATCCCAGTAGATCAGCAGTTCAAAGTCACTTAAATCTCCTTTCTTGCCCATTCTAAAGCTTGGTTTGAACTTCAGCGAGTTGTCTTCACCACGTCTAGATTCCTAAATGCTTTGAGTTGCTGCCATGTGATTGGCTGATTAGAAATTCAATGGACCGTGACTTGTGAGGCTGACAAGTCGCCTGACAAGTCGCGCTAGTCTGAATGGGCTCTTAGGTCTTGGCTCCCCAGGGCTTGTTTCATACCGGATACAGGAAGAGTGGCTACAAACTGAGTATAATCCTTCTTAATTGTATTATTTAATACACAATGTAACGCCGCCGAGTGCTCCGGGTCCCGTGGCTTCCCCGGAGCACTCGAGGCGCCCCCGCGGGCTGCAGCGCTCCGGTCATCGTCCCCGACCGTGAGCGCTGTTCCCCCGCATCTGCACTACTCACCCGCCGGGCCCCGTCATCTCGGCCGCTCGGTACACGCCGGGTTCCTTCCTC
Organism: Pelophylax lessonae; assembly: GCF_965119305.1. NCBI lineage: Eukaryota > Metazoa > Chordata > Amphibia > Anura > Ranidae > Pelophylax > Pelophylax lessonae. The sequence goes on from NC_138772.1 coordinate 205,150,689, forward strand.
CTCCCGGCGCGCGCGGCCCCGCCCCCTAGGGCGCGCGCGCCGCTGCATTGAAATTTAAAGGGCCAGTGCACCACTAATTGGTGCCTGGTCCAATCAGTACCAAATCATATAAAAACCCACTTCCCCTTCCTGTCCTTGCTGGATCTTGTTGCCTTTTGTGCCTTGAGAAAGCGTTTGGTGTATTGCCCTGCCTGTGTATCTGACCTTCTGCTGTTGCCCCTGACTACGAACCGTTGCCGCCTGCCTTGACCTTCTGCTTCGTCTGACCCTGCCTTTGCCTTGTCCTTCTGTACCACGCCTGAATCAGCTGTCTGGGAGGTTGAGCCGTTACCGGAGGATACGACCTGGTTGCTACCTCCGCAGCAAGTCCATCCCGCCTTGCGGCGGGCTCTGGTGAAAACCAGTAGCAACTTAGAACCGGTCCTCTAGTACGGTCCACGCCAATCCCTCACTGACACAGAGGATCCACCTCCAGTGCAGTCAACTGCCGCCAGTCCGGACCCTGACACACAGATTACACAAACACTTCCCTCTTATGCGTTTCACCCTTCTATGACTAAGCCGTGAGGGGTGAATTGCACCACAGGGAGAAGTTCATGCGGTCTGTGTATTGAGTACTAATGTTAAGATGAGTAATATGTAGCCACAATTCTTATATGCTTTTATAACTTCTCATTTAGTGAAGCATACGGAATTCCATTTTTCACAGAATACAGTCATTTTTGTAATTACGTAGTTTCTATGCGGAACCAAGCTGCAGATATGAATGAAATACCACAGTCGCTCATAAAGTTTTCATTTCTATTCTGTTAATTCCACTGAGGTTTAATTAATTTTATGGCTTTATGTCACATTTGTAGATACAATGTAACCTTTGGGGTTATATGTGAATATCCAGTTTACATCAAGCATTAACAAGTACAAGATCCATATCCAGTAAAACATCAAACGTCAAAGACGACTGTTGATTGGTATGAAATAATATTGTGGTTGAAGTGAGTTAACACTTTTCCCTGTTGTGTGTTACCACATCAGAGCAATAGCTAATACTGAACAATATGATACTTTAAAAAATATATATTTTTTTTCAAATACTTTGAAAAGCCATATGCTGTGGAATACTTAGACATATAGAACAGGGGGAACCATACTCTAGGGTGTCTACTAGAAAATCATATCCAAAGTTGTCAGATAAAATAATCTCTTTAAAAATCTTTGTTCGGGTTTCATTGCAAATGCTGGCTTTTATATGTGTTCTTTTGGGAGGATGTAAGAGTTCTAATGTCACTCAGAAGGGCATTTAAATGAATTACTATAGCAGTTGGTTTAAAGTTTGGTTTGCATTTCAGTTAGCTTTCCATCCTCTCACTGTGGCAATAGATCAGGCCTTTCTGGGCAGCAAAAGTCTGGAAAACACTGAGTAAATCATGTCAACATGGAAGTTACAATTTTACATGAGCTGTGAGGATTGAATTAGTCTCCATTTCTTGCTCCCCTGTTTAACAACAGAGACGTAAAGGAAACGCTACAGAACTAGCAGCTTAATTCCTGAGCCAAAAAAATTAACTTTCATCCTACAAAATGGTTTCATTGTGAATAAAGTGTGCTCTGTTAAAATTCAAATACAGATTTCATTAATATTTTCTCATTCACAATGTAGGTTATATTTCAAACAAAAGGAAACTGAAAATATAAAATATATAGCCAACCACACATGAATACAAAATGCAGTATGAGAGAATCCTGTAGGTCTATATATAAAGGCTGCATGCTGTACATAATTATTTTTCATTGTCATGTTTAACATTTTGGCATAAGCATGGATCTATTTTTATGTTGCTTTCCTTAGACATATAAGCACGGATTTTCTGTTACAATGTGTAGACTTGTCATAAGAGGATTGTGAAAAACATTTCACATGTCCCTCTAGCATTGGAATAACATCGTAAAAAGGATAGCCTTTCCCTGATTACCCTATGTGTACCACACTGATATACGTTATATTGTCAAAAGTGTTGGCCTTTACACGCACATGAACTTTAATGGCATCCCAGTCTTAAGCCCCGTACACACGAGTCGAAATTCGGCAAGGAATTTTCGTCCGACGACCGATCTGCCGTGTTTCGGCTTGTTAGTATAATGCTTCCGACAACCGACTCCGACTTTTCGGCCGAAAAAATTCTGGTGTGCAGGCTATAAAATTTTTGTCCTCCGTCAAAACACGTCCGATTTTCGTGCAGTCAGTACAGATTTCGACAGGGAAAAATCCTATGAGCAAGACTGGGCATGCTCAGAGAAGAAAGAACACAAAGAAAGCAAACCAACACATGACATCACTTCTGAAGTCGACAAAATTTGTGTGCAGTCTAGAGCACATTCCAACCAACAAAACACCACTCTGGACAAAAGATGGATGACCGGTCGGCGGAAATTTGTTGCGTGTGTACTAGGCTTTAGTCTATAGGGTTCAATATTGAGTTGGCCCACCTTTTCCAGCTTTAACAGCTTCAACTCTTCTGGGAAGGCTGTCTACAAGATTTAGTAGTCTGTCCATAGAAACGTTTGACCATTCTTCCAGAAGCGCATTTGTGAGGTCAGGCACTGAGATTGGAGGAAAAGAACTGGCTCACGGTTTCCCAAAGGTGTTCTATCGGGTTGAGGTCAGAACTCTGTGCAGGCCAATCAAGTTCCTCCACCCCAAACTCGCTCATCCATGTCTTTATGGATCTTGCTTTGTGCACTGGTGCGCAGTCATGTTGGAACTGGAAGAGGCCATCCCCAAACTGTTCCCACAAAGTTGGGAGCATGAAATTGTCCAAAATGTCTTGGTAGGCTGACGCCTTAAGAGTTCCCTTCACTGGAACTAACCCAGCCTAAGCCCAGCCCCTGAAGAACAACCACACCTTATTCCCCCCTCCACCAAATGATTTGGACCAGTGCCCAAATTTGCGACACTGTACCCAAATAAAATTGAGCTTTCTTTTGATAGTATTTGATCATCACAGTGTTTTTTATTTTTTGTGCTATAAACAAAAAAGACCAACAATTAAAAAAAAAAAAAAAATCAATATTTTTTACTTTGTACTATAAAACACATCCAATAAAAAAAATGTTTAAAATACATTTCTTTAGAAATTTAGGCCAATATGTATTCTGCTACATGTTTTTGGTAAAAAAAAAGATCACAATAAGCGTATATTGATATTAGCTGCTTTTACTAAGGGAAAAGTTAGATTTTGTTCCCTGCTTTGCAAGAACACAAAGTCCATACCTTCCCCCCTCCTGTCAGAATAGACATCTGCCTTGTTTTCATTGGCAGATCCCCATTCTGTGCATTTTACAGCTGATCAGTGGGTGCCAGAGGACGCCCAGTGCCCAGCATCTGCAGATTGGCTTCTGCTGTGAATAATTACAGCAGAAGTGGCCCGCCGGCGGTGCGCACACACCCCCTACAGAGCCACCCTGTAGAAGTAAAACTGCGGTGGGGTGGTAAGTACTGGGATCTTCGGTTTCTGGCAGAGATCCAAGATGTAGAGCCTTTGGGCTCTCCAGAAATAAGACTCTTGTAAGATGTTCTTTATTTTGATGGTAAAAAACAGCTCCAAATTGCTGATGCAGCAACCTTTTCTGGACCTTCTAGAGGTGTCATCCACTCACCCAATCACAAGAGTTAAGGGGTGGGAGGTAGATGTATTAAAATGTATTATAATAATCCATCATGCCTTCCCCTGATGTCTGTTTTCCTAAATGCGGTCATATTTTTGTTGCACCGCAAGCTACAGTTTGATAACCCACATATAATTGTGTAGTATATAATTATCATTCCAAAGAGACTTAGAATTATAAACCTCTGATGTCCAGATCATACAAGGAGTGTAATGTGTCTGTGAGATGTTATTACTTCCAGCTAGATACTTGCTATTAGCATAGCTTTATCAGTTTCTATAAATTGTGTGTAGACTTAAAGTGTACATTATCCGAACCTTCCATATTCCTGATGTATGTCTGCTGTACCACGAACATGACTAAAAAAATATCCTGTTTTCTTTGCATTGTTTCCTTTGCTTGATATATCTAGTGATCCTGCCAGTCCCCCTGCTTTCCTTTTTTAAACTGAACAGACCAGGGCATGGAAGCATATCCATCCCTGTATGGCCATTCTACTTGGGAGCAAAACCTGCCAGTAATCCAATGGACAGACCTCTGCTGATATACACCCCCCCCCCTTGCACAGCCCTTCACTGGGAAGATCAGTGTGCTGCTATTTCTCCCCCCTCCTTCTGACATCTCCCTCTGCAGTGTCCACCGCCACCTATCTAAGACCCTCATGCAGCTCAGAACAAAGCTCATGTGATCTCCTATAAACAAAAACGTTATTTATAATTCATATTTCTATTTTAATCAAAATAAAATTGATTTTTTTACAATGTAAGGATGGGGTGTCAAAATCAATTTCACTGTGGGCCGCATCAGCATTATGGTTGCCCTCAAAGGACCAGTTGCATCTGTAAGACTATATAAATGTATCTAATCTTTATCATAATAAATAATTGCCCCTGCATTCGATTATTACTGGTTTTGGTAATAAATTAAGACAGGTGTAAAGAGCTGGTGAAGACTGGGACAGAACCCACTCAAACTCATGTAGCAGATAATGCAAGTCAGAAAAGGAGGGACGCACGCCCCCGATATCACCTACAAGAAACTTAATTGGAGACTGCTCAGACAGCAAATGGTTCTGTCATGGTGTTCTGTCTTAGCAGTCTCCAATAAAGTTTCTTGTGGATGATACCAGTGGTGTGCAGCCCTCTTTTTCAACTGGCATAGAATTGTACCTTACCTTGTGCTGCTGCTGGGAAGAAGCTGGGGCCAGAGCTGGGAAGCATAAAGTGCAGGGTCTGGAGGAGGACCAGAGGAGGGCTGAAGTCAGCTGCCAGAGTCTCCTAAATGCTGAGACCAGAGGAGGTGGAGATGACTGCTGAGAAAAGGAGGAAGCAGAGACAAGAGGGTTGCCACAGCTGCAGGCCTTGTGTTTGACACATGTGATGTAAGGGTTCACACATACTTTATTTACACTGCATCTGAATGGTGACAGACCCTGTAATGTTTGTAACACATTTAGAGTATGCTTATCCCAATTCTCTGGGTTTCATTTTGATTATCTAGTGCAAGGATCCTCAAACTGTTGCCCTCCAGCTGTTTCGGAACCACAGATCCCATAAGGAATTGTAAGACCCCTGATCTAGGGGCTGGTTCACACCTATGCAGGTTGCAGTTGATGCATATTCCATATTGCATTTTGCATTTTTCAATACATGTTTTTGATCCATTGAAGTCTATGGAACCAAAAAACACAACCTGATGGTCCCTGGCCCTTTCCATAAAATGCACAGATGTGACTGTGACCCATAGGAAACTATGTTAAATGGACTGCAGTGTGTTTCTGCGAAACTGAAAAAGCACAAAAAAAATCATAGGTGTAAACCAGGCCTAAGTGATGATAACAACTTTGTATATCTTCTGTTAACAACCCCAATTACCATTAAAAGGTCTTGATGTTCTGTTCCAAATATCCTGTTAAGACATTCAGTTACCCAGTTGAAGAGTTAGCCATTGACAGGTTGTAGGTAAATAGGATTAATGGACCAACTTCCCTGTCTCAGTGGAATTTATGATACCGCTCAATTGTATGACCTTCTGCTAAGAAAGTTTAATGTAATTCCTGGTGGGGTTGTATGGAATGCTGACCTCTGCAGACAAATAGACTTGAATTTAACTTGTGTTGAAAATTGGAAAATTGTAACAGAAAAAGGAGTGTTTCTGACCATACATGTTCAATCCTCTTGTACAATTTCCCTTTAGATTGACCAAAAACCATATAATATGAGGTCAAACAAACTAAACAACTTTCAATTGTTTTCAATTAGGCAGGCCCTTGCACTACATAGTTTAACCAGTTACTGACCGCCTACCGGAGATTTACTGCGGCAGGCAGCTGCTCCTGGAGGCTAGGGGGAGAGCGCGCACTGCCGGCGGCACGCTCCCGCCCCTGCTCGTCAGCGGGGCCGCCCGACACCCGCGATCGCTCCCCGCTGAGAGAGAAGAACGGTTATCTGCTGGGATGATCACAGAGCTCATGTGATCCTGCTATACAGGATCACATGTGTCTATGGTCATCTCAGAAGCCACGCCCCCACAGTTAGAATCACTCCCCTAGGCTTACATTTAACCCCTTGATCACCCACAGGGTTAACCCCTTCCCTGCCAATGGCATTATTACAGTAGCAGTGCATATTTTTAGCACTGATTACTGTAGTAATGTCACTGGTACCTCCAAAAGTGTCAAAAATGTCAGTTAGGGGTCTTATCTGTCTGCCGCAATGTTGTAGTCCAGCAAAAAATCGCAGATCGCTGCCATTACTAGTAAAAAAAAAAACAATAAAAATGACAAAAATCTTTCCCGTAGTTATTAGACGAGATAACTTTTGTGCAAACCAATCAAAATACTCTAATTATATATTTTATTTTTTTACCAAAAATTAGTAGCAGAAAACAAATTGGCCTAAAATGTTAAAACATTTAGATTTTTAATTTATTTTTTTTTTTTGGGGGGGGGGGGGGGTGTCATATTGCAGAATGTGAAAAACATTGTTTTTTTTTTTCAAAACTGTCGCTATTTTTTGTTTATAGTGCAAAAAAATAAAAATTGCACAGGTGATCAAATACCTTCCAAAAGAAAGCTCTATTTGTGGGAAAAAAAAGATGTAAATTTAGTTTGGGTACAGCATCGCATGACCGTGCAATTGTCCATTAAAGTAACGCAGTGCCGAATCGCAAAATAGGGCCTGGTCAGGAAGGGGGTAAAATATTCCGGTCTTAAAGTGGTTGAGATAAATCTAAACGAAAATTGTACAAGAAAATTGAACATGTATGGCCAGCCTTAGTGCCACAGCCTAATTTCTGTCACACCAGTGACAATGGTAAAAGAGAAGGTGATTCTTTTCTAGTGGGACACACGGCTATAAAACCTGACAGGTGTTTTAACACTTCTTCACTCTATTCAAAACTTACAAGGATTTTTGCTTTATATACACTTTAATGTTGCTTCTAATGAAAGAATGAGTAAAAACAATTATAATACAATTGAAATGATGTTTATTTTGCCAGCAAACTGGTTGTAATTAGTGTTGAGCGAACACGGACTGTATTATTCGTGTTTGTACCGAATAATTGGATTTTTGTTACCCGAACACGAACACGGACACTTTACTGTATATTCGGGTAAAAATCCGTGTTCGGTCGTTTTATTTCCGGGTTTTGCATGCTTTGGCGCTCTTTTCATGGCGGGCTTTCAACAGCCAATCAACAATCGTTTAACTGGTGTGCCTTAAGCCATCCCAGCCATGCCTGCAAATGTCTCAGTAGCTGTGATTGGCCGTCTGAAGCATGTGACCAAGTCTTTATAAGTTCGAGGCAGCCGCAGCGGCGTCATTATGCTGCTTAGATCAGGGACAGAGCACACATCAACGTGCTGGCTGCTGATTAGGGAAAGATAGGCAGGAAAAAACCATTTGTGTCCGGATAGAATTGAGGGACAGGTCGGAGTGTTTAGGCAGGGCGAGTTGTAGGCATTTTAGGGATAGAGTCTGCTGAATTATAGGGTCAGTGTGTTCTACAAACTACAATCGATATTGCTGTGTGGGGTGGGGTCTGCACTTAGTTCTCCTGATCTACGATCTCTTCTCAATCCTGTTAGGGACAGAGTCTGCTGAATTTTAGGGAAAGTGTGTTCTACAAACTACAATCGATATTGCTGTGTGGTGTGGGATAGGAGATAGGCAGGTGTCAGTGATCCACATCCATTTTTCTGTGTGTGGGCTGCAGTGAACACAATCTTTTTGGGGTGCAGTGAACACAATCCTTTTGGAGTGCAGTGAACAAAATCTTTGTGGGGTGCAGTGAACAAAACCTTTGTGGGGGTACAGTGAACACAATCTTTGTGGGGTGCAGTGAAGACAATCCTTGTGGGGTGCAGTGAAGACAATCCTTGTGGGGTGCAGTGAACAAAATCTTTGGGGGGTACAGTGAACACAATCTTTGTGGGGTGCAGAGAAGACAATCCTTGTGGGGTGCAGTGAACAAAATCTTTGGGGGGGTACAGTGAACACAATCTTTGTGGGGTGCAGTGAACAAAACCTTTGTGGGGTGCAGTGAACACAATCTTTGTGGGGTGCAGTGAACACAATCCTTGTGGGGTGCAGTGAAGACAATCCTTGTGGGGTGCAGTGAACAAAATCTTTGGGGGGTACAGTGAACACAATCTTTGTGGGGTGCAGTGAACAAAACCTTTGTGGGGTACAGTGAACACAATCTTTGTGGGGTGCAGTGAACAAAACCTTTGTGGGGTACAGTGAACACAATCTTTGTGGGGTGCAGTGAACACAACCTTTGTGGGGTACAGTGAACAAAATCTTTGTGGGGTACAGTGAACACAATCTTTGTGGGGTGCAGTGAACACAATCCTTGTGGGGTGCAGTGAAGACAATCCTTTTGGAGTGCAGTGAACACAATCTTTGTGGGGTACAGTGAACACAATCTTTGTGGGGTGCCGTGAACAAAACCTTTGTGGGGTACAGTGAACACAATCTTTGTGGGGTGCAGTGAACAAAACCTTTGTGGGGTGCAGTGAACACAACCTTTGTGGGGTACAGTGAACAAAATCTTTGTGGGGTACAGTGAACACAATCTTTGTGGGGTGCAGTGAAGACAATCCTTGTGGGGTGCAGTGAAGACAATCCTTGTGGGGTGCAGTGAACAAAATCTTTGGGGGGTACAGTGAACACAATCTTTGTGGGGTGCAGTGAACACAATCTTTGTGGGGTGCAGTGAACACCATCTTTGTGGGGTGCAGTGAAGACAATCCTTTTGGAGTGCAGTGAAGACAATCCTTGTGGGGTGCAGTGAACAAAATCTTTGGGGGGTACAGTGAACACAATCTTTGTGGGGTGCAGTGAACAAAACCTTTGTGGGGTACAGTGAACACAATCTTTGTGGGGTGCAGTGAAGACAATCCTTTTGGAGTGCAGTGAACACAATCTTTGTGGGGTACAGTGAACACAATCTTTGTGGGGTGCAGTGAACAAAACCTTTGTGGGGTGCAGTGAACAAAACCTTTGTGGGGTACAGTGAACACAATCTTTGTGGGGTGCAGTGAACACAATCTTTGTGGGGTGCAGTGAACACAATCTTTGTGGGGTGCAGTGAACAAAACCTTTGTGGGGTACAGTGAACACAATCTTTGTGGGGTACAGTGAACACAATCTTTGTGGGGTGCAGTGAACAAAACCTTTGTGGGGTACAGTGAACACAATCTTTGTGGGGTGCAGTGAACAAAACCTTTGTGGGGTACAGTGAACACAATCTTTGTGGGGTGCAGAGAAGACAATCCTTTTGGGGTGCAGTGAACACAATCTTTGTGGGGTACAGTGAACACAATCTTTGTGGGGTGCAGTGAACACAATCTTTGTGGGGTGCAGTGAACAAAACCTTTGTGGGGTGCAGTGAACACAATCTTTGTGGGGTGCAGTGAAGACAATCCTTGTGGGGTGCAGTGAAGACAATCCTTGTGGGGTGCAGTGAAGACAAACAATCCTTGTGGGGTGCAGTGAACACAATCTTTGTGGGGTACAGTGAACACAATCTTTGTGGGGTGCAGTGAACAAAACCTTTGTGGGGTACAGTGAACACAATCTTTGTGGGGTGCAGTGAACAAAACCTTTGTGGGGTACAGTGAACACAATCTTTGTGGGGTACAGTGAACACAATCTCATACTTCTGAAGCTTTGAGGGTGCTGCCTGTTCTATACTCCTCCTCCTCCTCCTCATCCATCCTTTTAGGTGTACAAACAATAGTAATTGGGGCCTAGTGTGCTTCTGTACGTGTGAAAAACATACACTTTTTTTGATCATATTTCCTATTCCGTTATTCAATAAAAACCTTTGGGGCTCAATTAAATTGCGGAATAGTCTGTGTCGGTACGTGTGAGATCCACCTTTCCAAGTTTTTGGGGTTCATCTCATACTTCTGAAGCTTTGAGGGTGCTGCCTGTTCTATACTCCTCCTCCTCCTCTTCCTCATCCATCCTTTTAGGTGTACAAACAATAGTAATTGGGGCCTAGTGTGCTTCTGTACGTGTGAAAAAAATACACTTTTTTTTTTATCATATTTCCTATTCCGCTATTCAATAAAAACCTTTGGGGCTCAATTAAATTGCGGAATAGTCTGTGTCGGTACGTGTGAGATCCACCTTTCCAAGTTTTTGGGGTTCATCTCATACTTCTGAAGCTTTGAGGGTGCTGCCTGTTCTATACTCCTCCTCCTCCTCCTCCTCATCCATCCTTTTAGGTGTACAAACAATAGTAATTGGGGCCTAGTGTGCTTCTGTACGTGTGAAAAACATACACTTTTTTTGATCATATTTCCTATTCCGCTATTCAATAAAAACCTTTGGGGCTCAATTAAATTGCGGAATAGTCTGTGTCGGTACGTGTGAGATCCACCTTTTCAAGTTTTTGGGGTTCATCTCATACTTCTGAAGCTTTGAGGGTGCTGCCTGTTCTAAACTCCTCCTCCTCCTCTTCCTCATCCATCCTTTTAGGTGTACAAACAATAGTAATTGGGGCCTAGTGTGCTTCTGTACGTGTGAAAAACATACACTTTTTTTTGATCATATTTCCTATTCCGCTATTCAATAAAAACCTTTGGGGCTCAATTAAATTGCGGAATAGTCTGTGTCGGTACGTGTGAGATCCACCTTTCCAAGTTTTTGGGGTTCATCTCATACTTCTGAAGCTTTGAGGGTGCTGCCTGTTCTATACTCCTCCTCCTCCTCTTCCTCATCCATCCTTTTAGGTGTACAAACAATAGTAATTGGGGCCTAGTGTGCTTCTGTACGTGTGAAAAACATACACTTTTTTTTGATCATATTTCCTATTCCGCTATTCAATAAAAACCTTTGGGGCTCAATTAAATTGCGGAATAGTCTGTGTCGGTACGTGTGAGATCCACCTTTCCAAGTTTTTGGGGTTCATCTCATACTTCTGAAGCTTTGAGGGTGCTGCCTGTTCTATACTCCTCCTCCTCCTCCTCCTCATCCATCCTTTTAGGTGTACAAACAATAGTAATTGGGGCCTAGTGTGCTTCTGTACGTGTGAAAAACATACACTTTTTTTTGATCATATTTCCTATTCCGCTTTTCAATAAAAACCTTTGGGGCTCAATTAAATTGCGGAATAGTCTGTGTCGGTACATGTGAGATCCACCTTTCCAAGTTTTTGGGGTTCATCTCATACTTCTGAAGCTTTGAGGGTGCTGCCTGTTCTATACTCCTCCTCCTCCTCTTCCTCATCCATCCTTTTAGGTGTACAAACAATAGTAATTGGGGCCTAGTGTGCTTCTGTACGTGTGAAAAACATACACTTTTTTTTGATCATATTTCCTATTCCGCTAGTCAATAAAAACCTTTGGGGCTCAATTAAATTGCGGAATAGTCTGTGTCGGTACGTGTGAGATCCACCTTTCCAAGTTTTTGGGGTTCATCTCATACTTCTGAAGATTTGAGGGTGCTGCCTGTTCTATACTCCTCCTCCTCCTCTTCCTCATCCATCCTTTTAGGTGTACAAACAATAGTAATTGGGGCCTAGTGTGCTTCTGTACGTGTGAAAAACATACACTTTTTTTTGATCATATTTCCTATTCCGCTATTCAATAAAAACCTTTGGGGCTCAATTAAATTGCGGAATAGTCTGTGTCGGTACGTGTGAGATCCACCTTTCCAAGTTTTTGGGGTTCATCTCATACTTCTGAAGATTTGAGGGTGCTGCCTGTTCCATACTCCTCTTCCTCATCCTCCCTTTAGGGTAGGAAAAAATTTAATCGGGCCTAGTCTGTGTTTGTACGTGTGAGATACACAGTTTTTTATCCTATTCCGCTATTCAATACACACCCTTTTGGTGTAAAAAACATTAAATTGCGGCATAGTTTGCATATTTGACTGTGAGATACACCCGTGCGATACTGTTGTTCTTTTGTTCCGCTATTCAATAAAGACCTTTCTAGGGCAAGATCTTAAATTTCAGAAATATGAGGAGAGCGTCAAATAGGGACCGTGGCCTGGGTCGTGGTGGTGCTGCTGCTAGAGCTCCTGTTGCAAGGAGAGGACGTGGTCGATCTGTGCCAGCTACACGCACAAGTGAAACACCTTCCTTAAGTGTGAGTAGGCGACAGAACCTGCATCAGTATTTGGTAGGGCATCATACGCCTCTAGAAGTGATGAGGCCAGAACACAGAGAGGCGATAGTAGATTGGTTTGCTGCTGACAGTGCCTCCAGTTCCTTCACATTGTCTCCCACCCAGTCTACTGCAGAAAGGTCAGAGTTGGCACCTGCAGCCAATGTCCAACCGTCTTTCACCTCACCCCCTTGCAAATCAGGCAAGCAGTCTGAGCCCCAAGCCATAGAGCAGTCTCTTATTCTTTTTGAGGACTCTGTCAGCAGGGTTTCCCAGGGCCATCCACCTAGCCCTGCCCCAGAAGTGGAAGAGATTGAGTGCAGCGATGCCCAACCACTTATTTCTCAAGATGAGTACATGGAAGGACCATCACAGCACGTCTCCGATGATGACGAAACGCAGGTGCCAACTGCTGCGGCGTTCAGCATTGTGGAGACCGACAGGGAGGGCAGGGGTGAAGACTGGGTGGAAGATGATGTGGAGGACGATGAGGTCCTCGACCCCACATGGAATGAAGGTCATGCAGGTGACCTGAGTAGTTTGGAGGAAGAGGCGGTGGTCGCACAGAGCCACCAGCACAGCAGAAGAGGGAGCAGGGTGCAGAAGCGGAGCGGCCGTGCCCTAGACACTACGCCTGCTACTGCCCAACGCAGCAAGGGAACTAGCGCACCAAAGTCAGCTCAAAAGAGTTCTCTAGCGTGGAAGTTCTTTAGAAAATGTGCTGATGACAGGACACGAGTGGTTTGCACCCTGTGCAATCAGAGCCTGAAGCGAGGCATAAACCTTCTCAACCTGAGCACAACCTGCATGATCAGGCATCTAAGTGCAAAGCACGAGCTGCAGTGGAGTACACACCTTCAAAACCAAGAAACGTCTCTGGCTCATCCTGCTTCCTCTTCTGCTGCAGTCTCGGCCGCTCCAGCCACCTCTGTAGTCATACCGGCACCTGCCACCCCGCAAACAGACGATCTGTCAGCAACACCACCACCTGGGTCACCAACAACCATCTCCACAATGTCCCGTGGAAGCGTTCAGCTTTCCATCTCCCAAACACTTGAGAGGAAGAGGAAGTACCCCCCTACCCACCCGCGATCCCTGGCCCTGAATGCCAGCATTTCACAATTATTGGCCTTTGAAATGCTGTCATTCCGTCTGGTGGAGACGCCCAGTTTTAAAAAGCTTATGTCGGTGGCTGTCCCACAGTACGTCGTGCCCAGCCTCCACTACTTTTCCAGGCAAGCCATCCCTTCCCTGCACAACCAAGTGGGGGAAAAAATCAGGTGTGCACTGCGCAACGCCATCTGTGCCAAGGTCCACCTAACTACCGATACGTGGACCAGTAAGCACGGTCAGGGGCTTTATATCTCCCTAACGGCACACTGGGTAAATGCAGTGGCGGATGGGCCTGAGGCGGATAGCAATTTGGCACATGTCCTTCCACCACCGAGGATTGCAGGGCGCTTCAGTTTGCCTCCTGTTCCTAACTCATCCTACTCCGCTACCTCATCCTCTACCGCCTCCTCATCCGGACAGCGTAATACCTTCACCACCAACTTCAGCACGGCCAGGGCTAAACGACAGCAGGCAGTTTTACAACTTGCCTGTTTGGGGGACAAACCACACACCGCGCAGGAGTTGTGGAGGAGCATGGAACAGCAGACAAATGAGTGGTTGCTGCCAGCGAGCCTCAAGCCCGGCCTGGTGGTGTGCGATAATGGGCGAAATCTCATAGCAGCTCTGGGCCTAGCCGGTTTGACGCACATCCCTTGCCTGGCGCATGTGCTGAATTTGGTAGTGCAGAGGTTCCTTAAAAACTACCCCGATATGTCAGAGCTGCTGCAGAAAGTGCGGGCCGTCTGTGCGCACTTTCGGCGTTCTCACCCTGCTGCTGCTCGCCTGGCAGTGCTGCAGCGTAACTTCGGCCTTCCCGCTCACCGCCTCATATGTGACGTGCCCACAAGGTGGAACTCCACCTTTCACATGCTGCAAAGACTGTGCGAGCAGCAGCAGGCCATAGTGGAGTTTCAGCTGCAGCACGCACGCGTGAGTCGCTCTGCGGAACAGCACCACTTCACCACCAATAACTGGGCCTCCATGCGAGACCTGTGTGCCTTGTTGCGCTGTTTTGAGTACTCCACCAACATGGCCAGTGGCAATGATGCCGTTCTCAGCTTAACTATCCCACTTCTATGCCTCCTTGAAAAAACAATTCGGGCGATGATGGAAGAGGATGTGGCACAGGATGAGGAGGATGAAGAGGTAACATTTCAAAGGCTTTCAGGGCAGTCATTCGCAAGGGGCTCCGAGGGTGGGTTCCTGCACACACAAACGCCAGGGACACAATTGTCCAGCAGGGGCACAGTTCTGGAGGATGAGGAGGATGAGGAGGAGGAGGAGCTGGAGGAGGAGATGGAACCATGTTCACAGCAGGGTGGCACCCAGGCCAGCTCATGGCCATCACTGGTGCGTGGCTGGGGGATACAGAGGACACAGACGATACACCTCCCACAGAGGACAGCCTTTCGTCGCCTCTGGGCAGCCTGGCACACATGAGCGATTACATGCTGCAGTGTCTCCACAACGACCGCCGAGTTGCCCACATTCTAACTTGTGCTGATTACTGGGTGGCCACGCTGCTGGATCCCCGTTACAAGGACAACGTACCGTCCTTAATTCACTCACTGGAGCGCGATCGCAAGATGCGCGAGTACAAGCGCACGCTGGTAGACGCGATGCTGCTGGCATTCCCATCTGACAGCGGGGCCACAGTGGAAGCACAAGGCAGAGGAGGAGGAGGTCGCCAACTCAACCAGGGCACCGCCAGCACCTCAGAAGGCAGGGTTAGCATGGCCGAAATGTGGAAAAGCTTTGTCAGCACGCCACAACAAACAGCAGCACCAGCAGCTCAGATGGAACGTCTTAGCAGGAGGCAGCATTTTACCAACATGGTGGAGCAGTATGTGTGCACACGCCTACATGTAGTGAATGAGGGGTCTGCCCCCTTCAACTTCTGGGTCTCCAAATTGGGCACATGGCCTGAGCTTGCCCTTTACGCCTTGGAGGTGCTGGCGTGCCCTGCAGCCAGTGTATTATCTGAACGGGTATTTAGCACGGCTGGGGGTGTTATAACAGACAAGCGCAGCCGCCTGTCCAGAGACAACTTGGACAAGCTCACGTTTATTAAAATGAACCAGGCATGGATCCCACGGGACTTTTCCGTACCTTGTGCAGAATAGCAATGGATACCGACCTTACCCAGCCATTGTTCCATTTTTGCTCTTTCTCACTCTTTTGGGGTGTACCCTCATTTAAAATTTGTGAAAAGAAGCAGTGTTGGCTACCTCGTCCTCCTCCTCAGGGCCAGATTAACGTAGGGGCTATTGGAGCTGCAGCTCCATGCAGGCCCCTACCTTTTATATAGGCCCCGGGTTGGCCATATTCACTGTGACCGCTCTTCTGTCACTTGTAAACACAGAAGTCTGGCTTCTATGCTCGCTTCCCCAGGCAGCACCCTCAGAACCTCCCCACACAGCGCGAAGGCCGGACAAGGAGGGACAGTTGCCGATGCATGGATGTGTTTATGGGCTTCAGAGACAGCATCCCATGTTGAATTAGGCATGCATGGCTGCACCCTTCCTCCTCTGGGTGCATGCCAAGGCACGGCCCTTAAGGCCCTTCAAAATCCTCAGCACCAAGACCATGATGCTCTTAATCCGGCCCTGGTCCTCCTCCACCGCCGCTTCCACCTACACCGCCCATAGGTGTGCGCAGCCTATTGCATTAGGGTGTGCACCCCAAAGTTGAAATACACATGCATGTGTTTGCCTACATGTACATGGCCCCGATACATTACTCTCCCTGCTGGCAAAGAGAAATAGAGCAGAGCAGGTGCGAGGGAGATCTTTCCCATCTCCTCACTGGCAAACAGAGCGATAATGCTATGTGCCCTAGGTGATTAGGGTGTGCCCAGGTACACCAGGCACACCCTGTGCGCACGCCTATGACACCGCCACATCCACCACCACCTCAACCTCCCTCCTACTCCATATGGGCCTCGTCCTTCAGAGATGAAGAACATTGTTTTATTTTTCTGGTTTTTTTTTGTTGTTTTAAGTTATTTCCCTATCCACATTTGTTTGCAGAGCACTTGCCATGCTCTTAACTACGTTTTGCTGCCATTTGCAGCACTCTAGCCCTTTCCATTGGTGTTTTAGAGCCATTTAGTGCCTTAAAGTTCGGGTCCCCATTGACTTCAAGGGGGTTCGGTGTCCGGGAAAAGTTCGGTAAAAGTCCGGGACACAGACCCGGACTTTTTTTTAAAGTTCGGCCGAACCCGTCGAACACGGACGTCTAGGTGTCCGCTCAACCCTAGTTGTAATTACTTGAATGGGAACCCCGGGCCATTTTGGGTATTTATCTGGCACAGACATTTTTTTAAGATAAGACAGGAATTGTAATGGGGGGGGGGGGGGGTTGTGAACTTGTGGCTGTTATAGATAAAGAGGGAAATGGAAGAGCACAAAAAGCCGCACAACGGGGGAGTGGCTTGGAGAGGGCGTGATGTGAGGACGTCTGAGCGAAGCTCCCGATCGCCACGCTCCCGGACCGGCCCGACACGGCACTGTTAGCGCGGCATGCAAACAAGCAAACCGGCCAGGACCCGCCCGGTAACCCGCTCGACCAGCGACCGCTCGGCTGCGGAAAGGCGCCACCCGCAGAGGAGATCAGGAGACATCAAACAATACTTTTCCCATCAGCTGCCTGGAACGCCTGAAGCCAAGATGGCGGCGGCACGTGCGGGCACACAGACCACACAGATCAAACTGAATACACAAGATATACATCACGCAGAGAGAGGGGAAAAGTTGCCGGAGGAAACTACAAGCTCGGGGGCAACAGCAGTGAGGGAAGCTGGACCAGACCCCACTAAACAACAGGAGCTGGAGAGTCCGGATATCAAAGACCTATTGAAAGCACTTCCAACAAAAGCGGAAATAGAGGCTTTGATTATGCGGATTGAGGAGACACACCGGACAGACATGCAAGAGCTCCGTAAAGACATGACACAGTTATCAAACAGAGTTGTATCAAAGGAAACTGAGATCACTGTAGTTAAAGAACAAGTGGCTGGAATAAGGAAAACTACAGAAGCACTGTTTGAAGCTACTATCAATATGCAACTATACATGGAAGACCTGGAAGACCGGAGCCGCAGGGGTAATTTGAAGCTGAGAGGTGTCCCTGAGGAGGAAGGGGAAAACCTACAGGAGAAGGTGAGAGATATTTTTCTAAGATTGTTAGCTCCTACCTCTCACCCTACGGCCCCCATGGAAATAGACAGGGTCCACAGAGTTGCGGGGTTTAGAAGCACTGACCCCAACAGACCCCGAGACATTGTGTGTAAAACACACTATTATAGACAGAAAGAGGAGATCCTCCGCAAAGCCTGGGATACAGGTACTGTTGAAATTGTAGGGGCCAAAATAAAGATACTTCCGGACCTGTCTAAATCCACTTTATATCGTAGAGCTTTATTACGGCCAGTGCTGGAAAGAGCAAAACAGCTAGGATTCAAGTACAGATGGGGATACCCATTAGCAGTGACTTTCTTTAAGGAACGCAACTCGTTTGTTCTTCGTACCCCAGAAGACCTGCATAATTTATTTGAATTTCTTGGTACTGAACCTGTACAAGTACAAGACTGGCTTGCAATTCCCCCAAGAACAAGGGGGTACCCAAGTGGGGGACCCCGTGAAAGGAGGCTGGACGGAAATAGGACAATACATGCTTGAGAAGCCTGGATAAACTGAGGATTAAGATGGAGAGGAGAGGGGGATGGGGGGGGGGGGGGTAAGGGGGAATCTGACCTCCCCCCCCCCCTTTTTTTTTTTTTTTGGGAGGGGGAGAGGGAAGCCATATTCCTATAATTTATATTATGTTTTCCTGGCATCTCCCTCTCTCCGCAATTTTATCCCCCATTCTTTTTTTCTTTCTTGTCTAGGGGTGAATAATATGTTGTACCATGTTGCTCAACTGTTGAAGATATATACACCTCACCCCCTTTTTTCTTTTTTCTGGTAAGGGACAGAGGGTAGAGTTCCTAACCCCTTAGGACAGAATATGAACTTTTGCATGGATTCAACTGACCATATAAGCTGAAGGAGGGTTTTTTCCTTGTATTTTTTTCTTTTATTTTTATCTTTTGTTTTTTGTTTTGTTTTGGTTTGGTTTTGCTATTTGGTGTTTTTTCATAAATATCACTAGAAACACGTACACGATTGTAGAGGTGGGGAGATATGGTTCTCTTTTGAGTAAAGAGGGTGAGAGTTTTTGGTGGGGGTTTTTTTCTGTTTTTTTTTGGGATTACCCCCCCTTTTTTTTTTTTTTTTTTTTTTTTTTTTGTTATTCTTTGATGTGGGTATGGTTTTTTTTTTTACACAAAATGAATAGATAATTGAATACACTAAGTAAATAGAGGAATTAGAAGGAATAAGAGATAAGAAAGGGAGAAGTGGTTTTCACAAAACAAACACAATATAAATATTCAATCTATATTTTATTTTATTGCACAGCACCTCCTGTTTTTTTTTTTTTTTTTTTTTTTTTTTTTCTTTTTTTTTTTTTTAGATTAAGCACTTAACAGTTTAATAGGACCGAACTAAGGGGGTCCCTAAGAGGGTGATAAAACAGGGAGACGGGGGGGTTCACTCACCTGCTTTTTTTTTTTTTTTTTTTTGGAGGATGGAGGAGGATTTAACTAATAGTTCAATGACTGGAATACTAAGGGAGGGGAGGGAACCGTGAATGATGAAGGTGGTATGAAACTGGGCCCTGGAGGGTGGCTGGGTGGGGGGGTGGGGGGGGGATGGGAGGGGGGAGGGTTTTCCCCTCTGCCTGCCCTTTTCCCCCCCTCCCCCCCACTTCCCTTCTTCTTTTCTGGTTTTGAGAAGGAGGGGGGGGATTATTTTTATTATATATTTTTTTTTTTTTTTCTTTTTTTTTTTTTCTATCATCCTCCCAGCCTCAGCTTAAAGAGCGAGATAGAGATGTATGGAGAGGAGGGAGGGTTCAGGGGAGAAAGTGATTGTATATAAATAAATGCCATTAGACTATGGAAATGATCTGTGTCGGGACCCGGGAGCGGGAGGGGAGAGTTCCTCTTATTGTTTATTCTGTTTTTTTTTCTTTCGTTCTCTAGCCTAATCCAACCATAACCCCATCTAGGAAACTGCTCAAAGAACCAATAATAATTGGAGGAGCAACTCAGCGCAAAGCTACTTAGTGACCTCTTATAACTGAGAGATCAAGTGGGTACTTTCCCCTTTCCTCCCTCATCCTTTGGGGGGTTTTAAGTTTTGATATAAATAAATTTTTTTTTTTTTTTTTTTTTTTTTTTTTTACCTCTTCTTTTATCTTTACTTTTTTCCGTTAATACAATGGAAAATATACAAATTTTATCTATTAATGCAAAGGGCCTTAATGTGCCTGAAAAAAGGAAAATCTTATTAGATGATTTGAAAAGATCAAAGGTGGATATAGCAATGGTACAGGAGACACATTTCAGAGAGGATAAATGCCCAAGGCTAGGCAATAATTTTTTCCCTATAGTCTACCACGCAACTAACTTGGAGGCAAAGTCAAGGGGTGTATCCATCCTGATATCAAGGAATCTGCCTTGGAAATGTATGCAAATCTTGAATGACCCAAATGGCCGTTATTTATTTATAAAAGGGACTATACGGGAGACCGTAGTTACATTAGTCAACATGTATGTCCCAAACACAAAACAGGATGGATTCCTGGGTAAAGGGATGGATATACTCAATGAGTTTAGAGAAGGACAAGTAATAATAGGGGGAGACTTGAATATCCCTCTGATTCCATCAGAGGATACATCACGGGGAGTATCCTCAATCCCTGTTAGGGTACAAAAAAAGTTTGCCAAAATATTACAGGAAGGGCAATTAATAGACGCATGGCGTCTTAGACATCCAGGAGAAAGAGACTACTCATTTTATTCCTCCCTACATCAACAATACTCCCGCATAGATTATTTTCTAATTCCACACAGTCAACTACACGCTATAAAAGATATAAAGATAGGTTCAGTGACTTGGTCCGACCATGCCCCAATTATAATAACTTATGAGTTACCAAACAAAAGAGAAAGGAGAGAAACAACTTGGAGATTGAACGAAAGTCTTTTACAGGACCGAGAGACTATGGCAGAGGTAGAATCAGAAATAGAATTCTTTTTTCTGACTAATACCACGGAAGACTCAGATCCAGGTATAATATGGGAAACTCACAAAGCAGTCATACGCGGGATATTAATTAAACATGGGTCCAGGATCAAAAAACAACGAAATAAACAATTAAACCATTTACTCCAATCCTTACATAAAGCAGAAGCAAAACACAAGCACGCACCGACAACAGAGGGAAAGGCAGAACTTTTTAAAATAAGAAGGGATATTAATGAACTCCTATCTTTCAGAGCCAAAGCTGCAATTCAGAAAACTAAAAAAAATATCTATGAATCAGGGGACAAATGTGGAAGGCTTTTGGCAAGATCGCTTAGAGACCAAAACCTGACATCTTATATACCACATATAGTAAATGATGCAGGACAGAGATTCACCTATCCTAAACAGATAACTCAAGAATTCAAAAAGTATTATGAAACCCTATATAACTTGAAAACCCCGATAGTTCCATATACACAGTTGGAGGAATATGTACAAACTTCACAAATGTCCCAATTGTCAGAAGAAGAGAGTAAGATTCTTGAATCTCCAATTACAGCAGCGGAGATAATGGAAACTATTAAAAATATCAAAGTAGGGAAGGCACCTGGTCCTGACGGATTTACTATACACTATTATAAAAAGCTAATCCCATACCTGAAAGAATTCATGAGAGATATGTTTAACTCATGGGGTGCAGGGAATAGTATCCCCAAAGAAACCATACATGCTCATATAACGGTAATTCCCAAAGAAGGGAAAGACCCTTCTTCCTGTAAAAGCTACAGACCAATTTCATTGTTGAATACTGATTTCAAAATTTTTACAAAGATTATAGCAGTAAGATTGCAGAAATACCTGACAAAATTGATCCATTTAGATCAGGTTGGATTTGTCCCAACCCGAGAGGCAAGGGACAACACGACCAAGTTACTGAACCTAATACACATAATACATCAGAATAAGATACCAACGGTCCTGTTAAATACTGACGCAGAGAAAGCGTTCGACAGGGTTAGGTGGGAGTATATGTTTGCTGTCCTACGCTATATAGGAATAGGAGAGAAAATGTTAAAATGGATAAAACAGAGTTACTCAATTCCATCGGCTAGAGTAAAGGTAAATGGAGTTCTCTCCTCAGAATTCTTAATTGCAAATGGTACAAGACAGGGGTGTCCCCTGTCTCCACTCCTGTTCGTATTGTCACTGGAACCCTTTCTCTGCAAAATTCGCATGAATCCTGATATCTCGGGTATTAAAGTGGGGAAGGACCAATATAAAATATCAGCGTACGCGGATGATGTCTTATTCTCGATTACAAATCCAACTATATCACTTCCCAATTTGTTATATGAATTGGAGAGATACGGTATTCAATCGAATATGAAGATAAACTTTATTAAGTCCGAAACAATGGGAATAGAACTGTCAGAGGCACTTCAACAACAATTATATGTAAATTTTAAGTTGAATTGGACAAAGAAGGCCCTAAAATATCTTGGAACACGGATTACACCAAAAATAGCACAACTATTTAGCTTAAATTTCAACCCTTTACTAAAATCAATAAACCTATTATTGCAAAAATGGAAAGGGGGAATGTATTCATGGATCGGCAGGTGCAATATAGTCAAAATGAGTGTACTACCAAAATTTCTATACATGTTCCAGGCACTTCCCATCCATATCCCATCTCGATTCCTGTCACAGATCGAAACCATGATAATGAATTTCATCTGGAAATCAAAACGTCCGAGAATAGGGAAAAAATATCTATTTAAATCAAAATTAGAGGGGGGTCTGGCAGTTCCGAACATGAGGAAATACTACCAAGCTATTCAACTGGGAAGAGTGATTGACTGGTGCCGTCATGGGAAATATAAGACATGGCCAAACTTAGAGCAGGCACAATGTGAGATCTTATTGAAAAGAGCTCCATGGTGCTATAAAATTATACCAGCATCCATGAAGAATCATCCTATTATAGGAAACACAATTAAAATATGCGCGAAAATATTCAAACAGGAAAAACTCATACGGGAGAATTCCATCCTGTATCCAGTCTTGGGTAACCCCCACTTTGAGATAGGATATCAGGATAAGAAATTTAAGATATTAGCAGAGAGAGGAATATTCCAGATATCAGATTTCATCTCAGAGACAGGATGGGTAACCATGGAGGAACTAACAAGTGTCTGAGGCCATTTTGGCCTAGATTTATGGAGAGCATTTCAATTACGCCACTTTCTAGGGACGTTGCAGATGCCTTCTCAGGGGGACAAAATTGTATTACCTTTTGAAAAAATATGTAGCCAGAATGGGATTTTGGAACATACTATATCAAAATTGTACTCCCTGATAATGACATCAGCAGAACGGCGAAAACTTCCGTTCCTGAGGGAATGGGAAAGGGAAATGGGTACCATATTTTCAATAGAACAAGAAAATCAAATAATTAAGTCAGTATTTTCAACTTCAATGTGTGTGAGAATTCAAGAACTGAATTATAAGATCTTTACCAGATGGTATTATACCCCAGTTAAATTGAATAAAATTTCTGTAGCAAATACTGACCGCTGCTGGAGATGTGGAGCGGGTAGAGGGACAATGCTTCATGTATTCTGGACATGTCCTGAACTAGAGGTGTTTTGGGAACAGATCTGGAGGACAATACAGAAGATTATGAAATGCAATTTTCTTAAAGAACCATCTCTCTTTCTGCTCCACGCCCCCAGTAAACCGGTGCAAAATTATAAAAAATCTATTTTGCCCCATCTAGTAAACGCAGCAAAGATATGCATACCCCTTAGATGGAGAGAGACTAAGCCACCTAATATAAACATGTGGATGAGGAAAGTGGAGGAGATAAGCAGCCTGGAGAAATTGGTTCTATCAGCCCGCCAACAAACGGATAAATATGAGAAGAATTGGAAACAGTGGATAGATTATACTAATTCAGAGGAAGGCCAATCTGTAATCATAGAGCAAGAACCAGCCCATTAGCATACAGAAAATAGATAAATTAGAATAACAGAGTATTAACTATCCCTTCTTTTTTTTTTTTTTTTTTTTTTTTTTGTAGTTTGTCTGTTGTTAGGACCTCGGAGGAGAGGGGGGAAGGGAAAAGAGGGAAAAGATAAGGAAAAAGGGGAGATTTGGGTTCAGTTATAGAATATTATGAAAGATATTTGTCCCGAATGCGGGACATTGATGTTTTGTACATTATAATTTTGGAAGTTAACATGTATTAAATGTTTATGTAACTGAATTTAAAGAAATAAAGATATAATTTGAAAAAAAAAAAAAAAAGCCGCACAACCGGTTGAAGATGCAAAAAGTTAAAATCCAAATTTATTTTGCAGGCAAAAAGATAAAATCATCCAAGATGAAACCAAAACAGTCGGAGACATGGGGGGGGAAAGGGGAGCACGGCGGTTGACGCGTTTCACGGAGTCTTCCGCTTAGTCGTAACCATGCTGTACAATACAAGACACTGCTATATATAGAGGAAAAGGCATTTCAAATAACATGTACCTCCCAGAATGTGCTTGATTGAGCCCACACAGCTGCAGATACTAAATCCCAATTAAGGGCACACAAACAGCCCAGCAGGAATTGTATGTTTGTTTTTGCTTCACCTTTTGTCCAAAAACGCATAGTAAAAAAGTTCTATAAATGCATATGCGAAAAAGCTTTCAATAAAAATAAGGAAAAAACAGTAGTGATAATATAAAAAGACAGTTGGTAGAAGCCAAAAAACGAACAAAAACAAAGTAAAGGGAGAAAAGAAAAAAGAAAAACGAAGGGAAAAAAAAAAAAAGAGAACATTTAGAGAACATTGTGCGACCATCGATCTGGAGGACTTAATGATGGAAAATCGAGATGCTGTACAGGAGAAAGAGGATAATGTCAACAAAGTTTCATTCAAAGTACCCTCATATTTTTATCCTGTTCAGTCACGGGTACCCCAGATGGACACCTTTCAAAAACGAATCGAAGAGGACATTTTTGAACTGAAACAAACGGTTCCCAATAAGGTACAGGTGAGAAATGACAATCTGAATGTACAGGAAAGGAATGCTTTAATATCTTTGATGGAGGATGACTCTATTGTTATTAGGAATGCGGATAAAGGGGGATCGGTAGTCATATTAGACAAAGGTGAATACAAAATGGAAGCTCTCAGGCAATTGTCTGATACGGATACATATATAAGACTAAGTGGTGACCCCTTGAATAGGTTCAGAGCCATTTTGCGAGAGCTTATTGCTAGAGGTGCCTCTATGGGTATCCTTACCCCTAAGGAGTCTGATAAACTGATACCGGAATATCCCATCACCCCAATTTTTCATCACCTCCCTAAGGTGCACAAGGGGGCACGCCCGGTTCGGGGGAGGCCCATTGTCGCTGGCATCGGGTCTCTCAATGAACGACTGGGAGAGTGGCTTGATGGCCAGCTTCAACCCATTGTGCACACTCTACCCAGTTACCTAAGAGATACTATGCACCTCTTAAATATCACCAGTGAGATTTGTTGGCAGCCAGATTACCAGTGGTTGACTTGTGATGTAGTGAGTCTCTACTCTTCGATTCCCCACAATCTAGCTCTAGTAGCTGTACATTTTTCACTTACCCACTATACTGATCTGGCTGAGGTGGCCAAGACATACATTTTGGAGGTCTTGGAATACCTCCTTGGGCACAATTATTTCATGTTTGATGGGGTTTACTATCTCCAGAAGTGTGGGGCAGCCATGGGGGCTATTTTTTCACCCTCCCTGGCCAACCTTTACATGGGGTGGTGGGAGAGGGTCCACATTTTTGGAGATAGTAACCCCTACAGGAATCAAATTGTCATATTCTTTCGTTATATAGATGATTTGATCTTTATCACTAGACAAGGCCTTCCTTTTGACCTATTTTTGGAATATCTTAATCGCAATGGTTACAATCTGGCATTTACTGGCCAATTCAATGTTTATAGGATTGATTTCCTAGATGTTACCCTTGAGCATCGACAAAATCAGGTGGTCACTAGCCTATATAGGAAACCCTCAGCTGGTAACAATTTGTTACATGCTGACTCCAGTCACCCATTTCATACTCGAAAGGGTATACCGGTAGGTCAATTCCTTCGTATCAGAAGGATATGCAGTGACTTGGACGTTTTCAATAAAGAGTCAGCAGTTTTGTATAGACGCTTTTTGGCTAGGGGTTATCCAAAATGGACCCTTGACAGGGCATACTCTATTGCCCTTAATAGGGACAGGAAAAGCCTCCTTACACCAAAGAGACATTTCAATGAATCTAAGACTTCTGGCAATAATGGCTC
This sequence comes from Pelophylax lessonae, assembly GCF_965119305.1. Classification (NCBI taxonomy): domain Eukaryota; kingdom Metazoa; phylum Chordata; class Amphibia; order Anura; family Ranidae; genus Pelophylax; species Pelophylax lessonae. The sequence continues at coordinate 205,176,556 of NC_138772.1, forward strand.
CATTAATCTCACCATCCCATACAGTTTGGAATTTAACAGGATCAAACAAATTATCAATAAACATATTCCCATTCTGTATGGTGATAAGGACTGTGCCAGGATCTTAGAGGGAGGAGTGAATATTGTCGCCAAGAGGGCCAAAACACTGGGAAACCAGTTATCCCCAAATCTGTTTAGCACTACAATTAAAAATACATCAGAAACATGGTTGCATCTGAAAGGTAATTTCCGATGTGGGGCTAAGGACTGCATTACATGTCCCCATATTCTAGGGGGTGTTAACTTTCAATCCTCTATTGAGAACAAAACATACAAAATCAACAGGTTTTTTAATTGTAACACTACATACCTTATTTATCTCATTACTTGCAGAGAAAGTTTTGTACAATATGTGGGTCGCACCACACGAAAACTTAAAGACAGATTTAGGGAACACCTTAGTGATGTCAGATTGAGGAAATCCACGAATGTGGCCCGACATTTTAATTCAGAACATGACGGTGATCTGTCTTTGATATCGGTCCAAGTGATCGAACGTGTGGTTGCTCCTGTAAGAGGGGGCGATGTGTTCCGTCTTCTGTGTAAGCGGGAGGTTTTCTGGATTCATAAACTCCAGACCCGCTTACCTGGCGGTTTAAACTTTGAATGGGATGTTACTCACTTTTATTCCCAGTAATGATTCATGTATCTATTCGTGGGTACATACATTTAACTATACATACAGAGAGGGCTACCTGTTTCCCATACGCATACATGGTACATGTTTCTTTGATTGACCATTCTATGTCTTAGTGTTTCTTTGTTTCTTCTTTTCTCTTTTTTTTTTTTTCTCTCATTTCTCCTTCCCTTTTGTCCCATTTCAATCTCTGCATCTTTCTTCTTTTTTTGGAATGCATGTGTTCTTCGATATATATGCATGTTGTTCCGTTCGGCTTGCCTCCATGGCTATATATTTATGCAATGTGTGGCTGATTCCTTTATGGATATTGATTGTGCTATATGCACGGTGGTTCACACATGTGCATGCTATACTCTGTGTTCAGTATGATCTAAGTCGACATGTACACGTAAGCATATATATATATATATATATAATTTTTTTTTTTTTGTTAGATCGATGTGGGATATGCCTGAGACGTTACCAATGTCTTGGGTATATATCCATTTAAATGTCCCTATTTTTATATCTTTATAGGGGATAATAATACCATTATGCTGATAAAGACACACATGACTTCTATGCTTATGCATTTATGTATTTATTATTATTTTTATGGTAATGTTTAGTGTTCTTACATATCTCATTGGTTATTTTTATATTCTTTCGATTGGGTGGATTGCCCTATGTATGTGAACACAGTTGCAGATATACCACTCAATGGATGGGGTTATACGTTTTTGGGGGTTGTGCTCATACCTATTACATATGTGTACAATTTCCCCCCCCCATTTATCTATTTGTTTCATATGCTATATGGACGTGATGTATGTGTTTGTGGTTACACATTTATTATTTTTATGTGTACCACTTATATATTTACACATATATGCTCTTCATGACTATATTATACACCATTTCTTTTTATACCATAGTTCCATCTGGGTATGAACACATCTATATGCTTCTGTTTTACTGTTTTCTTTTTCTTTCTTTTTTCTTTTTTTTTTTTTTTCTTTTTTCTCCCCTTTTTTTTTTTTCCCTTCGTTTTTTTCCCTTCGTTTTTCTTTTTTCTTTTCTCCCTTTACTTTGTTTTTGTTCGTTTTTTGGCTTCTACCAGCTGTCTTTTTATATTATCACTACTGTTTTTTCCTTATTTTTATTGAAAGCTTTTTCGCATATGCATTTATAGAACTTTTTTGCTATGCGTTTTTGGACAAAAGGTGAAGCAAAAACAAACATACAATTCCTGCTGGGCTGTTTGTGTGCCCTTAATTGGGATTTAGTATCTGCAGCTGTGTGGGCTCAATCAAGCACATTCTGGGAGGTACATGTTATTTGAAATGCCTTTTCCTCTATATATAGCAGTGTCTTGTATTGTACAGCATGGTTACGACTAAGCGGAAGACTCCGTGAAACGCGTCAACCGCCGTGCTCCCCTTTCCCCCCCATGTCTCCGACTGTTTTGGTTTCATCTTGGATGATTTTATCTTTTTGCCTGCAAAATAAATTTGGATTTTAACTTTTTGCATCTTCAACCGGTTGTGCGGCTTTTTGTGCTCTTCCATTTGCTGCTATCAGGACTGCGGATCCGTGCCTGCACCTGGGTTGGATGTGTTTGGAACTATCCCCTCACTTGAGCGGTTCTTTTCCCTCTTGACCGATAGATAAAGAGGGACTGGAGTACCCTATACAATGATTGTGTCTATACAATATATAATTGTTAAAAAGTTAGTTCAGCTTGAACAAATTTTGCCACATGCCTTTGCATTACAGCAAACTCAGTACATTAATATGCAGTGCTCCATTTAGAAAATGACTGCTTACTTTGAAAGTTGCCAATTACATTGTCCTCCCCTTTCCATCCTGCAGATGTGGTGGGCATTAGATGAGCAACCTCAGAAGCTCACAATTAGGCACTGCGCTTCATTCCCTACTCACACATGCGTAGTCAGCTCTTTTAGTCTTGCGGAACGCTGAGCTGTGAGATAGAGTGGACTGAGAATGCATGGGTAGGGAATGAAGCCAAGTGCTTGTCCGGTGCTGCGCAATACTTAGTTTTTAGGATAGAGAGGGAAGGGAGATGGAATAATCCATTAAAAAAATTAAGTATTCTTTTACTAAATGTAGCATTGCATATAAATGTACTGAAGACGTTGTGATGCATTTTTTAGTAAAATGGTAAACTAACCCATATAGGCCACCTGAACATACTGTATATCTGTCATTTATATTTTCTTTTTTTGAAAATTATTTTTATTAGGTTTTAGAAAAAAGAGCAATATACAAAACAGAGCAGTTGGGCATTCCCTGGCTCAACAACACACAGCATAACAAAACAAAAAGGCATAAAAACATCCCCAAACAAGGCTGCACCCAGCTGCTACAAAAGATTGTGCTTCACCATTAAGGATCGTGTAAACAGTGATAGTCCATTCACCGTGGACAACCCAGGAGCCTATGAGGGTGGCAAGAGTCCCGACTCAGGGGGAGAGGAGTCCATACAAATCAAGGTCCAGGGGTCACCCCATCAGAGCCCTCAGCATCATTAGCAGCTTCGCTAGACTCCAACCAGATATCCCAAACTTTTGCAAACTTCTGTGGGCAGCCTCTGTTGGCATAGGTTGCCTTATACAGTGGGATCACCGAATTTACCAAAGATTTCCACGCGGAAAGGGTGGGCGCATCAGGCCTCTGCCATCTGAGAACCACCAATTTCCTTGCGTAAAACAGCAAAAGGCCCAAAAGAGTGCATCTGTCATTTATATTTGATTATTAGTGTTGTCATACCTGTAAAATATTGCAAACTAATAAATTATATGGTATATGCAGCATAGAAATATCACAGCCTGGGAGGTTGAGATAATGTGTTCACTGTTTCCAAACCATTTTTTTTAAAAGAAAGCTGTTCTTCAGATGAAGAATGTAAATACTTTTTTTCTGCTACCCTCACTGCCAAATGCAACTTTGATCAAGAGGAATGGCTGGCTGAAGTTTTTGACACAGAAGATCAACACACCTGAAAGTGTTGGTTTTAGTACAGACAATGCTCTGCAGTTGCTCCTACAGACCCCCCATGTCACTTGTGGCACTTTTCCACTGCAAGTACCGGCTAGTACCGGCTCGGCTCTACTCTGCCCTGCTTGGCCCGGTTTGCTTTTCCACTGCGGTACCGCATGGCATAGTGTCGGAACGGTTCGGTACGGTACGGTATAGGTTTGCTTTTCCACTAAAGTAGTACTAAAGTTAAGTGGGTGGGATAACAACGGGGTGGGTGTGATTCTCTGACCAATCAGTGGCTAGTAGTGACTGCATGCAAAGGATTGTGGGATATGGTACCAGTTTGGTACCTGTTGGAACCACAATCGAGTAGGTACTGTTTTTTCAGAGCCGTACCGTACCGTACCGTTCGGTTCCATGCAGTGGAAAAGCAAACCTATACCGTACCGTACTGAACCGTTCCGACCCTATACCATGCGGTACCGCAGTGGAAAAGCACAAAAGCGTGCCGAGCCGGTACGGTTCTATGCAGTGGAAAAGCGCCATTACAGGACCCATTGGTGACATAGAGTTCAATGGGATAAACCACTGAGCCTTGTGGGGATGGGGAATACAGGAGATCAACACTCCCGGTAGTGCTTGATTTTCCACAGATGTCAGTCAGCAATTCCTCTACATCAGAGATGAGTTTTGCAGAGCCTCCTAAAGTGATTGTAGAGTCTTGTTTTGTAAGAAAAAAAAAAAAAGAAATAAATAACAAACGTTATACGTACCTGCTCTGTGCAGTTGGTTTTGCACAGAGAAGCCAGAAAACCTCCTGTTCTGGGGTCCCTCTTCTGTGCTGCTGGTCTCTCCCTCCTGTTGTGTGCCCCTCATACAAGCAGCGTGCTGTGGGGGCACCTGAGCCGAGTCACAGCTCTCTGTGTCTATTCAGACACAGAGCCGTGACCCAGCCCCCCCCCCCTCTCTCCTGATTAACTGACTATGATTGACAGCAGCTGAAGCCAATCGCACCATGCTGCTGTCTCAGCCAATGAGGAGGGGATTCCCAGGCAACTGAGACACTCCTGCAACATAGCTGGCTAAAGATGGGCTCAGGTAAGTATTAAGGGGCTGCTCAACACAGGTTTTTTTTTATCTTTTTCCATAGAACGCATTAAGATTAAAAAAAACCTTGTGCCTTTACAACCACTTTAAAGCCTAAGTTTAGTCAACAACATAAAATAAAATCATCAAAAGGCACATTATAATCAATGCAATGTGTCCCTTGTGCTTCTGGGTGGTGCTTTATTTAAAATATTCCATTCTCTTATCCTCTTACCCCCCCCCCCAGTCATAGTTTTGCAGTGTGTTGGGGGTTAATAGAACTGAGGGACTTGTCATATGCATTTATCAAGAGTAGAGTTGAGCGGACACCTGGATGTCCGTGTTCGGCGGGTTCGGCCGAACTTGAAAAAAAAGTCCGGGTCCGTGTCCCGGACCTTTCCGAACTTTACCCGGACACCGAACCCCATTGAAGTCAATGGGGACCCGAACTTTCAGGCACTAAAATGACTCTAAAACACCAATGGAAAGGGCTAGAGTGTTGCAAATGGCAGCAAAACGTAGTTAAGAGCATGGCAAGTGCATCCTGCAATCCTCGCAATCCCAGCTACTAATACATTAGTAGGCATGGCTGGGATGGCTTAAGGCACACCAGTTAAACGCTTGTTGATTGGCTGTTGAAAGACCGCCATTAAAAGCACGCCATTACATACAAAACAGGAAATAAAATGACCGAACACGGATTTTAAACCCGAACATACAGTAAAGTTTTCAGGTCCGTGTTCGGGTAACAAAAATCCAATTATTCGGTATGAACACGAATAATACAGTCCGTGTTCGCTCAACACTAATCAAGAGTAATGACTATGTCTGCCCTTTGAGCCCCTTCCTCCATTGCTGTACTATAGTACAGTCTATGACTGAAACATGATCTATGAATAGAGGATGGACAGTTGAATGAAAGGCATCAGAGGATAGAATATTTCAACTAAAGCCCCAGCCTAACAGGACAAGGGACACATTGCATTGATTGCAAGTGATGTCCCTTGTTCTGATTGTTTTTTTTTTGGACTAAACTTTGGCTTTAAAGTGATTGTAAAGAAAAATGGTTATGTAAAAAAAATAACAAACCTGTCATACTTACCTGCTCTGCACAGTGGTTTTGAACAGAGCAGCCCCAATCTTCCTCTTCTTGGGTCCCCTACTGGCGCTCTGGGCCCCTTCCCCTTGCTGAGTGCCCCATAGTAAGTCACTTGCTGTGGGGGAACTCTAGCATGCTGGCTCCTGAGCTGGCTCTCTGCACCCATAAGACACAGAGAGCATGGCTCAGCCCCACCCCCTGCTCCCACCTTACTGGCTATAATTGACAGCAGCGGGAGCCAATGGTTCTTGCTGCTGCATCTCAGTCAATCAGGAGGGAGAGACCAGGGAGAGTTTTGGGTTTTGTGCACATCACTGGATCGAGATTGGGCTAAGGTAAGTATTGGGGGGGGCTAAGGAGGGAGCTGCACACTGAAGGTTTTTTTTACCTTCATGCATAAAATGCATGAAGGTAAACAATCTTTGACCTTTACAACCACTTTAAATGTAGTGTTCAAACAACATGTTACTACACAGAGCTTATCTAAAATTGAGAAAAACGTCTTTGGGTGGCATTGTGGTTAGAACTGTTAGGACTCTGGGTCCTGCAAAAAAATTGTGGTCTCGTTTGAGCTACAAGGACAGATGCAAAATGATATATGTAATGCAGTATGTGCTCAGTAAAATGCTGTCAACTGTGTCAATGCAGTATAAGTACTGGTAGCTACATAATGTTACTTATCAAGAGATTTTTTCCACTCATTTAGGCGAGCTAGAGGTTAAAATATGAGGTCTATGATGGACATACTGACATTTTTACATTTTTCCTTCTCCTGTCTAGATCACTCTATAGCATGTTTTAAAAGGCAGGTCAAAACAACAATTTCCCTTTTATTGTACCCCCACTTGCTGCACATTGTCACCTTCATTTGGCTAAATTGCAACTCAAATGGCTGTTGGAAGTAAAGAAAAGGAAGCAACTTGGGGATTACAAAAGGCTGAGGATTCTCTTTCCACCTCATTGGACAGCACTGGGAAAAAAGAGAACGAGTATCAAATATTTATTTTCATTTCCGGTAACTGAATTGTGTGGAGGAGAGCAAAATGAAAGGAAGTCTGATTCTTCATGTATTGAATTGTATTGTAACTGTACTGTTTGCCCTAACTTTGTAAAGTGCTGCACAAACTGTTGGCAGTATATTAATCCATATAATAATTGTAACAATAAAATAAATTACTGGGGCTGCCACTAAAAGTAATTGCTTTTCCCTGCACGAACAGAACACATGTTCACTTTAAGGGACTTTCTTAATAACTGGTGAAATAAAATATTTATTGCCTTTTGCATAGTCTTTTTAGTTGTCCTGTTTGTTGGGTAAAATATAAATATACTTTCATTTAGAGAAGGAAATCATAAGAAAAGCAAGCTATTAAAATTGGCAGAATGATGTGTCTAATACAATAAATTAGTCATTTCAAAGTGGAAACCCCCATTACTTATGCTTCCTATTGTTGCCTTTTAAAAACAACAAGGTTATGTTTTTAGATATTTCATGTAGTGTGGGTTACTAGCTTAATATTTTGTTGAATCAATTGTTTCTACTACCTGCTCAATCATTTCCATCCCCTTGGCTGCCAAGCTACCTTAATTAGGCTAAACACTTAACAGACAAGCTATCATTTTCATGCTGATTCCAAATTCTACTTCATTGACAATTTAACCCATTCTGACTTGAGGAATTAAAAAAAAATAAATGACAATTCATGAATGTCCCCCATAGGTTTTCCATGGATATTTATTTATTTAATTAAATAAAAAATTCTCAGTAGCTAGACACATATCAATGTGTCTAGATTGATTATCCATGGGGGCAAGGTTTGTTTTTCTGAAACCATTATTGCCAGTGTACCAGCAGCATCCTAAACCAAATAGGGAGTCCTATAAAGTAGGATGATTCAGAATTAAATAATAAGAATTCTGCTACTGACTTCCTATGTGCTTTATCAGTACCACAGCAAAAGCAGCACTATATAAGCATAAAGACCCAAAGTGGGGGAAAGCAACTAGGTTCAGATATGGTCACTGACCTGCGTTACAACAGAGAAAAGTTATACCTGTACTAAAATTCCAATAGCTTGTACATGTATTTAAACTATCAAGTGCTAAAGGGGTGTGACCACATATTAACAATACAAATTCTGGAGAGACCCTCTGCACACGGCTATACATCCTTTCCAGCAAACAATGAAAAATAGGGATTTTTAGTTCTCATATATTGCAATACATGATTAAGCTGACAAACTGCTTAAAAGTAATCCCTCTTATGGCCAGTCCTACTCTGCTCTGCCACTGCAAATTCTACAGTGGACACCATGCCAACCTGGGGCATAGAGACACATGGTGGGGGAGAGCTACTAAGTTCAGGTCTGGTCTCTGACCTGCGTTACAACAGAGAAAAGATATACCTGTACTCAAATCCCAATAGCTTGTACATGTATTTAAACTAGCAGCTGCTAAAGGGGTGTGACCACATATTTAGACTACAAATTCTGGATGGGCCCTCTGCACACCGCTACACCTTTCCAGCAAACTATGCAATGAAAAACAGTGATATTTAGTTCACATATATAGCAAAACATTTTTAAACTGGCAAACTGGGTCTTTATGCCCTATGTTGGCATGGTGCCCACCATAGCATTTGCAGTGACAAGGCAGTGTAGGACTGGCCATAAGAGGGATGACTTTGATGCAGTTGGTCAGCTTAAACATGTATTGCAAAATATGTGAACTAAATATCCCTGTTTTTCATTGCATAGTTTGCTAGAAAGGGTGTATAGCAGTGTGCAGAGGGTCCATCCAGAATGTGTGGTGTTTATATGTGGTCAACCCCCTTTTAGCACCTGATAGTTTAAATACATGTACAAGCTATTGGGATTTGAACATAGGTATATCTTTTCTCTTTTCTCTTTTCTCTAAAACCTGCCAACTGCTGCCAAGTGTGGGGAGGTGTAGCTTGGCGTGGCAGCATTACACACTCCACACACCTCACCAGTTGCAGAGAACAGAACCTGTATGTAGAATCCAGTGATTCGCAACAAACCCAGCGGGAAGGCACCCAACCAGAAAATCTCATGGTATATCACAGCAGTGTGTAGTGGAACAGGTCTCTGATATGCTGAGCATCTGTCTAGAGGGGCGGAATACGAATTGGCTGGTCTGTACATAAATGGTTACATAGTTACATAGTTAGTGAGGTTGAAAAAAGACACCAGTCTGTCCAGTTTAGCCTATGATAAGTGTTTGTGTGTGTGTTTGCTATTAACAATACATTGTATACCCCTGTATGTTGTGGTCTTTAAGGTGCCCATCTAATAGTTTTTTAAACTATTGATGCTCCCTGCTGATACCACTGCTTGTGGAAGAGAATTCCACATCCTTACCGCTCTGACAGTAAAAAGAACCCTTTACGCAGTTTAAGGTTAAACCGCTTCTCTTCTAATTTAGTGAGGTTTCCAGGAAGGATGGCGTGTCCCTATCCTTTCCCTACTCATCTGGAACCTCTCCTAATGGCTAATCACTGTCTGATATATAAATAGTGCTGCACAATGCTCTATAAAATAAAACAATAAATAAACCTATATTATATCACAAATCATGTGTCCAAAAAAAATAAAAAATCAGAAGCAACTGTGCATGTCCATAATAATTGTCAATAAAAGATCTTCGTATTGTAAAAATTGTTATGTCGTTAAGGTAAGTTACAGTGCCACAATAGAATAGACAGGGTACTTACATCCCAGTTCACAGGTCAAAAAAAACAAAGGACTAGAAATGTCCTACCACATCGTGGACAAATTGAGGGCTTAGATAAGGGGATTTTAATGGTACTTAATAACAAGTTAGTCCAATGGTTATATAAAATATTACAAACTTTATTCCAATTTGTACATTATACAAACAAGAAAAAGAGAAAAACACAAATATGCACAGACATTGCAAATATTAAACAGTTTTTTTTCTAAAATCAGTTAGCTCATTTACTGGTAAACCTCAATTGACCCGCTGTATTTGGCTAGATTCATCAACAAAAGCCCAACATGTTTCGCTGTCGCTTCTTCAGGGGCATGTAAAGATAATGAGGTAATAACTAAAGCTCTACATGGGAAGACAAATACATACAATTATGAAAATAATGTAAAAAGGGTGCGCGGATATGTGAATAAGCTGCTACCAGAATTAAATAAATATTAATAGGTGAAATGAATTGGTGCGCTAAATCAAAACTACATCCAAAAATATAACATATTAGTGATGTTTTCAAATGAACTTGAATCTTATGTATAAATCATAAATCCAACAGTCCAAAAATAAATGTGAATCTTCCAATCCGTGGTGATATGAAGATACAAAATCAAGGTGCAGGAATCAAACAGATGCTATTAAAAATGGTAAATGTGAAATCCCACCACCTTGTGGATTTCCTCCTTACCCGGCGGATGAGAGGTAAGTGCAATAAATAATTTCCAAAAAACACTCTTCTTGTGACAACAACCGCAAACTCTGTGCTCTTCACCGATCGGTGCAAAAGATAACTCTAGCCTCTTACCAGATATAAATGATATGTAGGCCCTAAAGTGCTCATATAGGGAGAGGTATTCCGCTCCCTTCCCAATCAGACCAGGCGTAGCGACTTCCAAAAATGTAACCTTAGATAGAGCTTTCAGATATTCCTCCACAGTAGAGACATGTAAATAAACTGTAGCGAAAATGTTGGTTGCTTTGCTGTTATTCAAAGCATTTGGCTCCTGCAGTTGGAGTTCCTAACAAAAATTGGCATGCAGATCAGGAGAAAAACACACAATTTAAAAACACGATAATGTGAATCCTACTCCAGATCAAGAGGTAATGCAGCAAATAAGTGCTGTGTATTCCCAACATCCGGTTTCTGCTGCAACCGGAAGTGATGTCACCCTACTCCTCCCAACACGTTTTGTCATAGGCACGTGACTTTCTCAAGGGCTCAAGTATATCTTTGCTGTCCGAACCCCATAAAGGCCTCGTGGGATTAGCCTGCCGGAGGGAGGAGGTCTGTCTGGTAATGTGCTTGCCCTGGGAGTCAGAGTATATTTTGGTTGGGCAATAGTAACCAACCCGGAATGTACTATTTGTTGGCTATGTTGCCTTACAGATTTTACCTTATATTTACAGTCCTAAATCTCACTGTATCTTGCTTATTCTCTTTCTCACTTTTCTACTTTTTGAGGTTGCCTGCTCTCTAGTTGCTCAGGCGCACTCAAATTATTTTTTCGCTGAATCCCCTGTGGCCCCCTTAAATCTTTTATCACTGTGTTAAAGGTCTCAACTCTTTGCACAAAAGATGAAAGGCCTTAAATAATTTCTGTCTCTAAGGCAGGAATTGTGGCCCTTCAGGAAACCCATATTGCTGTGCGGAAAACCCCCTGTTACTTTAGTTCTCCTTAGCCACAAGTATTTTTAGCATCTGCTTGAATGAAGCACCTAGGAGTTTTCCTAGCTTTTCATCATTCTGTTTATATTTACCTCCCTTGCCAAGAACAATGATCCATAAGGCCGTTACCTAATCTTGGTTGGCCTACTGCAAGATACTGAGGCAACTATAGTCTCCTATTTTGCCCATAATGATAATCCCAATCCTTTCTTTTTCTATTTGCTTCAACATGTTCAGGCACATTGCAAGGTGATGCTGATTCTTTTTGGTGACTCTAATCAAGTATCGCAGACACTCCAAGATAGGTCACCCTGTGTTCCTGAATCACACTCTCCCTCTTTGACCTTTCATAAAACCCCACAACAGGCCTCCCTCCTTGATACTGGAAGGGAATGTAATCCATTAAAATGTAACTATACTTTTTGTTCTCATCCTCATAAGTCTTTTTTTAAGGATTGACCATAATCTTTTTCCAGTGACATCTCCCTGTATTCTGCTTGGCTCTTATATTCAGCCCATCCCGTGGTCAGATCATTGTACAGTAGTAACCAATATATCCAATTTAATACCTCAATCTACGCATTGGACATGGTGCATGAATGAAACGCTGTTGACCAATAAATCATATTGTTTTGATTTTCAACTTCGGTAAAATAACTATTTACTGCATAATGCTACCCTAGATATCTCGCCGGTTCCTTTGTAGGAAGCACATAAACCAGTTTTTAGGGGTACCTGCATCCAGGTCCCCGCCAAACTTAACAGGGTTAAGAAGCTTATTTTGAAGCAGCTAGAGGAAGAATATCACATTCTTTATCTCCAAATTCAGTTGCACCCCATGGAGCCTTATAAATGTTTATTGCAGAAGACTAAAATGGAACTCGACCTGCTGTTGCCTGAGTCTGCTTAGAAGGCCATCCTTAGGTCTCGTTACATCTTATATACCAAGGCCAACAAACCTGATACCTTTTTGGCCCTTTGCCAAGTATGACATTTTGACTGCCATCATTTCAAAGCTGACTAAGATGAATACAGGTAGTACTGTATGGTCCAATTATAGGCCTTCTCCTTGCTCAATTTAGATAACAAGATATTAGCTAAAATCCTAGCTTTCTGACTTAACCCCATTATGGATGCTTAATTCACAAAGATCAAGTGAGCTTTATTCCTTGGTGGCAACCCAGTGATAATGTTAGGAAAGTGCTTTTATTGAAATTCTTGGCCCAAAAATGTTGGATGCCGCTTTACTTACTATCTCTTGATATGAGAAAGTATCTTGTTTGTGCTGAAGACCATGCTGGACTGACTGGATCAGGCACTGGTCGTTGGTTGGTGATTGTGTGGGTGAGTAAGAAGAGAGTAAGGAGAGGTCCCTCCAGTAGGTCGGGCCCAATGGTGGATACTGGCAGTGAACCCTCTTAGGGCTTGAACTTGTTTGCACCCTCCACTGACACATTGCAGTGGAGGGTGCATAGATGGCACTGATGGACACTGATAGGTGGCACTGATGAGGAGGCACTGATATGAGGCACTGATTGGCGGCACTGTTGGACACTGATAGGCTGCACTAATGGACACTGATAGTCTGCACTCATGGGCACTGATTGGCACTGATGGGGCTTCACTGATAATCAGGGCACTGATGATTAGTGCCCTGATTTTCAGTGTAAATGATGTGCTGACAGGCTTGCTGGCAAGTCTGTTAAAACATGATCAGCTGAGATTGGACACATGGTAAAGGACCACTGTGATCGGACTTTACCCCATCTGTGATCAGCTGTGTCTGAAGTACCCATTGGTCACAGAGCATGCCCAATTCGCACTGCTGGAGGCGTACTGGGAGCAGGGTTCTGGGAGGATGTCTATTGATGCCCTCCTAGAACTGGACGACCGTGCTGTAGTCGTATTTCGGCAATTGCGTGGCTTGTCTGAGAGTTCAGAAAAAATGGGGCAAAGAGCTGAAGCTACACTCTGCAGAGTTCAGTGAGGAAAGCTCTGGCAGTTAATTGGATGGAAGGGGACACACCGTCTTCACATAGCACACACCAACAGAGCTGAGGCTGTCAATCAGCTTGCCCTATACCAGGCACCTTTTTTCTCTTGGTGTCCGGAAAACTTGTGAAAAGTGACTCATGCTGATAGCAGAGGAAGGAATCAGCAGACAGAAATGACATTTAGGGCTCCTAATTGAGACAAGTACACACTAAAGAAGGATATGCTTCGTTCACATTTCATGTCTGAGGTTTACAACCACTTTAAACCAAAATAAGAACATGAAGGATCCCAATCATAATATGACTAATGAACAATTAGAAATTATTAAGGATTTATTTAGCTTTTTTTTCTAGGCAAAAAGAAGGTACTGTCATGTCTACCCTTCTAAAAATCAGAGAGTTTTGATAGGACACTTCAAATACCTCAAACAAAGAAAACAAATCATCAAACAAAGAAAAAGAAAATAGGGAACTGACACCAAGTTGTGGCTACAGCAAGTTTTTCTTTGTTTGGCTCCAGTAATTACTCAGGAACACCCCCCATTCCTTGGGTAGGCCACTGCATTTGCAGTCATAACAAGCTTTACTTCTCTGAGGGGAATTGAACAAAATTTTGTAGCGTGTCTGCAAGAATTAGTGCCCATTCAACCATAAAAGCATGTGTAAAATCAGCTACTGATGTTGGGTGACCTGGGTTGCAATTTACATTCCACATCATTCTAAAGGCGCTTAATATGGTTGAGGTCAGGGATCGGAACAGGTCAAAGAAGTTCCTCCATACCAAACTGTCTTTATGGGCCTGGTTTTATACACCAAACACAAATCTAGACATACTTTTGGCCATATAGTGTACCTCACACATTTATGTCAACCTTTTATCACTAAAGAAAAAAAAAAAGTACTAAAGCATTATTTTTATGATAAAATAATTATTAGGCAAAAGGATCAGGTTATTATAGGATGCTGATGCAGAAGAGAATGAGCTATGAAAACCAAAATATTCTTTTCATCTATCAAGAGCCTATAGATCAAGAGCCTGTATAGATATCGTTTTCCATTTTCACTTTTGTTCAAATTTTGTTGAACTGTTGCCCAACTCAATCTATGTCAGACAGTTTACTTTGTTACTTTGTTAAGACCTGGCAGAAAGATCCAAGCAGTAGACTTGACATTGGAAGTGCTAAGGGATATGTGACAACTACATGAACAATACAAATATTAATTCTCTTTCTACTTGCTTTACAAATAAGGTATTTTGAAACCTTTCATGTTTCAAGATTAAATACCAATTACAGGAAAGCCTAAGTGTAAAGAAAATGTTTTAAAAAGTATAAAGTAGGTATATTGTGCAGTGGATTGTGGGATGAAAAAGTGCTGCATGTAGCATGGCAATGAAGAGTACTCAATCATGTTGAAAAGCATAGGGCTTGGTATGATGCATGAAGGGGGGGGGGGGGGGGCATATGCTCGACCTCCATTATTTAGTATTTTATTTTTAAATGTTGCGGGATTCCCCTTAATCCCTCCATGCAGGACTGTCAAATAAGGAAAAGCAGTGAGTTTTCAGTTTACCATTGCAGTTTCAAATTAGGCATCACGCCTTTCAACATTTGCGGGGGTACGTGGTAAAGGGGGGGGGGTGGGCAAAATCTGTCCAAATTCCCTGCTTCTGTAATGTAAACAGACAACCAGGAAACCCTGGGGATTCATTGATTAAATTAGGTCATTGACCATATGACATAGTTACATAGTTACATAGTAGGTGAGGTTGAATAAAGACAATAGTCCATCCAGTTCAACCTGTGTAGGTGTGTGTGGCTGTAATCATCTCTCATACCCCTGAATGTTCTGATCCTTGAGATGCACGTCCAATAGTCTTTTGAAAGCCACCATACTACCCGCAGAAACCACCTCTTGTGGTAGAGAATTCCACAATCTTGTAGCCCTAACAGTAAAGAACCCCCCACGTTGCCTGAGGTTAAAACGCTTCTCCTCTAATCGCATTGTATGCCCCCAAGTCCTCATGCAATCCCTTCGACTAAACAGCTTTTTTTCTAAGCTGAGATCCCCATTGAGATATTTAAAAATTTCTATCATGTCCCCCCTCAGGCGTCTCTTCTCCAGGGAGAATAAATCAAGCGATTGCAGACGCTCTTCATAATCAAGGTCCTCCAATCCCCTAATTAGTTTAGTTGCCCTTCTCTGGACTCTCTCCAGCTCCAACACATCCCTCCTGAGGACTGGCGACCAGAACTGGACAGAATACTCCAGATGCGGTCGGACCAGAGTTTTATAAAGTGGAAGGATTATAGTCTTATCTCTGGAATACATCCCTTTCTTTATGCATGCTAATATTCTGCTAGCTTTGGCAGCTGCCGCCTGACATTGCATGCTGTTGCCTAGTCTATCATCAACCAAGACTCCCAGATCTTTCTCCATTTTTGATTCCCCCAAGGGTTCCCCTCCTAAAGTGTATTGTGCTTTTATGTTTCTAGTCCCCAAGTGCAAAACCTTACACTTCTCTACGTTAAACCTCATTTGCCAAGTCGTTGCCCACTCCGTTATTTAGTCCAGGTCATTCTGTAGTATATCTGCTTCATGCTGTGCGGTTATTGCCCTGCCCAATTTTGTGTCATCTGCAAAAACTGCTATTGAACTACTGACCCCGACCTCAATGTTGTTTATGAATAAATTGAACAAGGTTGGTCCCAGGACTGAGCCCTGGGGCACCCCGCTTACTACCTCAGACCAGTCTGAGTATGCGCTGTTTATTACCACCCTTTGGACACACCCTTTAAGCCAGTTCCGTATCCAAAAGCACACCCTGCTGTCGATACCTGCAGACCTTATTTTATAAATTAAGCGCTTATGGGGAACTGTATCAAGCGCCTTAGCGAAATCTAGGTACACCACATCCACTGGTCTGCCCCTATCTAGCTCACAGCTCACCTCCTCGTAGAATGCTAATAGATTGGTTTGACAAGAACGCCCATTTGTAAACCCGTGCTGGTTATTACTGATGATGCTGTTGTCTTTAGCAAACTCTACGATATAGTCCCTTATCATCCCCTCCAGAAGTTTACATACTATCGATGTCAAACTGACAGGCCTATAATTTCCCGGGACATGCCTCTGACCCTTTTTGAATATCGGAATCACGTTAGCTTTCCTCCAATCTCCTGGTACTTCTCCTGTCCTAATACTGTCCGCAAAGATCAGGAACAGTGGTCTGGATATAACCTTACTGAGTTCCTTGAGTACTCTCGGATGCACGCCATCCGGGCCTGGTGATTTGTTTGTGTTAAGTTTATCCAGCCTTTCCCTGATTTCCCCCTCTGTTAGCCATAGTGGCAAGTCCTGTGTATTACTACTAACCAAACAGTCATGGTCAGTGTACCCCTCCGTTTCCTGTGTAAATACTGACGAGAAAAAAGCATTCAGCACGGTTGCTTTTTCAGTGTCCTCTGTAACCATCCTCCCATCATCTCTAATTATGTGTGCAATATGCTCTGCCCTAGTTTTTTTGCTATTGATATACTTAAAGAATTTCTTTGGGTTTTTTTTACTATCCTCTGCTATTTGTCTCTCAAAGTCTATTTTAGCCATCTTGATTTCGTGTTTACACTTCTTATTTGCCTCCTTGTATTGGTCGAAAGCCAATACTGTGCCTTCTGATTTATATTTCCTGAAGGCCAATTTTTTTCCCCTAATAAGGTTTTTAATGCTACGGTTTAGCCAGCCAGGTTTGGCTTTGTCTCTTCTAAATTTATTTCCCATAGGAATGCACTGCAAGATGCCTTTGCTTAATATGTTCCTAAAGCATTCCCATTTTTCCTCTGTGGTCAGGGATCCTAGGGTTCGGTCCCAGTTTACCCTTTCCATCAATGAGAACAATTTTGGAAAGTTTGCCCTTCTGAAGTTAAGGGTTCTTATGTTCCCTACTTGCCTTGTTATATTGTTATTTACACTAAATGTGATCATCCTGTGATCGCTAGAGCCCAGGTAGTCCTGGACTCCTACCTCCGAGATTAGGTCTGGGTCATTAGTGATCAATAGATCCAGGACTGCATTTTCTCTAGTCGGAGAGTCCACCAACTGTGACATGTAGTTGTCCTGTAAGGTTTCCATGAAGAGACGGGCCTTCTGTGAGTGTGTAGTCCCCTCTCCCCAGTCAATGTCGGGATAATTGAAGTCCCCCAATATGATGACAGATCCTAGCTTTGCCACTTTACCCAACAGTGCTAAAAATTCCAGCTCTACCTCCTCCCCTTGTTTAGGTGGCCTATAGCAAACCCCCACAATTACTTTTCCCTTTTCTCCTTCCCTAAGGAGTTATACCCACACAGATTCTAACTCCATACTAATCCCTTCCGTAATGTCACTCCGCTCTATCACCCTTACATTGTTCTTGACGTAGAGACATACCCCTCCCCCTCTTTTTCCTATCCTGTCCTTCCGGTACACCGAATACCCTTGGATATTTGCCAGCCAGTCATGTGAGGGGTCGAACCAAGTCTCCGCTATTCCCACAAGGTCTATGTCCTCTTCATGAACTAACATTTCCAACTCATCTATTTTATTAGCTAGACTCCTGGCATTAGCATATACCCCTCTTAGTTTTACGGACGTTGATTGGTTATGTTTATTCCTGTTCGGTCTGAGGTTTTCCCGCACAGACCTGCCGATTGACGTTGTGGACCTACTGTCGCTGCTGACCCTACAACTGCCTTCAGTCCTTTACTCCCTCCTGACTGACTCTACTTCTGAGCCCCCCCCCCCGTCTCCTAGTTTAAAAGCCCCTCCAACTTGGTGCCCATCTTTCTCCCCAAAAGAGCTGTACCGTCCCCATTAAGGTGCAGCCCATCCTTACTAAAGAGCCGGTAGCCGACTGAGAAGTCAGCCCAGTTCTCCAGGAACCCAAACCCCTCCTTCCTACACCAATTCCTCAGCCACTTGTTAAGTTCCCTAATCTCCTTCTGCCTCTCCTGTGTGGCTCGAGGTACAGGCAGTATTTCAGAGAAAACCACCTTGGAGGTCCTTTTCCTCAATCTAGTACCTAAGTCCCTGAAATCGTTCTTTAGGATCCTCCACCTACCTTTAACTTTGTCATTAGTGCCCACATGCACCATGACCGCTGGGTCATCCCCCAGGAACCCAGGAACCCCTGGCAATGTGTTTACTTTACCACAGTGTCAGGGATCTGTTACTTAGCAGGAGGAGTGTGACGGGTAAACATCATCAGGCATCAGATAGTTATAACTGGATGCCATGACTGATGATGAATGTACGTCGCTGGTCAATGTGATAAATGTGGATTTACATCTAGGGACATTAATAAAATCTATTTCAATCTAAGGACTTTTTCAAATTTTATTTTTATCTTTAACTATTCGTGGGAATAAATAATAATGTATCTGTTCTCATTTCCCTTGGAGAGACAGATAACTTGGGTGCTTTTTTTTTTTAAAAAAAAAAGGAGGGCTTCAAGTTTCCTGTAAATCTCTCACTTCCTTTATTTTAGGACAGAATTCAGAGGTGAGGGAGGTCAACATTGGGAGAAGTTGCCTTGCAAAGAAGGGGACTTTGCTGCTTCCCTTGCAAGGTAGCCCCCAACGTTGAAAGGCATGTGTCCTGGTATGGTGCAGGAAGGTAGGGATGCACACTTGCTGCCCTCTCTATCCTGGCCCCCCTTGCTGAATGCCTAGAGAAGTGACTGATTGGAATTTTAGAGAGAACTCCACACATTTTCCCCCTTTTTTAAATGACAGTATATATTATTTTTTTAATGGTGTGGGGTTCCCCTAATATCCCAAACATACCCTTATAAAGGGATGCAGCAGGGTCGTAACTACAGGGGTTGCAGGGGTTGCAATTGCAACCGGGCCCCATGCTCCAGGGGGCCCGTGCAGCTCCACTGTATACCTGGATAGGAGGGGCGGCGGTGGCAGCATGTAGAGAAATCACTGTCCTCCTTCTTCCTCCTGTAGCTGCAGGAGGAACATGGAGGAGATTGGTTCCTCTGTATGCTGCCCCTGCCACTCCTCCTATCCAGTTCACTGGTGTTCTGCTGTCTCTGGGCCCCTGTGTGCTCCCCTGGTCCCCCCCCCCCCACTGGGCCAACTGCAGAACTTGTGAAAGGGTCCCACTGTGGGAACGTAATAAAGGGCCTCGCAACGAGAGTGAAGGGCCCCAGGATCAGTGGGAGGAGCCCCAGGCTTAATGGGAAGGGCCCCGGCCAGGTGTCCGGGGGGCCCTGCATGGTTTCTTGCACCGGGGCCCTGAAGGTTCTAGTTACGCCTCTGGGATGCAGCCTGAGTTGCTAGAAAAAAGAAGGCAAAAAATATGTGCTCCCCCTTTCCTGTCCCAGACCAGACCACGTGGCTTGAAACATTAAAAGGTGCCTTGCAAGAGAGGGGTGGAAAAGACTCCCTCATTGCATAGTACATTGTCCCAATTCTGAGGGACAAATGCCTCTTCTGTGGGACTTATATAAATCTTGAAGCCCTCTTTTAAAAAAGGTGGGCCACCAGAAATGCTCCCTTCCCCCAGGAGAATAAATAAGGAATACATTATTAGCTCCTTATTACTCATTCCTCAAAAAAGTGAAATGTAAGTTTACACATAAAAACCTTAAAAAAAGTCCTGAGTAATAGGGGCATTAATAATTCCTGTACTCATTCTGCTTTTTGGGGAGGGGGGGGGGTTAATCTGCATTATGCATTTGCATCCTCATCAATGCCTTGGTACAGACGGAGACTGGTAATACAAAGCACAGCAGTCACATTCCAAGTCCCTAGGTAAGCCTGGGCGAGTTCTCAAAACAAACTAATAAAGCAGCCATGGTCTTTAGGGGTGATCTTCAGGTGCATTTCACTGGTTTAACCTGCCAACTATGGCAAGTTTTTAGAGGGACAGTGTTATCTGTACCCATGCGCGTGGGGATAACTTTTGCTTGGAGCAAGCTCACCAAAGTCTGGAACCAGGCGGAGACTGCGGTCATGTGAAAAATCCAACATTAAGGCAGTTCCCAAACGTAGAAGTTAGCTTTACTGTTTGAAGGAAATGTGCAGAATTCCGCTGAAAAGTGATTTGTTTCATGTCACTACACATTGCAACTTGTATGTTTGCATTAGAAGGGATATGCTGAGCCTGCGCCCACTCCACCAGTCCAGTGTACCTCTGTTACCTCACTCTAAGTAACAAAATGGTGTCCTGCCAAGAACCTAGGGTAGACCTCATGCATGCTTTCACTTAACTCCCTCACTTCCCCTCCCTCATGACCAGGCCACAAAACTCCATAATGTGGGTTTGGATCCAGTTGCTATTGGATAATGACCACTAGGAAGGGAGCCAGAATATCGACCCCCTTCGCTACCGGAGGATTTGTTATGTTACCAGGTACCAAGGACTGGTTGCTTGGTTTCTTGAACTTATATTGTAGCATCTACACTCTTCTCTCCTATCTTGCCAAGTTAACCCTTAAATAACGGTGTTACTTCATGCCCTGTAGTACTTTACAGACCCTGGTTCTTTTGGAATACTCCAGAACTAACATGCACCCCTTTGAATAACTTCAGACCAGGCTCATAGCGGTTATTGTAACTATTGGGGAGATGCAGCCTAACAGTTCAATATGAACAATGTCCTTTCCCTAATCCTAACTAGAGTAGTGTAGTGGCCCAAGCATACCTCCATGAGAGTCCATAATGGCAGTGTCTATGGCTTGGCTGTCTTCTAAAAACTCTGGTTTCTTCATTAGTACCAATGATTGCACTCGCAGGATATGCTGGAACTCGTTGGACCCTCTGCAATCCACTTTCTTTTTTTACAGCACAGAGGAGGGGGCAGAGCCCAGAAAAGTCCGGAAAACCGCAGAAACATGTTTAACCCCTTCCATGGTTAGGAAACCTGTCTCACTTGATGACAGAAAACATTCCCCATGTGGGCAACCTGCCTACATTTGCCCTCCCCTTTATGCAAGCCTTTGTTGGTGGGACTACACCACAAAAACAACATAAATCTATACAAAATAGCATAGCAACTGTGCAACAGTAATACAACAACATGACAAGAACTGGCAATTGGTAAAACAGTAAAGTCTTTAAATATAATATGCAGGGTAACCTGCTCCATAAGGTCAGAATTTGGTGAATCCAGCAAGTTGGTGCTATCCAGCAGTTCATTGTTGGGCATCGCTGCCAGTGTGGGTTCCAACAGCGTGGCAACTGCAAAGTCTGTGGGAGCAGGCGATCACAGATGCAGCATCTCAAATAGGAAGTTCTCCTTCAGCAGGTGAATCGGTTGGCAGGTCAACTTCAAATTCCTTGGGACTGGCCAGCCCAGGTGCATCTTAACCGGTGATGGTACCTTTTGAAACAGGTAGGCTTCCGTGTTGTGGTTGTTAAACTGTATATGCCCCCTTATCAGGATTCCAGCTAGTCTGATGACAGTGCCTGAACAAGGATCAATCCGAAGCACGGCACAGTAGTCACATTCCAAGTCTTTGGGCAAGCCTGGGCAATTTCTCGAAACTAACAAAGCAGCCATAGTCTCTTTAGGGGTGCTCTTCAGGTGCATGTGGTGAGTGTATCCTGCCGACTCTGTCAAGTTGTTGGAGGGACAGGATTACAATATCTGCACCCGTGCATGCGGGGGTAACTTTTGCTGGGAGCGCACTTATCAAAGCCCAAGATGAGCTGGAGACTGCAGACATGTGAAAAATCCAACATTAACCACTTCCCGCAAACCGACGCACCTGTACATCGGCTTGAAGAAGTGGATGCACCGGAGTGATGCCTGCAGCTGCAGGTATTAACCCAGTACCATTTTTTAGAGCCGGCAGTCAGTCGGCTTTCTGCTAATAACAACCGATGCAGCTCAGCAGCCACTCAGCTATTGTCCGAGCAAGCGGGAGGAGACGTCCCTCCCTCCCACCACCTTCCGTCGCTCTGCCCGGGTCTCCCGTCCTACCAGGAGACCCAAGCAACCAGCCGGCACATCTGCCGGATGGTTAACATTCTGAACGAAGCCAGATTCGGCTTTGATTGGGTGTCCAATCAAGCAACCCGGAAGCGACGTAACGTCAATTCCGGTTTACTCGGCTGCTAACGGTGCCGATTTAAAAAAACTAACAGTATTTAAAAATGCAGATTTGGGTGTTTTGAATACTTTGAAGTGCATTGGAGGGGTTTGGGATATTTTAGACACCAGATCCCTCCATAAAGAGTACATGTCATTGCCTATTACTGTCACAAGGGATGTTTACATTTTTTGTGACAGAAAATAAAAGTGATAAGATTTTTTTTTTTTAAGGAACAAATATAAACGGTGTTCAAATCACACATGTCAGGTATCGCCACAATTGTCAGAGAGAAAACAATAATTCCATAAAAAAGACCTCCTCTGTAACTGTAAATTGGAAACCGTTAAACATTTTTAAAGCGTCGCATATGGTGATTCTTGGGTACCGTAGTTTGTCGCCATTCCACGAATGTGCGCAATTTAAAACTGTAACATGTCAGTTATTTACTCGGCGTGACATCCTCTTTCACAATTTACAAACAAATTGGGCTAACTTTACTGTTTCCTTTTTTTTTTTAATTCAGTGAAGTGTATTTTTTCCCAAAAAATTGCATTTGAAAGACAGCTGCGCAAATATCGCATGACAAACAATATTTCAATGACCACCATTTTATTTTGCAGAGTCTTTTCTAAAAAAATATATATAATGTTTGGGGATCCTAAGTAATTTTCTAGCAAAAAAATACTGATTTTAACTTGTAAACAACATGTGTCAGAAATAGGCTTGGTCCTTAAGTGGTTAAAGTAGTTCCCTGACTTAAAGATGAGCCTTACTGTGTGCAGTAAATGTGCAGAATTCCTCTGAAAAGCGACTTGTCTCATGTCACTACATAGTGCAACTTGTATGTTTGCATTAGGAGGGATGTGCTGAGCCTGCACCCACTCCACTAGTCCAGCGTACCTCTGTCATCTCACTCCCAGTAACCGCATAGGGTCCTACTAGCACAGGCCTCATGCGTGTTCTCATGCGGAGTTCCAGCCATTTACTCACCTGTCCAACGGTCCAGCGATGTGGCCGCCCGAAGCCTCGATCCTCTCCCTCGGCGCCGGCATCACTGCTGTGGGCACCCGGCTGTTACAGTTTGCGGCTTCACAGCCGGGTACCCACTGCGCATGCGCGAGTCGCGCTGCGTGCCGCGATTGGCCGGCAATCTTCTGGGACCTCTGACATGTCCCAGAAGATTGCAGGGAGGGAGGGGGAGAGGAGAACTTCCGTTCAGGGCGCCGTGGCGCTCCGAGCGGAAGTGGGAGCGGGTACATGTCAAAACTAGGTACCCGCTCCCACCCCCAAAAAATGACATGCCAAATGTGGCATGTCGGGGGGTCAGGACTCCCTAAAGCGGAAGTTTCACTTTTGGGTGGAACTCCGCTTTAACTTCTTTACTTCCTGTGCCTTGTAGGCCATGGATCTCTGTAATGCGTGTGCGGGTCCACTTGCTATTGGATACTGATCGCTGGGGAGGGAACCAGAATATTGACTGCTACCAGAGGACCTCTTAACTTACCGTACTAGGTACCATGCCTAATGACTGGTTGCTTGGTGTCTTGAACTTGTATTTGGTTACTCATACCAACGTGCATAATGCACATACCGGTTAATGTAACTTTATTAGGGAGATGCAGCATACAGTTCAATATGAACAATGTCCTTTCCCCAGGCCAAACTAAAATAGCTTAGTGACCCAAGCATACCGCCACACCTCTCCATGAGGTGAGAGTCCATAACAGTATTGTCCATGGCTTGGCTGTCTCCTGAAAACACCAGTTTCCTCAGTAGCACCATTGACTGCAGTCACAAGAGATGTTGAAACTCACTGGACCCTCCGTAACTCACCTTTTTTTTACAGTACAGAGGAGGGGGCAAAGCCCAGAAAAAAATGTGAAACTGCAGAAACAAGTTTAAACCCTTCCCAGCCTGGCAGCCTGTCTCACTTGCTAACAGAAAACCCTCCCTGTGTAGGCAATCTGCCTACATGCTGGGTGCTGGGTGTAATATTATGAAAAGGTCTTCCTAAGTCCAACTTTAAGTCTCCCCCCCCCCCAACCCCACATTTTTTCGGGGAACAAGATGTGGGAAAGAGGCCCTTTTCCCTAAACACTAGTTAAAAGGTGCCTTGTAAGGGGGAAGCCTTGGCAAGGAACCACCCCAATTTTGAAAGGCTTGATGGTTTAGGAAAGGGGCTCTATTTTCATTGATCTCTCTTTCCTGGCCACCAAGGTTGCAGTAGGGATTTTAAAGGTAACTCCATTGTGTTATTTATTTCCTATTGCCCTATTCGATAACAGCATGTGTAGGCAACCCCCAACTATGTTATTTAAAAGATTTGTGCATTTTCAACATTGCCCTTTGAGTCCCAGCTGAACTATAATTTTTTTTTTTTAAACTTTTGCATTGGTACACATCATGCATGGCTTGCCCAGCTACCTATGCCGTTTTCCTTTAGCCATGCATTGCTACTTTCACCGCAAATAGACCTAAGTAGGGTTTGGAGCTAAGATCGTGGTTCGCAGACTTCCCGCTAGATTTGGCAAACCCAGCATAAACCAAATATGCCCATGTTATAACTACAAGCTTGTTTTTACTTTGGAAGATGTGAGTATATGATGTTATTTCAATAAATCATACTTTTAAAGTGGTATTATGCAATGTAAGTTTTATTTTCCTATATGGTGTAACTGATCCCACTCACACAATCCCTTTTAATAAAAAAAAAAAAAAAAAATTCCATTGCTTCTTTCAGTTTCTACAGTATGTTATAGGAAGGTTGCATAAGATCAACTAAAGTAACATTTAGTTATACACACAACCAGTGTGGTAGAACATCACAAATCACAACAGCCCACATACTGTATGTTAAGAAATATACTGTAACTTGTCCATGTTCTATTACTTTGATATAATAATTACTTTCAACATAATTATAGTTCTCTATCTGTTCATAACAACAATTGCAGCTTTAATGGCACTTTGAATGAACACTTCCATCAAGTTGCAGGGCTAGTGTTGTTTATTATGCAGCAATCAGGTCAAAATATGGGGGGGGGGCGTGGCGACCGGCCCTATACATGGCAGCATAGTCTGATAGCTCCGCTCTGCCGCCCGGGACCGTGACTCGCCCTGCATACCTCTGCCCCTCCACTGACCTGACCCAGAGCCCTACACATCCCTCTTCAGCCTGCAAGCATGACTCGCCGCAAAAAGGACTCCCAGCGGCTGGAGAAGCTGGACATTAGACCGGCCGGTCTCCAACAAAATGGCGGCGGCGGCCTTCTCATCGGCGCTCCACAAGGGAAAGACTCCCAGAAGAATCCAGTGCCATCTCGCCAGGTAGGCAATCTGGACAGTGAGGGGTCTTCAGGATCTTCTTCCCCTGTATCCTCCTCAGCTCGGAGCCCTGCTAAGGCAAAACTCCACACCACCTCTCCCCTGAAATTCTGGCAAGAAATAAGCAGGGAGATGGGTAGTGTTGCTGCATTCACTCCATGCCCAGGACCACATACACAAGACCCTTTTGAAGCATTCCCTGCAGGGGGACAACCGATTACTATATATGCATATATACTGTATATACTGTATATAATTTTGGATTTTTTGGACTTTGCACTAATATATTTTTTGGACTTTGCACTACTATTTATGGACTATTTTAAGTATTAATTTATCACTTATTGATTTATAATTTTCACTACCTACCCATTTTTTGGTATTTTTTGGCTGAACCACAAATTTGTGGATTCTGTGAGCCTGCACTTTTTATCAATTTTTCCTTTTGTATTGTTGCACTGCAAGGGAGTGGATCTTGTTGGGTTCCACACTTGTCACTTCAAACACTTGAACTTATAGCACATGCACCTTATTTGTTCGCAATAATTTTATATATATATTTTTTTCTCTATTGTATTATAATCAGATCATTTATCAATTATTTTTACCACGTTTGGTAAATAGAGTTTTGCACATCACTCAGCACTTTATTTATTTGAGTCACTTGATATATTTATTACCAGCATATACCTGTTCAATTAATACCACCTGTCACTTTATTACACTATCTGCACATTATATACATGCCTTTTTTATATATATGCTGTATGTGACACCACTTACCTAATGTTATTTGTGATCAAATATGTGGTAACAGTATTTGAATGTTCACATTACACCTTTGTTGACACAATATAGGCAGTGCCAATCACTTTACATACCCCCCAATCTATTGAACATATAGCCCCTATAGGGCTGTATCTAGAAGTGGGCTGCAGCCTGATTCCTTCTTTTCTTTCCTTAGCGCCGATTCACTTACCCCTTTTCCATAACCCACAATGGCTCTACCACAACAATTTCCACACTGGAGGAAGGCATTACTCTGCTGAAGAGCTGGGGTATTTTCCCCACTACTGAAGACAACTCCTGTTCCACTTCTTAATGAATGGCAAGTGGTTTCCAGGAAAAGATCGTCCAACAAGAAACCAAATACTGGAGGTATTCCTAATCCACATTGTCACTAGCACGGTCCCAGGCCACAGGATTGAACTCATACTTATGGCCCCTAGTCACAACATTATATTGACTATCCCGGTTAATCTTGAACCAACCACTTGGTCCCTTTTTTACACCCTGTTTCCTGTCCCTTTGTTCCACCCCAATTCTCATCCATTGTCCACTTATCTCCGTTACCACCTACTTAGGTCTCTTCTATTTAATGGTATGACTACCTTCCATTCCCTTATCAAGATGCAACCGCAACAACAACAATGCAAATTATATTATGTGCATCATGCCTTTTAAATGCATATCTATTAATGCAAACGGACTCAACTATCTGGCCGAAAGGTTTGCATTATGGAAAGAAGACAGAGCCTCTCATGCTGATGTAGTGTCAGTCCAAGAGACACACTTCCAGACCTCTAATCACCCAAAGTGCACCCACAAAGATTTACCACATATATTTCTAGCAATGTCCTTGGAGAAGAGGAAAGGAATCCTATTGGCAGTAAAGAACACCATCACTTTAAAAGTCAAAGAATTAGTGATAGACCAAGAGGGTCGTTATACCATCCTAACAGGAGACTTCAATTGCTTACCCATGACATTTGTGACCCTGTATGCACACCAGCTACGTTTCCTCAGGAGGTTACTTAAACTTATATCCAAAGTGAAGTATGGAAACCTCATCCTCTGTGGAGACTTCAACATGACGGCTGATCCGCTAATGGACTCTTCTTCATCACCTGGTGGGAGTAAAGTTTCTATGCAGCACCTATTACATGACGAGCAGCTGTTTGATGCCTGGAGGTGTCAGCATGCATCTGAAAAGGACTACACATTCTAATCCTCCAGGCATCAATCCTATTCTAGGATTGATTTATTTGTGGTAGACTTGCACTTCCTGGGTAGAACCTCCTCCACGGTCATCAAGGACATCACGTGGTCTGACCACGCCATTATTGAGCTGAACGTGGAGGAGGGAATCCCGAGAGGTTCAACACCTATATGGCGATGTAATGTCAAAACCTTACAAATTGGGGATAGTGACAACCGTCTCTCCCGGCATCTCAGAGAATTTTTTCAAATAAACTCCCACTCTGTCTCAAACCCATGGACCTTATGGGGTGCACACAAAGCTTACATGAGAGGGATTTGTATTCAACAGAGCGCCAAACTCAAAAAAATATACAATTCGAAACTCACGACACTCCTTTCTCAAATCCACAAGCTTGAAACAAAAAACAAACAACTCCCTGACCCAAAAATTTCTAATACCCTCAACAACCTTAGACTCGAACTGAGAACACTACTCTTAGAACAACAAGACAAACAATTCCGTAAGTTAAAATAAACTTACTATGCCCAAGCCAACAAGGCCAGCAAATTCTTGGCAAATAGAATCAAATCCCGTCAGGCTAAATCCAGAATATCCCACCTATTACAACCAAGGTCATCCCTCAAATTGACTCACCCCCAAGAGATAGCGGATGAATTAGCAAATTATTACCAATCTCTTTATAACTTAGAGAATGACCCCGCTACACACAAACCAACTACACAGGAAATCTCCATGTTCCTAGACAATCTTAACTTACCACAACTCTCAGAATCTCAACTTCTTAGCCTGAATGCTCCTATCTCATTAGAAGAAATAAGAAAAAACATACTATCACTCCCTAATGGTAAAACCACAGGCCCAAATGGCTTTCCAAGCGAATATTACAAATTACACCATCAAGTCTTAACACCTTATTTAGCAGCTGTCTTCACATAGGCTTCGGAAGTTTCCCAGAAGAGATGCTGGGGGCATATGTTGTCACCCTCCCCAAACCGGGAAAATATCCCTCTTTACCATCCAGTTATCGTCCTATATCACTTTTGAACACAGACCTAAAAATATATGCGAAACTGCTAGCCAAACGCCTCCAATCTGTTTTGCCTTCTCTAATCCAAAAAGATCAAATGGGTTTTATACCTGGTCGACAAACGTCTGACGCCACTAGGCGATTAGTAAATATACTCTATGTTGCTGAAAAATGTCGAACGCCTTCTCTTCTCC
This sequence comes from Pelophylax lessonae, assembly GCF_965119305.1. NCBI lineage: Eukaryota > Metazoa > Chordata > Amphibia > Anura > Ranidae > Pelophylax > Pelophylax lessonae. The sequence goes on from NC_138772.1 coordinate 205,205,429, forward strand.
TTGCTTTTGATGCCGAGAAGGCATTCGACAGAGTGAGCTGGGACTATATGAAAGCCGCCTTAACCAAATTTGGTTTTAAGGGTAATATTCTTTCTGCCATTCTGGCACTATATTCACAACCCATGGCTAAAGTCTATACATCTGATAGACTCTCTAAAACTTTTAAGATATCTAACGGCACGCGCCAAGGGTGTCCCCTCTCTCCCACTATATTTAATCTTTCTATAGAACCATTGGCTGAAACACTCCGTCTATCATCTTAGGTTAAGGGTTTCTCTCTAGGCGATGTTGAGCATAAAATTAAGCTATTCGCGGATGATATCATCCTAATGCTCACAGACCCTGGTAGATCCTTACCTGCCGCTTACCACATTCTTCAAAAATGTAGTTGCATCTCATATTATAAAATCAATACCTCTAAATCGATAGTTCTTGACCTGGGAGTACCTTCAGACAGGACTCAGCTTCTTCAAACTACATGCCCCTTCCCATGGACAAAGGACAAAATTCCCTACCTAGGCATTTTCCTTACTCCACGCATCTCTACCCTGCTATCCACAAATCTTATCCCCCTAAAACAGAAAATAACTACGGATCTAACACGAATCGCCAAGTTAGATTTGTCTTGGGGTGCCAGAATTGCTACTATAAAAATTACTATTTTACCTCAAATCCTCTATCTATTCTGAGATCTCCCCATTCTCTTTAACAAATCCCAATTAAACGCCTCAGAGTGTATACTCAAGAAATTCCTTTGGATAAATAAAAAGGCCAGCATAGCATACGATATCCTAATCAAACACAAATACCTCAGAGGTGCAGGCTTACCTGACCTTTCAGCCTACCATTGGGCCACACGCCTGGATCAGATAAAACACTGGTTCCTCCACGACGATTCACCCCTCTGGTCCTCCATGGAAAAAAACTTAGGTCCCACCAATGATCTACACCTAATGCTAATCGGGGATTTATGTACCCCCTGGAACCATCAAAACCACTTTACAAGCTTGGAGGAAACTTTCCAAGACACACTCTTTAACAAACTTACTTCCCAAATATCCCTTACCACTATCTCTCCTTAAATCCAAAATTCACAAAATTGACATAGGCCCCCTCTCAGCATCAGGTATTTCTAACTTATCCCAATTATATAGCAAGGGCACACTTAAGAATAGAGAAGACCTACTTCACAAATTCAATCTTACGCCAAATTCCTCCCTCACAATCGCCAAGATCCTCACTTTCTTAGCCAACCACCCTCTCACTGAACTAACTACGAATTCACAGTCGTGGGACTCCCTTATGTCCGATCCCCCTAAAAAGAAAGGAATATCCCTATTTAATAACATCCTATCATGTGAACTCCCCCCTCAAAAAACCCCACAGATGATAAAATGGGAAGAAGCATTGAACATCCACCTATCCATTCAACAATGTCATACTGCAATACGCTCCATATATAAATATTCCCACTGCACCAACCACTGGGAAATCACAAACAGATGGTACTTCACCCCCTATAGCGAGAATGTGGTAATGTGGGCACCCTACAACATGTCCTGTGGGGTTGTCCCTCACTCACCAGCTTCTGGAAATCTATCTTCCAATGTATTGCATCATGTACGGGAATCCTTGCTCCCCCAAAAGTAGAACTAGCTTTGTTTAATGCTGGCATCGACAACTATCCCCCCCCCCCCCTCTGATAGACAAGTAATAACACATATTCTTTTGGCAGCAAGAAACCTCATCCTTAGAAAATGGAAATCTACTCTAGTTCCCAATCTATCAGAAGTAATAGCTTTGGTTAATTCTAACTACCAATCGGAAAAATCCTTAGCCATAAATGCATTGACATACCTTAACCTACAGAAATCCTGGTCCATCTGGCCCCGCACTACACCTATATGATAATATGATAATATTGACTGATAACTAAACAGTCCGAAAGTTCTGGAGTCCACCCTGAGCACTAAGGTCAGTGCTCCGTGAGGCATCGGTGCTCGGGAGAGACGTCTAGATACCTACTGTATATAACACTTGGTTATTCATTTACTGCACTCCATGTTATTAAGATTTGTATGTTTTGTTATGCATACCTTTCCTATTGATTGCATTGTCAACTTGTACCCTGTATTCCCTAATATGTTTATACTAGACAATGAAACCTGTTAACCTGTTAAAAAGTTGTTAAAAGGGCTATTAATCCATTTGTTTGTTCCCTTTGCTTGTTCATCTTTTGAAAAATTAAATAAAAATGTATTGCTTAAAAAAAAAAAAAAAACATAAGGTCAAAATATGGAAATATGAAATATTTGATGATTGAACAACATTCACAAGTCTACATGTAGGCCAACTACATCATCCTATAGGTTTGGGATAGAAAATGTCAAATTTGACAAAAGTTTTTTTTACAAAGTTACTCAAACCACAACCCCCCCCCCCCCCCCCGCAAAAATAATAATAATAATAATAATTGTATGTGTCAATATTCTTTTGATGTTATTAACTCTGAATAAATTAATTTGAGGAATAAATCTAAGAGCTCATGCTTGGCCAGTTTTTAGATTTTGGTATAACCCACTGTATGACTATTATTACTGCAATTGATATTAAAATGTATACTCATTTGTCTGGATTTTGATATCTGAATAAAATATGCGGCATATGTTAAAATGTTTACATGCAAAGTCTACCTATGGGCACTCAGTATGCACAAGGGTCTTTCCCTTAAGTAGCTATTTTATTAATGTCACAATCTCAACATTATACTGTATATATGTAAAAAAGTTATTTCAGTCAAGTGTGGCCTAACAAGATAAATGAGTTACGCACTGATGCTACATTTGTAATGTTCAACTTTGAAACACATGCAGATGTAAAATACCTTAAAACAGCCACCCCCTATGTCACAAACTTCTTTTAATGCCCCCCCCCCACCCCCCACATCCTATAGGTCCTCGCCATGCACAGCCATCCACCTCATATAGAAGTAGAAGGTGTGAGGATTCGGGGACTTGGGGCCCTCAGGGACGCAAGTTTCAATTCTATTCCTACCCATTGTCTACATTAGAATTGGCTTTAGGATCAGACAAAAATGCCTGATTCTGCCTGCCCAATGAAAGGAGTTCCAGGACCCCTCCTCACACTGCTTAGATGCCCAGAGCAATGCCTGTTTCAATGTAACACCTGCTAATGGAACAACTGTGCTGCAGCTTGATACACAGGCAACAAAAATATAATACAGTACAATTTAATTCCCTCTCATATCCCATCCATAATATTATTAGCAATCATTGCAGCTAACCAAAAAAATAATAGTTAGCCGCTGATATGTCAGCTCCTTTGTTTCTTTCACAAGCTAATGTCCTAAATTCACCTGTTTCCTCCCTGCATCTCCAGCCTTACTATTCCCTTATCTTTAGATCTCACATTAACACAGCTCCTGGCTCCTCCTTTTTGGTGAGTGCCCCCATAGGAAGCCACTCAGCCCTACCCCCAACTCTCTCATCACAGCATTTGATTGACAGCAGCAGGAGCCAATGTCTCCTGCTGATATCAAATCTGTAGAGATGTTGCTCTTATGCACAGTCCTGGATCAGGAATGGGATCAGGTAAGTATAAGGGGGGAAGGATGGGATTCTGTTTTACAGAAGGTTTTTTTACCTTAATGCATATGCATTAGGGTAAAAAATCTTTAGGCTTTAAAACCACTTTAAGGACAAAATATGCTCAATAAAAATAAAAGGAACTCTTTTTAACCAGAGTATAGCATCAAGTCAATTCAACTCCTGGGATATTGATCTGGTCAGTTTAGTGGAAGAGGGGGTTGGTAATCAGTTTCAGCTGCTTTGGTATTAATGACATTAACAACAGGTGCACTAGATGGGCAACCATGAAACAACCTCCAAAACAGGAATGGTTTTACAGGTGGAGGCAACTGACATTTTTTCCCTACTCATCTTTTTGACTGTTTTTCACAAGTTTTTCATTTGGCTAGCGCCGGTGTTACTACTGGTGGTACCATGAGGCGATACCTGGACCCTACAGAGGTTGCACAGACAGTCCAACTCCTCCAGGATGGCACATCAATACGTGTTATTGACAGAAAGTTTTACTGGGTCTTCCAGCAGAGTCTCAAAAACATGTAAGAGATTCCAGGAGACAGGCAGTTACTCTAGGAGAGCTGAACAGGGCCTTAGAAAGTCCTTAACCCATAAGCAGGACCAGTATCTGCTCCTTTGTGCAAGGAGGAACAGGATAAGCATTGCCAAAGCCCTACAAAATGACCTCCAGCTGGCCACTGGTGTAAAAAAATCTGACCCAACAATCAGAAATAAACTTCATGAGAGTTGCCAGTGTTCACTGCCCAGCACTGTAGAGCTTGATTGGCATTTTCCATTGACCACCAGAATTGACAGGTCCGCCACTGGCACCCTGTGCTTTTTTCAGTTGAGAGCACGATTACCCTGACAGATGTAACAGATGTGAAAGAGTCCGGAGAAGCCGTGGAGAACATTATGCTGCCTGTAACATCATTTAGCATGACTGGTTTGGTGGTGGGACAGTGATGGTCTAGGGAGGCATATCCATGGAGGGACACACAAACCTCCACAGGGTAGACAATGGCACTCTAACTGCCATTAGGTATCAGGATGAAATCCTTGGACCCATTGTCAGACCCTACGCTGATGCAATGGGTCCTGGGTTCCTCCTGGTGCACGACAATGCCTGGCCTCATGTGGAAAGAGTATGCAGCCAGTTTCTAAAGGATTAAGGAATTGATACCATTGAATGGCCCCCAAGCTTGCTTGACCTAAATCCAATAGAACACCTCAGGGACATTATGTTTCAGTCCATCCACTGCCGCCAGGTTGCACCTCAGTCTGCTCAGGAGCTCAGTGATGCCCTGGTCCAGATCTGAGAGGAAATACCCCAGGAAACCATCCGTTCATCTCATTAGGAGCATGCCCTGATGTTGTCAGGCATGCATACAAACATGTGGGGGCCATACAAAATACTGAGTGCCATTTTGAGTTGCTCCAATGAAATTTCAGCAAAATGGACTAGCCTGCTGCATATTTTTTTCACTTTGATTTTTGGGGTGTCTCTGAATTCAGCCCTCTGTAGGTTGATAATTTTCATTTCCATCAAACAATGTGGCATCCTTTCATTCCTAAAACATTACCCAGTCCATATCAGGATAGATATCTCTATATCTCAGTATATGATATTTTTCTTCATTAAGATCTGATGTGTTTTCAAAGTGTTCCTTTAATTTTTTTAATTGTTCCGAGAAAGTGATGAGTTTGTCTCCTGTATAAAGGTCTCCTGTATCTTGGATACCTGCCTTGACCCAATTGAGTTCCAGCGGAGCAATCGGAAGTATTAAAAAAAGATGTTTCAGAATGCATCTGAAAATTTTTGAGATGGCAAGCCAGACTATTATAGTTGCTGTAATAGAAATTAGATTTGAGCGCTTAGACTCAGAACACAGCTGTAGAGCAGAGAGTAGTAGCCATGGTAATGTTGGGAGCACCTCTTGTTAAATTTGAAATTAGGAAGGTGCTATTTTTAGGGACCACCAAAATTTAGCTTGATTGAGGATTATAACTCTGTAGTAGGTTAGGATGTTAGGTGCATTCAATTCTGCCCATTTGGTTGGGATGTAAAGCAAGGGACTGGGGGTGTTTTTTGTGCCAGATGAAGGAGTTTAACATAAATTTAACAGCATGGATCTAACAGCAGGATCTAAACCAGGATCTAAACCAAGGTTAAGCATGAATGACTTGGAAAAGTTGGTTTTATATAAGGAGACTAGGTCAAAATTTTCCAGTGTGGATTAAAGAGCCAGGAGGCATACAGTCCAATTTTATGTTCTTGGTTACTGATAAGGATTCCTGAAATTAGAGGACTAGAGCAAATGGATTGCACCAGGGGATCCATAGCGAGGGCAAAAATGATAGCTGATTAGGAAAGAATAATACCGTGCTGCTAAATTAACAAATTGAATAACCTCTTGAGGCGCTAGCACACATTAGTGAGCAAAGCCCTCCAAAAACTGGAAAGTGTAAACACAATATACCCAAATGCAAGATATCAATGAGATGTAAAGGTGAAAAAATCAAGAGCTAGATGTATACACTGTAGCCCAATACTACACAAGTAAAATGGAACAATTCAAAAGTGCATACTAGATATAAAAAGTCCAATATATTCACGCTTACCTTCTAGAAATACCTATAAATAGATACAAAAAAAAACACTTGTTAAGAAGCTTTATGTTATCCATGGTGGTCCCAATGCTTGCCCCAGAAGAGAAATTACTCAGCAACACTCAGCAGATATATGAGCTCAAAAGAAAGCAAGAAAGGGGCTTCCATAATGCAGCAAGTTGTATTAAAATGACATCAAGTGCATAAACACATTAGGCTCAATGAGAAACTTTGAGTGTACCAAGATGGCCGACTTCCGATTTCCGTAGGAAGTGACGTCACCCAGCTTCCGGTCTGACTCGTTGCATCACAGCACACGTGACTTCATTTGGGATAGCATTTAAATAACATCAAGTAAGGATACAAGAATCACAGTGTATCAAATCATTTTCTGTTATGTCACAATAAAGATCCTTCATTAATTAGCTTCTACAGTATAGACAGAGTCCATAGGTATTGGAGAGGGAGTAGCCTTAAAAACAAATTTCCTAGAAAGAAACCAAATAGATTCATGAATTGGACACCTTAAATCCCAGTGGTCTAAATATAGAAATAGTCCTCAATTGTTTCCTCACAGATTACTAAAATGTAGGTAGGAGTCTACACAAGAGGAGGGCAGATAATCTGACGTGTGCACCAGATTTTTTGTGCACCAGATAATGCATAAAAATAGATTATTACGTTATGAATTTTTGGGGGTGTAGTGGATAGACAATAATTAATATATATATATTATCTATGGGTATAGGGTCTAAAATATACAGGTGACATTTATAAATGGTTTTAGGGTTGGAATATGTTGAAAATTATATATATATATATATATATATATATATATATATTTAAATCAAATGTACTTAATTACGCATTGAAGTATTGGAGTATAGTTCCCCATTGGGCAATGGAGCCTTAATAGGCTGATACAGAGTTAAATATAAATGGATTGAGGAGTCAGAGTTTTTCCATCGATTCTCATCCGATCATAGAGAGTGGTGTATACTATATAATACACCGAAAACATGGCCGCTGGTCTGCTTCCTTATGACATCAGTGTGACGAAAACATGTTAGATACAGAACCTCCGGCAGTACTTCCTGTGGTTGGAACATACATCAGCTCCAGGCTTAGCAGAGTGGCAGTTCACAGTCAGAGCAACCTCCGCTGTTTAATTTGTGCAAATTGTTGGGCTCTTTTAAATATGAGCATATTTTATTTAAATGGTAAATTTTAATAAACATACTACACTATATAGGCATTCTTTATCCCTTGGTTCCTCTGTAATATAGTGGAGGGAATGAGAGGAATATTATCAACATCCTATTCTCCGGCTGCTCCTGGATCCTGGGTAATCGAAAAAATTGCGCATATTGACCTTCTTTCACAGGAAAGGAGTCAAAGTGGTCTAGTAAGTTTGTTAGTAGTTGCTTTCTCACTTGGTGACATATACTTACCAATGGTGGAGGAATATTGAAGCACTAGGAAGTTTTTTGGAAAGACTGTTATGTCGGCATCACTATATGGACTTTTTATATTTGATTAGATATATGTATGAAATTGCAGTGACATTTCTTTTGATGTTTATGTTAATTTATAACACTTTATTTTGAATTGACATTGTTAATTATAGAAAGGTTTAAGAGTTGCACTGGCAAGAGTGTGGGTAGTTGGTTAGGGGAGAGAAAGCCTCAGATGGTGCCTGGATTGTGGGGTGGTTCTAAATCAGAGAGGTCTAGGCTATAAAGTCTTGAATAGAATTGACTGAACTGGTTAGCTATATCTAGGGTGTTCAGCAGTTTTTTTACCTTGGCTGTCAGTAAGTTATGGGATTTTGTTTTGCCCCACTTTACATTTGTATTGCTTGGCTAGGAAGGTCCTTGGCCTATACTGTAACTCTGTGTGTACAGGTAGTACATAAGTGCTTGATATAGGTATCAAAGTTTTTAGGTAGGAGGGTGCTTAGTTGGAGCCTAAGCTCACATAGTTTGGCATTCAATCAGCCTGATATGATTATTAATGTTGGAGATAGTAGTGTGGTGTTTTTAATTTCCCTGGTCATCAAGTTTGAGAAGGCCTCTCATAAATGCATTATGGTAGTTCCAAAGCATGATCAGTTACAGACCCAGCATTAATTTGACAGAAATATTGTAATTCCAATTTGATCTGTTTCTGGTATTTGGAGTGGGTAAGTACGGATGCTTTCAGATGCCAGATGGATCTGGGTTTATTATCTTGGGATGTAAAAAGCTCAATAGAGACTGGGGCAGATTAACTTGATTTTGACAGACTGCAAAGATTGTTGATCAAGAATAGATCAATTCTGGAATATGGTTTTTGGGTGTGGGGAATAAAGGTATACTCTCTCTCTCTGAGTCATGTAAACATCACCAGGGGTCATAACTTTCTCCTACATTGAGAAAAGCAAAAAGCTCTGTATTCCATTTATGACGTTTGTTAAAGGAATCTAAATTGAGATCTGAAATTGGTCTTTGTAAAATTACAGTATCCCTATGGACATTATCCAGAAGGCTAGCCTGCTCTACAAAAGAAGTTAAATCACCTCACCAATATATAAACATAGCTAAATCTATGTGAATGATGATCTTTCTAGTTGGTTATCATTTTGAAACAATACAATGGTAAACATGTTGGCAATTGGAAGCCGTACCCAACTCAGTTCCTATGCATAACATACTCTCATTAATTATTCTTCTTGCAATAATGCCCTCTCTCCTCAAGCTCTCACTTCTTTACCCCCCATTCCCACCCACAGCCTATACATATCAAACTCACTTCTGCCCTCTCAATATTACTGCATAAACATCAGCTCTTTCTGAGCCCACACAATATCAAAACTTCTAATTCACTGAGGCATTCACCCACATTATAAATCATGCTCCCACCTCACCGCCCTTACCTTCCTGAAACTCCTTACATACCGTCCACTATCTAACTATCACCCCCAGTACCAGCAGTCTCCCTTCTCTAGCAGCAGCCACCACCCTCACTCTCTTATTTTGAATCCCCTGCTCCCATATGCCAACCAGCCCCCTCCCCAATGTGCTCTCTGGAATGCCATTCAGTCTCTAAAAAGCTTGCATTTCTCAATTATATTTACTTTCCAACTCCCTCAACCTTCTTGCTGTTACTAAAACCTGTCTTCAGGAATTTGATTCTGTCTCACCAGCTGCCTTCTCCCATGTTGGTCTCCACTGGAGTTACTCATCCAAACCCAGTTGACACAAAGGAGGTGGAGTTGTATATCTCCTTTGCCCACAAAGCACCTTTCAGTTTCTTTCTACACCCACCTCTCTGTCCCCCTGCTCTTTTGAAGTGTTCCATGTTTGTCCTTTTTCTCTAGTTTCTCTGAGGATTGCAGTAATTTATAAGCCTATTTGGACCGGTGTCACACTTTCTTGATGACTTCTCTGCTGGGTTACTCTACTTTCTCTCCTCTAAAGTACCCATCATCATTCTTGCTGACTTTAACATTCCAGTCAATGCTTAAAATTCAGCCAGCTCTTAACTACTCCACTTAAACTTTTTCTGTAACCTAACGCAATGAACACAAAACACCACACCCTCTGACGGCAACACCCTCACCCTTGTATTCTCCCACCTCTGAACTCCCTGCAACCTAACACCCCTTTTTCTCTCTACAATCACAACCTTATCTGTTTCACACTCCCTGTCTTAAACCCCTATCCCCCCCCCACAAGCAAACCTTAACCACCTCAAGACTTACTTTCTTTATTCTGCTACTGACTGCCTTTATGAGAAAATCATATCTCTGTCCTGCCCAGACCTGGTCAATTCTGTCTACAACAACCTACTCTCATCCTCACTGGACATACCTGTTCCCTTCTCTACATAACAAATCAGGTCTGCTATAGCCCTAGCAAACAGGCAACACTAGAAATCTCAAGAGACACAGCTATGCTCTTGACAGAGCGTGGCCTAAAACTAAATCCCTACAAGAATTCCACACCAGCAAATCAGCCCTTCTCAAATGTAACTCCTGCTTCCTTGCTGCTAAACAAACCAACTACATCATTCTCAGTAAAACACTCTTATTCCCGTCTTCATCAATTTTTTTCTACCCTTAATTATCTACTTCACTCCCCACTGTCTCCAGCCATTAATTTTCTTATTGCCCAGATTTCCAATAATCTCGAAAACAAGATAGATACAGTTTGTGATGTGATCTCTAGTGCCCAGCTTTCTCCTGTAACAGACATACCAGTTCCGTCCCACACTCAATACTTTCTCTCCCCTCTCAAACATCCAATTCTTACCCCCATACTTAAAAAAGCCTCACTGGACCCCACCTGTACAAAAAACATTAGACCCATCTCTCTGCTCCAGTTTGCCTCCAAACTTGTAGAACACCATGCCACAATGGTATGAATTGTTACCACACTGCTAACAACCTTCTTGACCTACTACAGTTTGGCATCTTGCCACAACATTCTACTGAAATTGCCCTACTAAACCTCACTAACCAGTGTAGCAGAGCGTCCCAGAGAGAGCAGGGAAAAGTCCTGTTCGGGGTTTATACATCCCGCAGGCACCTCTCATACACCTTTAGGGATCTCTGATCCATGATCCAGTTCGGATCTTGGTCCTCTCCCCAGGCCAATTTAAACTCACCTGAGACAGACAGTCAGTGCTCTCTCAGCCTGGGAATCAGACAACGTTTTTCTAGGAGAGCAGAAGGTTTGTAAAAACTGTCAGAGTGTGTCTGTGGAAGCTGGCAAGCGGTAGGCTTGCTCAGCCTGTTAGTGAGGGCCTGCTTTGTATATAGTTAGTGCCGGGACACGGCTAGGCTTTTGTTTTGTTATTATTACTCCTGCTTGTTTTTCCTTAAAAGCACTGTACAGCACCTGTATAAAGACTTGTGTATAGCACCAAAAAAAAAAATCTGCACTGTTTGTCACTACCACGCTGGATTTGGTATCTGTGCCTGAAAGACTACTTATCCCAGGGAGCTTTGTACCTGCTACCTGTTCCCTAGCTTACACCACCTACTACATGCTAAAAACCAATGGCCAATACTCCATACTCATACTTTTAGACCTTTCTACTGTGTTTGATACAGTTGACCGCCCATTCCTCCTCAATAAACTCTATCCCCTTGTCTCCACAATTCTGCTCTTTCCTAGGTCTCCTCCTACCAATCTCATAGCACCTTCAGTGTCAACTACAATTTATTCTCCTCTGTGCCTCTTCCTCTTTCTGTTGGGGTACGCAGGGTCCTTGAGTCTCTTCTATTCTCTCTCTAAAACCCCTTACTTGGGCGTGTGGATAAAGTTGCATGACTTTCGAAAACCACCTCGACATCAATGACACAGAGATCTATCTCTCTACTACTCAGTTCACTCCCTCTATCTCCTCATCATATCACAAACCTAGTGAGCGACACATCCATCATGTCATCTCCCACAGGTATCACCTTTTGTACCACTTTCCCCCTTTCAGATTGTAAGCACCATGAGCAGGGCCCTCCTAATCCTTCTGTTTTGAACTATATTATAGCTGTACTTTCTGACTTTATATTGTAAAGTGCTGCATAAGATGTTGGCACTATATAAATCCTGAATAATATTGATAATGATAATAATAACCTTACACTGTTGGAGCTATTTCTTATCTTATCTTGTAGTTATAGAACGGTGGGGAGAACTTTTTAAAAAAAGATCGCTGTTTTCTTGAATGGATAATCTTATTGTTGTGCATATCATTAACTGTCTGTCTTCTAGTTCACATCCAGTTAGGTCCCTAGTTCATGCCCTTTCTCATTTGCAGTTGTAAAATTTCCAAATGTTGGCACCACAGAAGTCAAGTCATGGACCTCCTTGTAGAAATTTACTTTGGAATATCTTTTTCAGTGATCACTCAACTCCCCCCCCCCCCCCCCCCCATGTCTCTTTAGTAATATCTTACTTTTCTTTAAGAATAACAATGACAGCTACTAAGTTATATGTTGTTTGGTTTTCTGGTACTTAATGTTTTTGCAGGATAAGGACATTTCGGGCATTACTGTGGAAAGAACCTTTCCGCTCTGCCTTTTCTATTCTGCCTTGTTGGCAGATTTCACATGGGAATATATTATTTGTCAAACTATTAGAGGATCAAAACATTTCTCTTCATTCCCTGACTCCAGACACCCTCTCTCTATTGACCTACAGTATTAACACATATTTTGCAAATACTACCTCAAATCTGTTTTTCTCCATTTGAATCTCTTCTATTTCA